>NC_091329.1:20080324-20237824 GCF_038502225.1 Cherax quadricarinatus
ACTTACAGCTGCTTAGGTAAAACTTATTCTTATGAACAGAATAAAAGTGAAAGGTTGGAGGAAGAAAATGCAGTTCTGGTAACCACTTAAACGTCCCCCTTTTGGGGATCCCTAAGAATCATAACCAGAAGCATTTCATTCGCTGAGCGATACCAGAAAGGTATTCCAGTATTCAATAAGCCCAGTCCCTTCTACCTCTCAATGAAAGCAGGAGGAATAGTGGAGGATAAGTATTGCGTCTTGGTTTCCTGGAATGACCAATGTGGTATTGTACTGGGTTAACCTATATGGTATTGCACTGGGTTAACCTATGTGGTATTGCACTGGGTTAACCACGTTCGCCTTACCCTTTGGGTTAAGACATGGCTCAGTTCTACACTCCTCTCTTGCTCTAAACGTCGCATGTCCCTTCCTTCCCGCTCGCCCCATCGGAGTCCCAACAGAAGAGCCTGAATTTCTCTTCTCAATATCTGTCCCACGATCGCCTCGCTGCTGGGTTAAGCCCTGGCTCTATTTCTACGACTAAGAACACTCCTCTCCAGCACTGCTCTTCGTCTGTCCCGTCTTCCCCGCTCATCCCATTTGGGATCTTACCTTAACTTTCGTTCGTTCGTTCGTTCGTACCTCTGTTAGTGTGACTTTGTCAATGGTCCAAGTCGGACCGAAACGTCGTCGTAAGCTTCCCTCTTTTATGTGCGGGTTATTTGTGTATCGTTCCAGTCACGGTATTGTGCCTTTTTTGTTATTTATATATAGTCTCATATTTAAAAGGTTCATTAATAGGCAATAACAAGTACAAATCAAATACTTTACACAGATCCATCATAATTGAAACTAACACAGACACAGAACAACACTTAGTTTGGTCAGTACAATAGGAATCTAGTGTCTCCTCAGAGATACTAGGTATATACAATAGAATGAAGTAACTGGGCGTAATCCACTCAAGTTTTGACTTCTCCTTGTAGGTCTGTTACACAACTAGACGATACGACCATGATCTAGTCTCCACTCCACCGTAGCTTAAGTTCCACTCAAGCACTGACTGAAGCTGCTCGTCAACTGTTCTTACTGGACTGCATCAACACCTCGACTTCTTCCTTGACTCTTATGCCCGATTATTAGTATTAATCATGCTTGTTACTATTTAGCATTGATCCACACACACACACACACACACACACACACACACACACACACACACACACACACACACACACACACACACACACACACACACACACACACACACACACACACACACACACACACACACACACACACACACACACACACACACACACACACACACACACACACACACACACACACACACACACACACACACACACACACACATATATATATATATATATATATATATATATATATATATATATATATATATATATATGTGTGTGTGTGTGTGTGTGTGTGTGTACTCACCTATTTGTACTCACCTATTTGTGGTTGCAGGGGTCGAGTCTTAGCTCCTGGCCCCGCCTCTTCACCGGTTGCTACTGGGCCCTCTCTCTCCCCGCTCCATGAGCTTTATCAAACCTCGTCTTAAAACTGTGTATGGTTCCTGCCTCCACTACGTCATTTTCTAGGCTATTCCACTGCCTTACAACTCTATGACTGAAGAAATACTTCCTAATATCTCTCTGACTCATTTGTGTCTTCAACTTCCAATTGTGGCCTCTTGTTTCTGTGTCCCCTCCCTGGAACATCCTGTCTTTGTCCACCTTGTCTATTCCAAGCAGTATTTTATATGTCGTTATCATGTCTCTCCTGACCCTCCTGTCCTGTGTGTGTGTGTGTGTGTGTGTGTGTGTGTGTGTGTGTGTGTGTGTGTGTGTGTGTGTGTGGGTGGGTGGGTGGGTGTAGGTGTGTGGGTGTGTGTGCGTATGTATGTATTTTAACAAATCGGCCGTCTCCCACCGAGGCAGGGTGACCCAAAAAGAAAGAAAATACTTTCATCATTCAACACTTTCACCTCACTCATAATCACTGTTTTTGCAGAAGTGCTCAGAACACAACAGTTTAGAAGCATATACGTATAAAGACACACAACATATCCCTCAAACTGCCACTATCCCGAACCCCTCCTTTAAAGTGCAAGCATTGTACTTCCCATTTCCAGGACTCAAGTCCGGCTATATAAAAATAACCGGTTTCCCTGAATCCCTTCACTAAATATTACCCTGCTCACACTCCAACAGCTCGTCAGGTCCCAAATACCATTCGTCTCCATTAACTCCTATCTAACACGCTCACGCACGCTTGCTGGAAATCCAAGCCCCTAGCCCACAAAACCTCCTTTACCCCTTCCTTCCAACCTTTTCGAGGACGACCCCTACCCCGCCTTCCTTACCCTACAGATTTATACGCTCTCCATGTCATTCTACTTTGATCCATTCTCTCTAAATGACCAAACCACCTCAACAACCCCTCTTCAGTTCTCTGACTAATACTTTTATTAACTCCACACCTTCTCCTAACTTCCACACTCCGAATTTTCTGCATAATATTTACACCAGACATTGCCCTTGGACAGGACATCTCCACTGCCTCCAACCGCCTCCTCGCTGCAGCATTTACAACCCAAGCTTCACACCCATATAAGAGTGTTGGTACTACTATACTTTCATACATTCCCTTCTTTGCCTCCATAGATAACGTTTTTTGTCTCCACATATACCTCAACGCACCACTCACCTTTTTTCCTTCATCGATTCTATGTTTAACCTCATCCTTCATAAATCCATCCGCTGACACGTCAACTAACAAATATCTGAAAACATTCACTTCTTCCATACTCCTCCTCTCCAATTTGATATCCATTTTTTCTTTATTTAAATCATTTGAAACCCTCATCACCTTACTCTTTTCTATGTTCACTTTCAACTTTCTACCTTTACACACACTCCCAAACTCACCCACTAACCTTTGCAATTTTTCTTTAGAATCTCCCATAAGCACAGTATCATCAGCAAAACGCAACTGTATCAATTCCCATTTTGTATTTAATTCCCCATAATTTAATTCCACCCCTCTCCCGAACATTTACTTCTTTTACAACCCCATCTATAAATATATTAAACAACTATGGTGACATTACACATCCCTGTCTAAGACCTACTTTTACCGGGAAGTAGTCTCCCTCTCTTCTACACAACCTAACCTGAGCCTCACTATCCTCATAAAAACTCTTTACAGCATTTAGTAACTTACCACCTATTCCACATACTTGCAACATCTGCCACATTGCTCCCCTATCCACTCTGTCATATGCCTTTTTTAAATCCATAAATGCAATGAAAACTTCCCTCCCTTTAACTAAATACTGTTCATATACATATGCTTCAATGTAAACACTTGATCTACACATCCTCTACCCACTCTAAAGCCTCCTTGCTCATCCGCAATTCTACATTCTGTCTTACCTCTAATTCTTTCAATAATAACCCTACCATACACTTTTCCTGGTATTCTCAGTAAACTTATTCCTCTATAATTTTTACAGTCTCTTTTGTCCCCCTTCCCTTTATATAAAGGAACTATACATAATCTCTGCCAATCCCTAGGTACCTTCCCCTCTTTCATACATTTATTAAACAAAAATACCAACCACTCTAACGCTATATCCTACCCTGCTTTTAACATTTCTGTCATGATCCCGTCACTTCCAGCTGCTTTACTCCCTTTCAGTCTACATAACGCCTCACGCACCTCCCCCACACTCACATCCTGCTCTTTCTCACTCCTGAAAGATGGCATACCTCCCTGGCCAATGCATGAAATTACCGCCTCCCTTGTATATATATATATATATATATATATATATATATATATATATATATATATATATATATATATATATATATATATATATATATATATATATATATATATATATATATATATATATATATATATATATATATATATATATATAAGATAACTACAGTATAACATGGTACATGAGGCATGACTGATAAATTTGTGGTTTATAGGTAATTAATATGTTCCCCATGCACATAATTCAATGACTTTTATTCCAAACCAGTGGTGCTGGTGCTGAGATTCAAACCCTTTAGGTTTAATTTTGTTAATATTTCTGCCTCGGGTAATTTCCCAGTTCATTAAACTACACCGTTCGTCAAAGAGCATACATTATACACTGTTAGGTGAATGTGTGAGCAAGACTCTTGCCAACACAGCAACACCACTGATCTCAGTACACACCATGTATACTACAACCTCTTTGTTAATTAGTGGTACAACACTAGGCAGTGATCTAGTTCTTCTGGACGGTCCCGCCCACTTGTGACGTGCCTTCAACTGCTGCACATCATCTGTATTAAGATACTGGAGCTGTGTATAATACTGGTATTGTTGTACTGGTGTTGTGTGTAATACCGGTTTTATGTATTGTACTTGTGTTGTGTATAATACTGGTATTGTGTATTGTTGTACTTGTATATAATACTGGCATTGTGTATTATTGTACTTGTGTTGTGTATAATACTGGTATTGTGTATTGTTGTACTTGTATATAATACTGGTATTGTGTATTGTTGAAAACGCTAGTCACTGTCACTCTCGAGGCTCCTCCAGGCTAGTCACTGTCACTCCCGAGGCTCCTCCATGCTAGTCACTGTCACTCCCGAGGCTCCTCCAGGCTAGTCACTGTCACTCTCGAGGCCCCTCCATGCTAGTCACTGTCACTCTCGAGGCTCCTCCAGGCTAGTCACTGTCACTCCCGAGGCTCCTCCATGCTAGTCACTGTCACTCTCGAGGCTCCTCCAGGCTAGTCACTGTCACTCCCGAGGCTCCTCCAGGCTAGTCACTGTCACTCGCGAGGCTCCTCCAGGCTAGTCACTGTCACTCCCGAGGCTCCTCCAGGCTAGTCACTGTCACTCTCGAGGCTCCTCCAGGCTAGTCACTGTCACTCCCGAGGCTCCTCCAGGCTAGTCACTGTCACTCCCGAGGCTCCTCCAGGCTAGTCACTGTCACTCCCGAGGCTCCTCCAGGCTAGTCAGTGTCACTCTCGAGGCTCCTCCATGCTAGTCACTGTCACTCCCGAGGCTCCTCCATGCTAGTCACTGTCACTCCCGAGGCTCCTCCAGGCTAGTCACTGTCACTCCCGAGGCTCCTCCAGGCTAGTCACTGTCACTCTCGAGGCTCCTCCAGGCTAGTCACTGTCACTCCCGAGGCTCCTTCAGGCTAGTCACTGTCACTCCCGAGGCTCCTCCAGGCTAGTCACTGTCACTCCTGAGGCTCCTCCAGGCTAGTCTGTCACTCTCGAGGCTCCTCCAGGCTAGTCAGTGTCACTCTCGAGGCTCCTCCAGGCTAGTCTGTCACTCTCGAGGCTCCTCCAGGCTAGTCAGTGTCACTCTCGAGGCTCCTCCAGGCTAGTCACTGTCATTCTCGAGGCTCCTCCAGGCTAGTCACTGTCACTCCCGAGGCTCCTCCAGGCTAGTCAGTGTCACTCCCGAGGCTCCTCCAGGCTAGTCAGTGTCACTCCCGAGGCTCCTCCAGGCTAGTCACTGTCACTCTCGAGGCTCCTCCAGGCTAGTCACTGTCACTCCCGAGGCTCCTCCAGGCTAGTCACTGTCACTCTCGAGGCTCCTCCGGGCTAGTCACTGTCACTCCCGAGGCTCCTCCAGGCTAGTCACTGTCACTCGCGAGGCTCCTCCAGGCTAGTCACTGTCACTCTCGAGGCTCCTCCAGGCTAGTCACTGTCACTCCCGAGGCTCCTCCAGGCTAGTCACTGTCACTCTCGAGGCTCCTCCAGGCTAGTCACTGTCACTCTCGAGGCTCCTCCAGGCTAGTCACTGTCACTCTCGAGGCTCCTCCAGGCTAGTCACTGTCACTCTCGAGGCTCCTCCAGGCTAGTCACTGTCACTCTCGAGGCTCCTCCAGGCTAGTCACTGTCACTCTCGAGGCTCCTCCAGGCTAGTCACTGTCACTCTCGAGGCTCCTCCAGGCTAGTCACTGTCACTCTCGAGGCTCCTCCAGGCTAGTCACTGTCACTCTCGAGGCTCCTCCAGGCTAGTCACTGTCACTCTCGAGGCTCCTCCAGGCTAGTCACTGTCACTCTCGAGGCTCCTCCAGGCTAGTCTGTCACTCTCGAGGCTCCTCCAGGCTAGTCAGTGTCACTCTCGAGGCTCCTCCAGGCTAGTCAGTGTCACTCTCGAGGCTCCTCCAGGCTAGTCACTGTCACTCTCGAGGCTCCTCCAGGCTAGTCAGTGTCACTCTCGAGGCTCCTCCAGGCTAGTCACTGTCACTCCCGAGGCTCCTCCATGCTAGTCAGTGTCACTCCCGAGGCTCCTCCATGCTAGTCACTGTCACTCCCGAGGCTCCTCCATGCTAGTCACTGTCACTCCCGAGGCTCCTCCAGGCTAGTCACTGTCACTCCCGAGGCTCCTCCAGGCTAGTCAGTGTCACTCCCGAGGCTCCTCCATGCTAGTCACTGTCACTCCCGAGGCTCCTCCATGCTAGTCACTGTCATTCCCGAGGCTCCTCCATGCTAGTCACTGTCACTCCCTAGGCTCCTCCATGCTAGTCACTGTCACTCCCGAGGCTCCTCCATGCTAGTCACTGTCACTCCCGAGGCTCCTCCATGCTAGTCACTGTCATTCCCGAGGCTCCTCCATGCTAGTCACTGTCACTCCCGAGGCTCCTCCAGGCTAGTCACTGTCACTCTCGAGGCTCCTCCAGGCTAGTCACTGTCACTCCCGAGGCTCCTCCATGCTAGTCACTGTCACTCCCGAGACTCCTCCATGCTAGTCACTGTCATTCCCGAGGCTCCTCCATGCTAGTCACTGTCACTCCCGAGGCTCCTCCAGGCTAGTCAGTGTCACTCCCGAGGCTCCTCCATGCTAGTCACTGTCACTCCCGAGGCTCCTCCATGCTAGTCACTGTCACTCCCGAGGCTCCTCCAGGCTAGTCACTGTCACTCCCGAGGCTCCTCCAGGCTAGTCACTGTCACTCCCGAGGCTCCTCCAGGCTAGTCACTGTCACTCCCGTGGCTCCTCCATGCTAGTCACTGTCACTCCCGAGGCTCCTCCAGGCTAGTGAGTGTCACTCCCGAGGCTCCTCCAGGCTAGTCAGTGTCACTCTCGAGGCTCCTCCATGCTAGTCACTGTCACTCCCGAGGCTCCTCCAGGCTAGTCACTGTCACTCCCGAGGCTCCTCCAGGCTAGTCACTGTCACTCCCGAGGCTCCTCCAGGCTAGTGAGTGTCACTCCCGAGGCTCCTCCATGCTAGTCAGTGTCACTCTCGAGGCTCCTTCAGGTTAGTCAGTGTCACTCCCGAGGCTCCTCCAGGCTAGTCAGTGTCACTCTCGAGGCTCCTCCAGGCTAGTCAGTGTCACTCTCGAGGCTCCTCCAGGCTAGTCAGTGTCACTCGAGGCTCCTCCAGGCTAGTCAGTGTCACTCTCGAGGCTCCTCCAGGCTAGTCAGTGTCACTCTCGAGGCTCCTCCAGGCTAGTCAGTGTCACTCGAGGCTCCTCCAGGCTAGTCAGTGTCACTCTCGAGGCTCCTCCAGGCTAGTCAGTGTCACTCTCGAGGCTCCTCCAGGCTAGTCAGTGTCACTCTCGAGGCTCCTTCAGGTTAGTCAGTGTCACTCCCGAGGCTCCTCCAGGCTAGTCAGTGTCACTCGAGGCTCCTCCAGGCTAGTCAGTGTCACTCTCGAGGCTCCTCCAGGCTAGTCAGTGTCACTCTCGAGGCTCCTCCAGGCTAGTCAGTGTCACTCTCGAGGCTCCTCCAGGCTTGTCAGTGTCACTCTCGAGGCTCCTCCAGGCTAGTCAGTGTCACTCTCGAGGCTCCTCCAGGCTAGTCAGTGTCACTCGAGGCTCCTCCAGGCTAGTCAGTGTCACTCTCGAGGCTCCTCCAGGCTAGTCAGTGTCACTCTCGAGGCTCCTCCAGGCTAGTCAGTGTCACTCTCGAGGCTCCTTCAGGTTAGTCAGTGTCACTCCCGAGGCTCCTCCAGGCTAGTCAGTGTCACTCTCGAGGCTCCTCCAGGCTAGTCAGTGTCACTCTCGAGGCTCCTCCAGGCTAGTCAGTGTCACTCTCGAGGCTCCTCCAGGCTAGTCAGTATCACTCCCGAGGCTCCTCCAGGCTAGTCAGTGTCACTCTCGAGGCTCCTCCAGGCTAGTCAGTGTCACTCTCGAGGCTCCTCCAGGCTAGTCAGTGTCACTCTCGAGGCTCCTTCAGGTTATTCAGTGTCACTCCCGAGGCTTCTTCATGCTAGTCAGTGTCACTCCCGAGGCTCCTCCAGGCTAGTCAGTGTCACTCCCGAGGCTCCTCCAGGCTAGTCAGTGTCACTCCCGAGGCTCCTCCAGGCTAGTCAGTGTCACTCCCGAGGCTCCTCCAGGCTAGTCAGTGTCACTCCCGAGGCTCCTCCTGGCTAGTCAGTGTCACTCCCGAGGCTCCTCCAGGCTAGTCAGTGTCATTCCCGAGGCTCCTCTAGGCTAGTCAGTGTCATTCCCGAGGCTCATCTAGGCTAGTCACTGTCACTCCCGAGGCTCCTCCAGGCTAGTCACTGTCACTCCCGAGGCTCCTCCAGGCTAGTCAGTGAAATTCCCGAGGCTCCTCTAGGCTAGTCACTGTCACTCCCGAGGCTCCTCCAGGATAGTCACTGTCACTCCCGAGGCTCCTCCTGGCTAGTCAGTGTCACTCCCGAGGCTCCTCCAGGCTAGTCAGTGTCACTCCCGAGGCTCCTCCAGGCTAGTCACTGTCACTCCCGAGGCTCCTCTAGGCTAGTCAGTGTCATTCCCGAGGCTCCTCCAGGCTAGTCACTGTTACTCCCGAGGCTCCTCCAGGCTAGTCACTGTCACTCCCGAGGCTCCTCTAGGCTAGTCAGTGTCATTCCCGAGGCTTCTCCAGGCTAGTCACTGTCACTCCCGAGGCTCCTCCAGGCTAGTCACTGTCACTCCCGAGGCTCCTCCAGGCTAGTCACTGTCACTCCCGAGGCTCCTCCAGGCTAGTCAGTGTCATTCCCGAGGCTCCTCTAGGCTAGTCACTGTCACTCCCGAGGCTCCTCCAGGATAGTCACTGTCACTCCCGAGGCTCCTCCTGGCTAGTCAGTGTCACTCCCGAGGCTCCTCCAGGCTAGTCAGTGTCACTCCCGAGGCTCCTCCAGACTAGTCACTGTCACTCCCGAGGCTCCTCCAGGCTAGTCAGTGTCACTCTCGAGGCTCCTCCAGGCTAGTCAGTGTCACTCTCGAGGCTCCTCCAGGCTAGTCAGTGTCACTCTCGAGGCTCCTCCAGGCTAGTCAGTGTCACTCTCGAGGCTCCTTCAGGTTAGTCAGTGTCACTCCCGAGGCTCCTCCAGGCTAGTCAGTGTCACTCTCGAGGCTCCTCCAGGCTAGTCAGTGTCACTCTCGAGGCTCCTCCAGGCTAGTCAGTGTCACTCTCGAGGCTCCTCCAGGCTAGTCAGTATCACTCCCGAGGCTCCTCCAGGCTAGTCAGTGTCACTCCCGAGGCTCCTCCAGGCTAGTCAGTGTCACTCTCGAGGCTCCTCCAGGCTAGTCAGTGTCACTCTCGAGGCTCCTCCAGGCTAGTCAGTGTCACTCTCGAGGCTCCTTCAGGTTATTCAGTGTCACTCCCGAGGCTTCTTCATGCTAGTCGGTGTCACTCCCGAGGCTCCTCCAGGCTAGTCAGTGTCACTCCCGAGGCTCCTCCAGGCTAGTCAGTGTCACTCCCGAGGCTCCTCCAGGCTAGTCAGTGTCACTCCCGAGGCTCCTCCAGGCTAGTCAGTGTCACTCCCGAGGCTCCTCCTGGCTAGTCAGTGTCACTCCCGAGGCTCCTCCAGGCTAGTCAGTGTCATTCCCGAGGCTCCTCTAGGCTAGTCAGTGTCATTCCCGAGGCTCATCTAGGCTAGTCACTGTCACTCCCGAGGCTCCTCCAGGCTAGTCACTGTCACTCCCGAGGCTCCTCCAGGCTAGTCAGTGTCATTCCCGAGGCTCCTCTAGGCTAGTCACTGTCACTCCCGAGGCTCCTCCAGGATAGTCACTGTCACTCCCGAGGCTCCTCCTGGCTAGTCAGTGTCACTCCCGAGGCTCCTCCAGGCTAGTCAGTGTCACTCCCGAGGCTCCTCCAGGCTAGTCACTGTCACTCCCGAGGCTCCTCTAGGCTAGTCAGTGTCATTCCCGAGGCTCCTCCAGGCTAGTCACTGTTACTCCCGAGGCTCCTCCAGGCTAGTCACTGTCACTCCCGAGGCTCCTCTAGGCTAGTCAGTGTCATTCCCGAGGCTCCTCCAGGCTAGTCACTGTCACTCCCGAGGCTCCTCCAGGCTAGTCACTGTCACTCCCAAGGCTCCTCCAGGCTAGTCACTGTCACTCTCGAGGCTCCTCCAGGCTAGTCAGTGTCATTCCCGAGGCTCCTCTAGGCTAGTCACTGTCACTCCCGAGGCTCCTCCAGGATAGTCACTGTCACTCCCGAGGCTCCTCCTGGCTAGTCAGTGTCACTCCCGAGGCTCCTCCAGGCTAGTCAGTGTCACTCCCGAGGCTCCTCCAGACTAGTCACTGTCACTCCCGAGGCTCCTCCAGGCTAGTCAGTGTCACTCCCGAGGCTCCTCCAGGCTAGTCAGTGTCACTCTCGAGGCTCCTCCAGGCTAGTCAGTGTCACTCGAGGCTCCTCCAGGCTAGTCAGTGTCACTCTCGAGGCTCCTCCAGGCTAGTCAGTGTCACTCTCGAGGCTCCTCCAGGCTAGTCAGTGTCACTCTCGAGGCTCCTTCAGGTTAGTCAGTGTCACTCCCGAGGCTCCTCCAGGCTAGTCAGTGTCACTCGAGGCTCCTCCAGGCTAGTCAGTGTCACTCTCGAGGCTCCTCCAGGCTAGTCAGTGTCACTCTCGAGGCTCCTCCAGGCTAGTCAGTGTCACTCTCGAGGCTCCTCCAGGCTAGTCAGTGTCACTCGAGGCTCCTCCAGGCTAGTCAGTGTCACTCTCGAGGCTCCTCCAGGCTAGTCAGTGTCACTCTCGAGGCTCCTCCAGGCTAGTCAGTGTCACTCGAGGCTCCTCCAGGCTAGTCAGTGTCACTCTCGAGGCTCCTCCAGGCTAGTCAGTGTCACTCTCGAGGCTCCTCCAGGCTAGTCAGTGTCACTCTCGAGGCTCCTTCAGGTTAGTCAGTGTCACTCCCGAGGCTCCTCCAGGCTAGTCAGTGTCACTCTCGAGGCTCCTCCAGGCTAGTCAGTGTCACTCTCGAGGCTCCTCCAGGCTAGTCAGTGTCACTCTCGAGGCTCCTCCAGGCTAGTCAGTATCACTCCCGAGGCTCCTCCAGGCTAGTCAGTGTCACTCTCGAGGCTCCTCCAGGCTAGTCAGTGTCACTCTCGAGGCTCCTCCAGGCTAGTCAGTGTCACTCTCGAGGCTCCTTCAGGTTATTCAGTGTCACTCCCGAGGCTTCTTCATGCTAGTCAGTGTCACTCCCGAGGCTGCTCCAGGCTAGTCAGTGTCACTCCCGAGGCTCCTCCAGGCTAGTCAGTGTCACTCCCGAGGCTCCTCCAGGCTAGTCAGTGTCACTCCCGAGGCTCCTCCAGGCTAGTCAGTGTCACTCCCGAGGCTCCTCCTGGCTAGTCAGTGTCACTCCCGAGGCTCCTCCAGGCTAGTCAGTGTCATTCCCGAGGCTCCTCTAGGCTAGTCAGTGTCATTCCCGAGGCTCATCTTGGCTAGTCACTGTCACTCCCGAGGCTCCTCCAGGCTAGTCACTGTCACTCCCGTGGCTCCTCCAGGCTAGTCAGTGTCATTCCCGAGGCTCCTCTAGGCTAGTCACTGTCACTCCCGAGGCTCCTCCAGGATAGTCACTGTCACTCCCGAGGCTCCTCCTGGCTAGTCAGTGTCACTCCCGAGGCTCCTCCAGGCTAGTCAGTGTCACTCCCGAGGCTCCTCCAGGCTAGTCACTGTCACTCCCGAGGCTCCTCTAGGCTAGTCAGTGTCATTCCCGAGGCTCCTCCAGGCTAGTCACTGTTACTTCCGAGGCTCCTCCAGGCTAGTCACTGTCACTCCCGAGGCTCCTCTAGGCTAGTCAGTGTCATTCCCGAGGCTCCTCCAGGCTAGTCACTGTCACTCCCGAGGCTCCTCCAGGCTAGTCACTGTCACTCCCTAGGCTCCTCCAGGCTAGTCACTGTCACTCCCGAGGCTCCTCCAGGCTAGTCAGTGTCATTCCCGAGACTCCTCTAGGCTAGTCACTGTCACTCCCGAGGCTCCTCCAGGATAGTCACTGTCACTCCCGAGGCTCCTCCTGGCTAGTCAGTGTCACTCCCGAGGCTCCTCCAGGCTAGTCAGTGTCACTCCCGAGGCTCCTCCAGACTAGTCACTGTCACTCCCGAGGCTCCTCCAGGCTAGTCAGTGTCACTCCCGAGGCTCCTCCAGGCTAGTCAGTGTCACTCCCGAGGCTCCTCCAGACTAGTCAGTGTCACTCCCGAGGCTCCTCCAGGCTAGTCACTGTCACTCCCGAGGCTCCTCTAGGCTAGTCAGTGTCATTCCCGAGGCTCCTCCAGGCTAGTCACTGTTACTCTCGAGGCTCCTCCAGGCTAGTCAGTGTCACTCGAGGCTCCTCCAGGCTAGTCAGTGTCACTCTCGAGGCTCCTCCAGGCTAGTCAGTGTCACTCTCGAGGCTCCTCCAGGCTAGTCAGTGTCACTCGAGGCTCCTCCAGGCTAGTCAGTGTCACTCTCGAGGCTCCTCCAGGCTAGTCAGTGTCACTCTCGAGGCTCCTCCAGGCTAGTCAGTGTCACTCTCGAGGCTCCTTCAGGTTAGTCAGTGTCACTCCCGAGGCTCCTCCAGGCTAGTCAGTGTCACTCTCGAGGCTCCTCCAGGCTAGTCAGTGTCACTCTCGAGGCTCCTCCAGGCTAGTCAGTGTCACTCTCGAGGCTCCTCCAGGCTAGTCAGTATCACTCCCGAGGCTCCTCCAGGCTAGTCAGTGTCACTCTCGAGGCTCCTCCAGGCTAGTCAGTGTCACTCTCGAGGCTCCTCCAGGCTAGTCACTGTCACTCTCGAGGCTCCTTCAGGTTATTCAGTGTCACTCCCGAGGCTTCTTCATGCTAGTCAGTGTCACTCCCGAGGCTCCTCCAGGCTAGTCAGTGTCACTCCCGAGGCTCCTCCAGGCTAGTCAGTGTCACTCCCGAGGCTCCTCCAGGCTAGTCAGTGTCACTCCCGAGGCTCCTCCAGGCTAGTCAGTGTCACTCCCGAGGCTCCTCCTGGCTAGTCAGTGTCACTCCCGAGGCTCCTCCAGGCTAGTCAGTGTCATTCCCGAGGCTCCTCTAGGCTAGTCAGTGTCATTCCCGAGGCTCATCTAGGCTAGTCACTGTCACTCCCGAGGCTCCTCCAGGCTAGTCACTGTCACTCCCGAGGCTCCTCCAGGCTAGTCAGTGTCATTCCCGAGGCTCCTCTAGGCTAGTCACTGTCACTCCCGAGGCTCCTCCAGGATAGTCACTGTCACTCCCGAGGCTCCTCCTGGCTAGTCAGTGTCACTCCCGAGGCTCCTCCAGGCTAGTCAGTGTCACTCCCGAGGCTCCTCCAGGCTAGTCACTGTCACTCCCGAGGCTCCTCTAGGCTAGTCAGTGTCATTCCCGAGGCTCCTCCAGGCTAGTCACTGTTACTCCCGAGGCTCCTCCAGGCTAGTCACTGTCACTCCCGAGGCTCCTCTAGGCTAGTCAGTGTCATTCCCGAGGCTCCTCCAGGCTAGTCACTGTCACTCCCGAGGCTCCTCCAGGCTAGTCACTGTCACTCCCGAGGCTCCTCCAGGCTAGTCACTGTCACTCCCGAGGCTCCTCCAGGCTAGTCAGTGTCATTCCCGAGGCTCCTCTAGGCTAGTCACTGTCACTCCCGAGGCTCCTCCAGGATAGTCACTGTCACTCCCGAGGCTCCTCCTGGCTAGTCAGTGTCACTCCCGAGGCTCCTCCAGGCTAGTCAGTGTCACTCCCGAGGCTCCTCCAGACTAGTCACTGTCACTCCCGAGGCTCCTCCAGGCTAGTCAGTGTCACTCCCGAGGCTCCTCGAGGCTAGTCAGTGTCACTCCCGAGGCTCCTCCAGACTAGTCAGTGTCACTCCCGAGGCTCCTCCAGGCTAGTCACTGTCACTCCCGAGGCTCCTCCAGGCTAGTCACTGTCACTCCCGAGGCTCCTCTAGGCTAGTCAGTGTTACTCCCGAGGCTCCTCCAGGCTAGTCACTGTCACTCCCGAGGCTCCTCCAGGCTAGCCAGTGTTCAATATGTTATCTTATCGGAAAGCTCTACTTTTACTGGAGGTGTAATGGATCTTTTAAACTGTTCCTTGACGCACTTTATTCTTCCTGCCTAAAATATGGCCGCCGTTACTCACTGTCTCTCTTTTTTTCCACCCTGGGGAGACCTATTTTTTATTCGTCACAAAAATAGATGGTTTAGCGAGCCAATTATATAAGCGCTTAGAACTGGCATCATCAAGGTTAAGCGCTCTGATTGGACGACTCGGGTTAGGCCGCAAAAATTCCTCTGTGATTGGAGGAGATGAATGATGCCGTGAAAGCTGAGCACTCTGATTGGAAGACTCGGGTTTGGCCACGGAACTGCTCTCTGATTGGCTGAGATGTGCAGCGTCATGGAAATAAAATTGAGGCATTTGATTGGAAGAAGCAGATTAATGTTACAAACTTAAAATAAAAAACCTTGGAAGACGTCAGTAGTGACGTCAGTGGTGACGTCAGTGGTGACGTCAGTAGTGACGTCAGTAGTGACGTTTTCAATACAAACTCATCAAAGTTGAAGATTAAGACACATGTGCAACAGTTTGGAATCTTTGTTGGTGAAACGTTTCGCCTACACAGTAGACTTCTTCAGTCAAATACAGCAGCAACAGTAATGAAATAAAGATGAGGGACTGATTACATCATCTTTATTTCATTACTACTGCTCCCATTGTATTTGACTGAAGAAGTCTACTGTGCAGGTGAAGCGTTTCATCAATAAAAATACCCAACTGTTGCACGTGCGTCTTAATCTTCAACTTGTCGGTATTATATACTATTTTCAACTCATGAAAGTCATCAAATAACGTCTTCAAGGATTATACGTCGCAATTAGTCAATTCACTTGACGTCAAACAATCATTCTTTTAATGAGATTCGCCAATGGCGCCATAAAAATCGCGCCATCTAATTGGATGACACTGGGTGACATGGAGACATCAGAGCGCCGTGATTGGCGACTCGTTACTCACATGATGGATGATGCTAGACACTGGATGAAAAAAAAATGGCGGCACTTCATAACATTAAGGAGGGCAGGACGACAGCCTCTTCCAGCACGCCATGATAAACTTGACCATAAATCTCATCATCCAAGCGCCTTATTGATTTCCTTTTCTCACATAAATCCCTCGGCGCCTTCCCTCTCACCAGCTCCCCATCTCACCAGCCTTCCCTCTCCCCAGACCATTCGCAGACTGGAGCCTCACAGTAAATAAACCGTTGCTCTCAAATACCGCAACAACCTTCAGCGTGTGGAGAAAAAGCGGATAGTGATGTTGTTTCGTTTGTCAGTATCCAAGAATGAGTATTCTGACGCGGGTATTTGTCACTGATGAAGCAATCATTGGCGTACCGTGCTGGGTACCAGCAACCACTGGCGTACCAGCAACCACTGATGTACCAATCCTGGGTACCAGCAACCACTGGCGTACCAGTGCTGGTTACCAGCAACCACTGGCGTACCAGTGCTGGGTACCAGCAACCACTGGTGTACCAGTGCTGACTACCAGTAACCACCGGCGTTCCAGTGCTGGGTACCAGCAACCACTGGTGTACCAGTGCTGGCTACCAGTAACCACCGGCGTTCCAGTGCTGGGTACCAGCAACCACTGGCGTGCCAGTGCTGGGTGCCAGATACAACTGGCATACCAGTGTTGGGTACCATTAACTTTTGACCTCTCAGTTCTGGGTCAGTTCTGCTGAATTAAAGAACTGATGATACACTTAACTTGAAGATTTCTGGAAAACCCACTACTGAAAATGACCTTTTGCACTTCTTGTCCCACCAAACGAAGGGTGATCATCAGGCTTAACTTGAGAGGCCACAGTATCTTCCTTCACCATGTTCCTCAGTGAGGAAGGAGTGTGACTACGTCTACAGTGTCTTCTTGGAGCTACACTGCTGAAGACACCTCAACGTCTGTAAAGGAAAAGCATGAAAGGAGCTACATAACCAACATTAGAGTGGCAAACCTAGAATCCAGTACCATCAGGGGCTTAGTCAAAAAAGCGACTAAACTAGCAGACATCAGTGTAAGCTTTATCACGGCTCGTTAGAGGCTGTGATAAATCTTACATAGGGGGAAGCTTCCAGGGACTAGAGCACTAGAAACAAGGAACACAGATATGCTTACCGAAGGGTAAGCATATCTGTGTAAGGGTACGGGCAATGTGTGCACAGTAGATGGTAACACCTGTAACCACCTGATAAAGTTCCCTGAAGAAAGATTAGTTATCAAAGAGGCAGACCGACACAGCAGATGTGTTTTAATCACATTTAATCTCCGCTATCAACACCATTTCACATAACTCGGGGTCTTTGTGGCATGCAAAGAGTACGTAACCTTTATTCGGCGCATGGACACACCCTCATTTACAGGCTATCTCCCCCAACCAGCGAACCAGGTTGCTAAGAGTTGATGATGGGGCCCCATCGTTCAACTAGTGACCAGGTTCTAGCCAATAAGAAGGTGGGATTGACAATCGCAGAGGTTATGTGGATACCGCTCTCCTGTCTGCCCTTGTCATTCCCACTCTAGAGCTGGTTGAAGCACGGTCTGCTATCTTGTGGCTTCTATTTCTGCCTTGCTTACCGTGGAGTGCACTATATTTATCACTGTACATAGTGTACATATTGCTGTTATAATTGGTGAAGGATAATATAAGTCTAAACTTTTTCTACTGTGTTTATTTGCTCCCATTACACCTGGGATAACAGGCCATTTGAAATCCTAGGATGTAATATGGGTAGCCTGTCCGAGAGCTGGACTTAGAGAAACGGTTGAGCTTAGGGTGAAGCTTGTAGCAGGAACATTGTGTAGCTTGCTGTTTCGCTTCGCTTTACAAATTTTGCGTGTCAGTTGCTTATGATCAGCCTTGCTATTGTGTGATCGTTCAACAGCTCGCTACTAGCTTGTTCAGTGTGCTCGCTTCGCTACGGTCAATCTTGTGTGCAGTCGGCTTTGCTTGTATGCGTATTCTGCAATCGTACTGTGCATAGCTAAGCGTGTTCTGCAAATTAACGTGTTACGTTGGGGTATTCGTACTGTGCATAGCGAATAACTTATGCCACCTAGACGAGTCAGACGTCTGGTGTCGGCATATACTTTGCATAACCTACCTAAATTGTCCCTACAGCGTTGTTGGCAAATTGCTCGTTCCATTGGCATTCCCTATAAACGCACTCTCACAGCTGCGCAACTGCGTTCACTTATTGCTGACATACTTATTGAAGAAGAGATGGCACATCAAACTCCTCCCTTTACGGGAGCTAGGGAAAAAACTACTATGTTCTCGCAGGAGGAAGATGATACACCTACGGAGCAAAATGGTCAGTATAGTGCAGCTGGGTTGTCTCAGGGTGAATCAGCGTCGTTGGCACTTCAGCTGGCAAAAATCAATCTTGAGCAAACTAGGGAACAGAGAGCATTCGCAAGGGAAGAATTTGATAGGGAAAGAGAAAGGAGGCAGTTTTCGCATTCTGTAAACGATTTCAGTTTACAAAAAGCAGTACAGCTTGTTCCCCGCTTCAATGAGGCCGAACCAGAGCAATTTTTCGAAAGCTTCGAAAATCAGGCTCGAGCCTTGAGGTGGCCGGAACAGCACTGGGCAGCGTTGGTTCATACAGCATTATTGGGTAAGGCACAGGAATTTACGTCGGTATTAACTGACGCTGAATTCTCTGATTATCAAGTAGTGAAGACCACAGTGTTGGGAGCATATACATGTATCCCAGCTAAATATCGTAAGACCTTCAAATTGAACAGGCGGCAGCTTGGTCAATCCCTGGTGGACTTTGTGAGACAGCAAACCAAAGCTTTTACCAGCTGGTATAAAGCGAGTGGTGTCTCTAACTTTGAGGAGCTGGTGCAGCTTATTCTGATTGATAACCTGCTGGAGTCTGTGGGACCAGAGGTTCGTGTCTTTCTGCAGGATCGTGATTTAACCACTGCATTGGAGGCGGCCAGGTTGGCTGATACCTTCGAAACGAACCGCTCCTTGTCCGAGCGGTCCCGTCTCTCTTTTCAACAGTCTGGCGTGAGCAGAGATCGACAACATTGGAGAATGAAGTGCCAGCCGGAGGGAGAGCGTCTACGACATCCAACCAAGTCACCTGGTGAGCCACGCTTCTCAACATATGGTCCCCCTGCGGAGAGGCAAACTACTTATGGAGCATCTCGACAACAATATCCAGAGAGGCACCAGCCAGAACGACACCACTTGCAACGTCATCAGGGAGTAAAGGGCAAGCCTGTCGTCTGCTTCAGGTGTAATAAAGTAGGTCATATCAGTTCCAACTGCCCCCAAAAACCTCAACCCATCGGGAAAATCTCTAATATCCCTAGTAACATGTCCCCTAGAGAAGTAGAAAAAGGTATGGCCCCTTATTATTGCGAAAGTCTTATTTCCCTTCAGGAAAACTCAGAACCAACTAAAGTAAATACCTTTAGAGATACTGGAGCATATTGCTCACTTGTCAGAGAAGGAATATTACCCCTTTCAGAGAATACTTCCTTGAATTCATCAGTTTTATTGGAAGCCTATGGAGGAACTATATATTCTGTTCCTTTGCATAAAATTTATGTACAGTGCAAATATTACACTGGGTACTTGACTGTAGGTATCTCAAAAGGATTTCCCATGAAAAATGCCATGTTATTACTGGGTAATAACATTACTACTGTTACTTCGTGTCCTGAACCTATAATGATTAATGCTTCTCCAGTGTTGGCCATAACTCGGGCAACATCCCAAGGGCTGTCTGGGGAGAATGTTGACCTATCCTTGGACGACTCCGATCTCGGAATAGCCACGTTGTTTTATGAGACACACCGGCCGGAGTCTCGTAAATCAAGTGAACAGACCCCGATCAAGCCTTCCTATTCCCAGGTTGCAGGATTGCCAGATGTCTCTGTTTCCATGCCCGAGGGACTGTCCTTCCGGGAGGAACAACGAAAGGACCCTTCTTTAAAATTCGCTTTTCAGGCAGCCATGGGTAAATCCTCTTTGGGTCATCCAGTCAAGTATGAAGTTAAAAATGATTATTTGGTATGCACTGAGACTGGTAAGGAGACAGAGGGCCGGCAATTATACGACAGGTTAGTGGTTCCAACCAAGTATAGACCTCAGATATTAAATATAGCTCATAATACGTCATCAGGAGGTCACTTAGGAATTACAAAAACCTTGTATAGAATCACAAAAGAATTTTATTGGCCAACATTAAAGAAAGATGTGAAGAATCATATTAGGTGTTGCCGAGAATGTCAGCAAGTTGGAAAACCTGGACATTCTATTAAACCTGCACCTCTCCAACCCATACCTGCTGATGGAGAACCTTTTGCAGATTTAATTATAGATTGTGTAGGTCCACTACCTAAGTCAAAGTCTGGAAATCAGTATTTATTTACAATTATGGATAAAGTAACCAGATATCCTGAAGCGATCCCAATGCGTAGTATCAATACTAAAGCTATTCTCAAAGCTTTAACAAAATTCATTTCTTGTTTTGGCATTCCTAAAACTATACAAAGTGATCAAGGTACTAACTTCACTGCCAAAGCATTTAGGGAAGTATTAACTAGGTTAGGGATAATTCACAACTTATCCACTGCCTATCACCCTCAGTCCCAAGGCGCCTTGGAAAGATTCCACCAAACATTAAAAACAATGATGAGAAGTTTTTGCATGCACTTTCCGACAGATTGGGATGAATCTCTACCATTGTTGCTGTTCTCAGTACGAGAGACGGTGCAAGAGTCTACAGGGTATAGTCCGTTTGAGCTGATCTTTGGGCACAATGTACGAGGTCCTCTTCGGGTGCTCAAAGAAGGATGGATGGGAGAAGACGTAAGCTCAGCACTCTACAACCCGTCTTCAAGGTTGCAGGTGGCACGTGAGTTAGCCACGGCTAAGCTAAAGACAGCTCAAAGTAAGATGAAACAGAGGTATGACAGAAGTGCACAATTCCGCTCCTTCCATCCAGGAGACAAGGTGTTGGTGCAGGAACCTATACCTGGCCACACCTTGAAAGCTAGATTTACGGGACCTATGCAGATAGTAAGTAGATTATCTGATTTAAATTATGTGGTAGCTCCCATTGATAAGACCTCAAAAACAAAAACTTACCACATAAATCAAATCAAGGCCTTTCATACACCAGATAAAGTCCCAGTAATGACTCTGTCCTCTACCTCTGAGGACGACTCTGACTCTTTGCACTCTATCTCTGAAATTAATACTAAACTTTCAAATTCTGTCCTCCTCAAGGATCCTAGCCCGTTAATGGATGGATTATCTGAAATACAAGCAACCAATTTAACTGAGCTTCTACAGTCATATCCTAATATTTTTTCGGATGTGCCGAAAAAATGTACGTTAGGTTACCATGATGTAGATGTGGGAAAATCTAAACCAATTAAACTCTCCCCCTACAGAGCTAATCCTGAAAAGCAAAGGTTACTTCAGCAGGAAGTAGACTTCTTGTTAGAACATGGTTTAGTGGAGGAGTCGTCTAGTCCATGGGCTTCACCGTGCATCCTAGTAAAAAAGGCTGATGGAGGGTTTCGTATGTGCACAGACTACCGTAAAGTGAACGAGGTCACAATTACAGATGCTTACCCTCTTCCTCGTCTGGATGACGTAATTGACTTTGTGGGTAAGGCTACTTTTGTGTCCAAATTAGATCTCCTTAAAGGTTACTATCAGGTACCTTTGACAGATAAGGCGAAGGAAATCTCTGCCTTCGTGATTCCAGGAGGTCATTATCAGTATACAGTTACCCCCTTCGGAATGAAAAATCCCCCCTCTTCATTCCAGAAACTCGTCCATCAGGCTATTAAAGGACTTGAAGGCACGGCAGCATACCTAGATGATATTGTTGTGGTGTCTGATACTTGGGATCAACACCTACTTAGACTTAAAGCTCTGTTTGAGACCTTTAAGAATTCCCAATTAACAGTTAATTTGTCTAAATCTTCCTTTGGCCAGGCCACTGTCACTTTTCTAGGCCATGAAGTAGGTAGTGGTAAAGTTGCACCTAAACTTGCTAAAGTTCTTTCGATTAAAGAATATCCAGTTCCTCATGATAGGAAATCTCTTCAACGTTTCCTAGGCATGATAGGATTTTACAGAAGATTCTGTAAGAATTTCTCGGATATTGTAGCCCCTCTTACCTCTCTTACCAGTCATAAAGTTCCCTTTAATTGGACGTCAGATTGTAACACTGCTTTTAATAAAGCAAAAAGATTATTGTGCTCTGCACCCATTCTCTTGTCTCCAGACTTCTCCAAACCTTTTTCATTACAGGTTGATGCTTGTGAGTCTGGGGTTGGGGCGGTACTATTACAAATCGGGAACAAGGAGCTGCAGCCAATCGCATACTTTTCAGCCAAGTTCCAGCCACATCAGAGAGCTTACTCTACCATTGAAAAAGAAGCCCTCGCGCTGGTAATGGCTTTGGAGCATTTCGATGTTTATGTGGGCCAAACATCGCAGGTGGTCACAGTCTACAGTGATCACAACCCGTTAGTCTATCTCCAAGCCATGAAGAATCACAACACAAGGCTTATGCGTTGGACTCTCAGGCTGCAGCCCTACAATATTTTTATTAAATATATTGCCGGCAAAGAAAATGTGTTGGCAGACTCTTTGTCAAGAGTCTAGTTTAATATTTTATTTAGGTTAGGATGTATTTGTGGTAACCCCCCTTTCAAGCTCTTTTTTTTATCCCCTGATGTGGGGGTTTTTTTTAGTGAGGGGATACGGGCTACCGTCCGCTTGTATCTTGGACCTATGTTGGCTTATCTGACTGCTGTCTCACTCTGAGTTTAGGGTTTGGCTTTCAGGCACTAGGAAAGCTGAGCTCTATCTAAGAGTTGGATGGTGGAGAGGATAGGCGGTCCCATTATTTTGTGCCATGGCGGCACGGTTACCACTGGGAGGTGGCAGCCTAATCCTGAGCCTTCTCGGGGGTGGGGGTGTGGCATGCAAAGAGTACGTAACCTTTATTCGGCGCATGGACACACCCTCATTTACAGGCTATCTCCCCCAACCAGCGAACCAGGTTGCTAAGAGTTGATGATGGGGCCCCATCGTTCAACTAGTGACCAGGTTCTAGCCAATAAGAAGGTGGGATTGACAATCGCAGAGGTTATGTGGATACCGCTCTCCTGTCTGCCCTTGTCATTCCCACTCTAGAGCTGGTTGAAGCACGGTCTGCTATCTTGTGGCTTCTATTTCTGCCTTGCTTACCGTGGAGTGCACTATATTTATCACTGTACATAGTGTACATATTGCTGTTATAATTGGTGAAGGATAATATAAGTCTAAACTTTTTCTACTGTGTTTATTTGCTCCCATTACACCTGGGATAACAGGCCATTTGAAATCCTAGGATGTAATAGTCTTCTTTCATCATCTCCGAGGTTTTAGCAAAGTTGATTTACCGAATCAAGTTTGTCATCAACTGAGACCTCACCCCATCACAGCACACCATGCTGAACACTCTACCCCTAAAGAATCTCGTCACAGCACACCATGCTGAGCACTCTACCCCTCAAGAACCTCGTCACAGTACACCATGCTGAGCACTCTACCCCTCAAGGACCTCGTCTCATCTAATATACAAACTCACGTTTTACTTGTCTCGTTATCATTATATTAACAGTATACAATACTAAAAAGTAAATAAGACATATGTGAGACAGTTGTGTAACTTTGTTGTCGAAATGTTTTGCCTGACCGGCTGACTTCTTCACTAAAACACAGAAGTGAATAAAATTTAGGAGATAGCTGAAGCAGTAAAAAAAGTAAATATGAGGTGATCAATCACTCAGTCTTCAAGAAGAAATTTTAATGTGGTTAGTCCCTCACCCTTGATAAGCGTGAAGCTACGACAAGAGAATAGATTATTATTATAATCACGGGGAAGCACTAAACCCGTAGGATTATACATCGCTTGTGGGGGGGGGAAGGTATTCAGGATTAATTCAGGGAACTGGAGACAGATCTAATTCCCTAGATGAAGAGCCCCTCACCAGCGTCAAGGAACCTCCCTTGAGGGATACAAGAGAATAGAGCCAGAAGTGAGGTGATGTTGGAGATGATGACTTCACAGGATGAGCAGCCCACTAGTGGAAGCAAGAACATAAGAATTGAGGATTATTTCAACAGGCCTGTTGACCCTTGCAAGGCAGGTCATTCTCATTTATAACTGATAATTGAGCAATAAGGTTGCGCAAGATGTCCTCCGTATCTCATAGGACATCTACAGTCCTTCAGTCCTTCAGCCTTCAAGGCTGAGGGACTGATCAGCTCATGTTTACCTCCCCACTTTTTCTGCTGTCTCCACTATTTAAGTCATTTTTGTATTCAACTGAAGAAGTCTGCTGAGCAGGCGAAACGTTACGGCAACAAAGACATCAAAGTGTTGTACATGTGTCATACTTATCTACTTGTCGATATTGTGTACCATTAATAGACTGATACTTGTCTTTCACGTGAACATGGCAGTATCTTGGCAAAGCGGACCATCTACAACTTTACTGCTCAGCCGCTAGTTGTGAGTGAGAAGACCTGTATTCGAGAAAGACCTGCCTAGCATGGGTATAATGTTGCCACTCCTCGCCTTCTTACATCATCAGTGCCAGGAGACGGAAGCCAATTTTGAGGGAGGTAGCACGTCACGAGTTGCTCAAGAACTCTCACTTTTAATACACTATTTAAATCATCATGATATTTCTGTCTGTCATGCGATAAACCCCTGTGGGTCATAAAACGTCATTCAATGTCAGTAGAGGAATATCAAAAATCTAAGAGCTAAGAGATAACATTAAACACATTAAAAATAGTGTTCTTATACTGCAGTTAAGATATACTTCCGGCTCCGTCTCTTTCCTGTATTTACTGACTCTCTTCCCTCATCTCTTGTGTCACTAGTTAATGGTACAAGTCGGACCGAAACGTAAGTTTCATTCTCCTATGTGCGGGTTATTTGTGTAAGATATACACAGTCTTAACAAACTTATAGTTGAACACTCATTTCCTTAGACAATGAACCCATAATGCTTAGTCTATTTGAGCTTAACATGAATATATTATCCCAGTCTGATAATACAGAGCAAATAACTTGACATTAAGTGATCACTGATCACTTGCAATAACAAACAAAATAATGTATAATCACTCTAACGTACCAGTACATTTATGCTGAGCGTTAATATAGGTATTTGTGCACATCAATCACGACACATGAAGTTCTTGTACGACAACAGTTTGGATTAAATGAGGTGGATCCTGCAAGCACGATAAGAAACTAAACCAGGTTATAATAACTATCATGGAATAAAACAACCATATTAAGGCAATACTACAACATAAACAAGCATACAGCAGTACATCTAATCTCTTAGCCAGACACAATATCATCCACGTACGTTGCAATGTGCATCTACACGTTGAGGTAAATATTAAAGTTAGCAATAATAACCACTAATGGAGACTAACCTCAGCAACTTAATGAATCTTAGACTACAGCAGTATATAAATATCTCGACAAGGGTTAGTGTAGAAGCTTGGCTTTCACACACCAGTGAAATGACTTGTTAATACAAGCTACTACTTGTAGCCTTCCTAAACTCTATCCTATTATAAGGAAACAGAAATGAGGCGCTAAACTACAGACCTGTGTCTCTGACATGTATTGTGTGCAAAGTCATGGAGAAGATTATCAGGAGGAGAGTGGTGGAACACCTGGAACAGAACAAGATTATAAATGAAAATCAGCATGGGTTCATGGAAGGCAAATCCTGTGTCACAACCCTTCTGGAGTTTTATGACAAGGTAACAGAAGTAAGACACGAAAGAGAGGGGTGGGTTGATTGCGTTTTCCTAGACTGCAAGAAGGCCTTTGACACAGTTCCCCAAAAGAGATTAGTGCAGAAGCTGGAGGATCAGGCGCATATAACAGTGAGGGAGCTGCAGTGGATCAGGGAATACCTAACATGGAGGCAACAACGAGTCATGGTACGTGAAGAGGTATCACAGTGGGCTCCTGTGACGAGCGGGGTCCCACAGGGGTCAGTTCTAGGACCAGTGTTATTTTTGATATATGCGAACGACATGATGGAAGGAATAGACTCTGAAGTGTCCCTATTCGCAGATGATGTGAAGCTGATGAGAAGAATTTAATCGGATGAGGATGAGGCAGGACTGCAAAGAGACCTGGACAGGCTGGACATGTGGTCCAGAAACTGGCTTCTCGAATTCAACCCTGCCAAATGCAAAGTCATGAAGATTGGGGAGGGGCAAAGAAGACCACAGACAGAGTATAGGCTAGGTGGACAAAGACTACAGACCTCACTCAAGGAGAAAGACCTTGGAGTGACCATAACACCGAGCACGTCACCGGAGGCACACATTAACCAAATAACTGCTGCAGCATACAGGCGCCTGGCAAACCTGAGAATAGCGTTCCTATACCTTAATAAGGAATCGTTCAAGACACTGTACACTGTGTATGTTAGGCCCATACTGGAGTATGCAGCACCAGTCTGGAACCCACACCTGGTCAAGCACGTCAAGAAGTTAGAGAAGGTACAAAGGTTTGCAACAAGGCTAGTCCCAAAGCTCAGGGGAATGTCGTACGAGGAAAGGTTGAGAGAAATCGGACTGACGACACTGGAAGACAGAAGGGTCAGGGGAGACATGATAACGACATATAAGATACTGCGGGAAATAGACAAGGTGGACAGAGATAGGATGTTCCAGAGAGGGGACACAGAAACAAGGGGTCACAACTGGAAGCTGAAGACTCAGACGAGTCACAGGGACGTTAGGAAGTATTTCTTCATAGAGTCCTCAGGAAGTGGAATAGCTTAGCAAGTGAAGTAGTGGAGGCAGGAACCGTACATAGTTTTAAGAAGAGGTATGACAAAGCTCAGGAAGCAGAGAGGGAGAGGACCTAGTAGCGATCAGTGAAGAGGCGGGGCCAGGAGCTGAGTATCGACCCCTGCAACCACAATTAGGCGAGTACAATTAGGTGAGTACACAAGTCTCGACCCCTCCAACCACAATTAGATGAGTACACACACACACATTATTGTAACCACGAACAAGTGGTATTTATACACAAATAACCCGCACATATCCTAGAGGGACTAGTACCGAACTTGCACACGAAAATCACTCACTACGAAAGCAAAAGACTTGGCAGACGATGCAACATCCCCCCAATGAAAAGCAGGGGTGTCACTAGCACGTTAAGAGACCATACAATAAGTGTCAGGGGCCCGAGACTGTTCAACTGCCTCCCAGCATACATAAGGGGGATTACCAACAGACCCCTGGCAGTCTTCAAGCTGGCACTGGACAAGCACCTAAAGTCGGTTCCTGACCAGCAGGGCTGTGGCTCGTACGTTGGTTTGCGTGCAGCCAGCAGCAACAGCCTGATTGATCAGGCTCTGATCCACCAGGAGGCCTGGTCACAGACCGGGCCGCGGGGGTGTTGACCCCCGGAACTCTCTCCAGGTAGTCACTGTGACCCACACAGTTCACGGGATACAATCAATGCTACTCTCAGCTGGCCTCACACTAAGCTGATTTACAGCAGCTACAATGAGTAGACATAACATGATGTGTAAGAGTAAAGAAACCTAACCTACTGCCTCCTTGAGTTTCAGTGACCCGATAATTACTCTCCCCCACCCTTCTGGAGAAATACCCTGACTTTGCTAGCTGTAAATAAAGCATTACCACATATGTGCATGTGTGTGTGTGTGTGTGTGTGTGTGTGTGTGTGTGTGTGTGTGTGTGTGTGTGTGTGTGTGTGTGTGTGTGTGTGTGTGTGTGTGTTTGTGTGTATGTGTGTGAGTGTGTGAGTGTGTGTGTGTGTGTGTGTGTGTGTGTGTGTGTGTGTGTGTGTGTGTGTGTGTGAGTATGAGTGTGTGTGTGTGTATGAGTGTGTGTGTGTGTATGAGTGTGTGTGTGTGTGTATGAGTGTGTGTGCGTGTGTGTGTATGAGTTTGTGTGTGTGTGTGTGTGTGTGTTTATGTGTGTGTGTGTATGAATTTGTATGTGTGTGTGTGTGTGAGAGAGAGAGAGACTCAGCAATCAACATTTGCACCAATAACTCACTACAGTTGTGACCGGGTGTGGAAGTGTGAATTGCTCATTACTCTAAAATTTGTTCATGATTGCAGCCATGTATAAACGTAAGTAACCATTCTTACAGTATTCATTACCTTTGTAACTTGTGAGTTCATTACCTTTGTAACTTGTGAGTTCATTACCTTGTACCTAGTTCAGCCATCAAAACTTTGGAGCCCGGTCCCTGGACCCATTGTGTACCTCTGTAATCTGTAAATACCTTTGTAACTTGTCATGATTGTGACTAGGCCTACCTGGAGTTCACTACCTTTGTAAATTGTGAGTTCATTACCTTTGTAAATTGTGAATTCATTACCTCTGTAACTTGCTCAGCTATCAAAACTTTGAGGCCCAGTCCCTGGACCCATTATGTACCTCTGTAATCTTTTGACTACCGCCCACAGGATGGGTATGGGGTGCATAATAAACATATTAAACTTAACTTAACCACCCCTCCTCTCCTCTAAAGGTCGTGCAGAGCAGATCAGTAGCATTCGCGTTTGGTTTAAACAAAAGGCATTTGTATCTCGCTAATGTAAGTACAGTATATCTGCTGTCAACTGCCGGTGCTACAGTCGAGACTTGCCCCCCTCAACTCTCACAAGATATCTAAGGAGGGCTTTTCTAGAAGACTGGAAGGACTCACGAGCTTTAACTACAGGATGTCGCATGAATCAGGAACACGTATGAGGATCTCAGCCAAGACGTCAAGACATATACAAGGCTGCTGGCTAGAAGGCCAGATACTGGTGTAGATGATTGGAGGCGTCAGGCCCGCACTGTATAGTTGTTTGCAGGCGTTCAAGAGAGTGTGAATACTAGTACAATAAGATACGTTCTTACCACTATGGTACAAGAATCCACTAATCATAATTTAATGCGAGAGAGAGTGAGGCTGACCAATGAAAACCCAGAAACACCTAAAGACAATTGGGATACTTATGTTTACACTCACTAATATATACTGCAGAAGAAAAAAAGATGAATCTGTCTCCTCCGATTCATCAACACGGAAAGGTCGACCTGCTAGAGTACACCTCACTTATCTTCCTACTTCCACTAGTGACCCCCGCGTCTCGTGACGCCATCTCCAACTTCTACATACCATTAATTACAACTTACTCCATCACATTAAATATATAATATCTCTCGATGCGAATAAATTTCGAACAGAACAGTTATTGTTATTAACTACTCATATACATTAATACTGATAATGTCCCTGCGTATTAGCGCTAGTCTGAAAAATATAAGAACTTTTTCCTATGGAATATTAATAATATAACCAATCGCACCAGCTTGAATGGGACAAAATTGTATATAGTTGTTTCAAATTAATAATTTTCCATTAATATGTCTGTTTCTTAAGGCTTTTTGATTTTCTCAGATTTCTATTTTTATCATATTAAATAAAGTTAATTTAATATAGGTTTCCTTAAATAAGCATATTACAAAAAATCGGTTGCGATACGTCTGGCAGCGAGGTTGACGGGGAAAAGCAGGCAACGTTTAATTGCGAACGGATATTCCTCTTGATGCGAAGATGTGTTGTTACAAGACATGCAGAGACAACCACGATGTAAACACCAGAGGACTGATGAAGTACAGACAGCGGTGAGTAACAGTGATGTCAGGACTGGTGAAGTACAGACAGTGGTGAGTAACAGTGATGTCAGGACTGGTGAAGTACAGACAGCGGTGAGTAACAGTGACGTCAGGACTAGTGAAGTACAGACAGTGGTGAGTAACTGATGTCAGGACTGGTGAAGTACAGGCAGTGGTGAGTAACAGTGATGTCAGGACTGGTGAAGTACAGACAGTGGTGAGTAACAGTGATGTCAGGACTGGTGAAGTACAGACAGTGATGAGTAACAGTGATGTCAGGACTGGTGAAGTACAGACAGTGATGAGTAACAGTGATGTCAGGACTGGTGAAGTACAGAGCGGTGAGTAACAGTGATGTCAGGACTGGTGAAGTACAGACAGCGGTGAGTAACAGTGATGTCAGGACTGGTGAAGTACAGACAGCGGTGAGTAACAGTGATGTCAGGACTGGTGAAGTACAGACCGGTGAGTAACAGTGATGTCATGACTGGTGATGTACAGACAGCGGTGAGTAACAGTGGTGTCAGGACTGGTGAAGTACAGACAGCGGTGAGTAACAGTGGTGTCAGGACTGGTGAGGTACAGACAGCGGTGAGTAACAGTGATGTCAGGACTGGTGAAGTACAGACAGCGGTAACAGTGATGTCAGGACTGGTGAAGTACAGACAGCGGTGAGTAACAGTGATGTCAGGACTGGTGAAGTACAGACAGTGGTGAGTAACAGTGATGTCATGACTGGTGAAGTACAGACAGTGGTGAGTAACAGTGATGTCAGGACTGGTGAAGTACAGACAGCGGTGAGTAACAGTGATGTCAGGACTGGTGAAGTACAGACAATGGTGAGTAACAGTGATGTCAGGACTGGTGAAGTACAGACAGTGGTGAGTAACAGTGATGTCAGGACTGGTGAAGTACAGACAGCGGTGAGTAACAGTGATGTCAGGACTGGTGAAGTACAGACAGTGGTGAGTAACAGTGATGTCAGGACTGGTGAAGTACAGACGGTGGTGAGTAACAGTGATGTCAGGACTGGTGAGGTACAGACGGTGGTGAGTAACAGTGATGTCAGGACTGGTGAAGTACAGACGGTGGTGAGTAACAGTGATGTCAGGACTGGTGAATTACAGACGGTGGTGTGTAACAGTGATGTCAGGACTGGTGAAGTACAGACACTGTGGACTTATATACGTACCTAATACAGACAGTCTTGATAAACATAATAGGAGGATCAGAGGACAAGAATACAAACAAGAACACCATAATAACAACACTAACCCCCCCCCCCCAAAAAAAAAAAAAAAAAAAAAGTGTTGTAGGGTTGTGGAGGCGCCAGAGCGGCCATGATCCCATAGAGAAGTTTCCAAACCTTTCCGAGACACTGGCGAGTATTTATCCTGTGGAGGAAGGGTATCGAGCCCCCTACTCTCTGCTCCTCCTAATGCTCTTTTTTTTACGGATCCTCTTCAGCTCATGCTTCAGCTCTCTTTAATTTACTCTATTATCCTCTATTGCTACAACTATTGTTCTTGTGTTTTGCTGTTATTTTACCTCCTTAATCTTCTAAATAATATTAATCTGATGTTTATTGTTTTGTCTTTGCGAGGTTTCTGTATATATTTTTAAACTTAATTTTTTTTCGCCAGTTCCTTCTTTTATCTTGGTGATCTTCGAGTTCATTCTGCCTCTAATACGTTGTTTTCGTCTTCATTCATCACCCCCTGTTTATCAGGTGCTTGTATCACACTGTTCCATCCACAGATTGCCACTGTTATGTTGCTTGTCAGTCCCCGCGTATATCTCCTCCCTCGCCTCATTTCACACCATCGTCCTCTTCATTTTTATCCATTTCCTCCGCTCCATCTTTGTTCTCTTCCTCACACACCTTCCATTTACTGGGTAGATGTGTCCTTTCTCTCCTCTTCCAACTCCTTTGTTTATCATGTTATCCTTTCACGTTATTCCTCGTATGATGATCTCTTTACATCTTTCACTTCCCCCGTTTATCTAATAATCTCACAAGCTATTTCACCCATTTTTTTTTATTTTCTTCTCTCACCATTGTTATCAGCGATGTTCCCTTTGTTGATATACCTTCACTCCCTTTCTTCTTCCTTCATTCTTCTCGCTTCGCTCTACTCTCCAAATTACCTGCGTACTCTATTTGTCTTTCATCCGAATTATCTTGTTTATTCGATTAGTTTAACTTATCTGATTCGTATTTCTTAATTTTCTTTACAGTTGTCTTATTTGGGTTATTAATTTAAGGGTAGTTGTCTTGGTCTGTTAGGAAGTTATCGTGGTGGTGTCCGTGGTGGTGGTGGTGGTGGTGGTGGTGGTGGTAGTTGTGGTGTTCGTGGTGGTTGTAGTTGTGGTGTTCGTGGTGGTGGTGTGGTGTTCGTGGTGGTGTGGTGTTCGTGGTGGTGGTGGTGGTGGTGTGGTGTTAGTGGTGGTGATGGTGTGGTGTTCGTGGTGGTGGTGGTAGCTGTGGTGGTAGTGATGGTGGTGGTTCTGTATAACGGTTGTGGTGGTTGAGGTTGGGATAGTGGTTGTACTGGTGGTGGTGATGGCGATTGTAATGGTGTATTTGTTGTCATTTAATGTTGTGGAGGCTTTTGTTAATATGTCTGTTGTTGTTTTTGTTATTTTTGTTGTTGTTTTTGTTGTTATTGATATGTCATCGACCTTTCAATACCATGTGATCGATTTTGGGAATGATATGGCAAGAACTTTCTTTCCGGCCGGTAGCAGCACTCTTCACCAGTCTTAAATATGTTGACAACATCCAGATCATAATATCCCAGAAATCTTAACATACACAACCTTCTTCACAACATCACCGTAAAGACCTCTATTAAATTCACTCTAGAACAGATAAAAGAAGGCAAACTGCCCTTTCTTGATGTTCTTCTACGCGGATCACTCGACAGAGACACCCTCTCTTTCAGATTCTATAAAAAGTCCGGGAAGAACAAGCATGTTTTTTTTTTCATATCTGCTCACACTACGACACTCCCTCTAAATGTGGCGTGATCATGGATTCCTTTCCCCTAGAGGGGGAATTCCAGTGCTTTTTCCCATGTCTTTACACACTTTCACTTCCCTCCCTGTGTTACACAAGATTTTAATCGCAAGTCACAAACTCTCAACTCTGCCAACATTGCAGATATCGAGAAAGCAAGATTCTTGATTAAATCTGGAGAAGTGGCTAACACTGCTACGCCGGCCACATCCTCTATCAGAGACATCACCAGGAGACGTCTTATGATATCCAGTAGTGAAGCAGGAGTATGCACCATGCCATGTCAGGGATGCAATAAGATTTACATGGGAAAAACTGGGAGAATTCTTTCCACACGTATTTGAGAACAAATATGCTTGTAACCTGGATGACACCAGAAACGCTTATGTTACACAGGTCTATATAAAGCCATCCCGTGTAAAGGAACAATGCATAAATGCCCTGCAGAGAAACAGACAGTAATAGTCACTATTGTACCGGAGCATCGTTATCTGTTACAAAACCATGGAATAAAGGACTGCCACTTACCTCTCAGCAACTGTACCCCACATGCTGCTGCTACAGTACACGTTACCTCTCAGCTGCCACATGACGCGGCGAGAAGATAACCCTTCGTGTTGCAATCAATGGATCTGTCTTCAGGAGCTTGAACTGTTGCAGAAATAAGTAGGAAGTCCAGGTAGATTCGTTCAAAGGAATGTGTTGATTGCAAAACGAAAGGCCTAGACTCAACTCCCCCTGTGGTTGTTTTGCATATGTTGTGTGTCTCGTTTTCTTGTATAATTTGGATAACCAAAGTCCCTAGACTGAAAGTGTCCAATAAAGATGTCCTAAAGCATATGCAGGTGAGAGTCATCGTGGACTTGAGTCCATGAGAACGTGTTAGTCATGATGAACCGCTAACACTGGAAATGCTAAAATTAGTAGAGTAAAGCAGATGAAACTCAATCATGTATACAAAATTACTAAGAATGTTCAGAATATCTTGCTACGGATTTTGTAAAGGTTAGGAACCAAAAGCAGCATGGTACTAGGTAACTAGGGAAAGCAAACACAATTTTGTAGTACCCACATTAGGCGGTCAAGTTTTAAATACCTTCGACTGTGTTGGTAAATGAGACACTTGTTCACAAGTGTCTCATTTATGAACTTGTCGGTTTTTAAACCGTTTATTCAAACCTCCGACCATACAATGATGAAGGGCTGGAATGCATTACTTGATCATGTCAAAGACAATTTTAGTATAAATCGATTTAATAATAAAGCTAAAATATAGGATGTCTAATGAGTGAAGAGGCAGAGAAAAAGTGAAAGTGTGATTTCTTGTATTGTAACCTTCATTTGATACAGTCTTTTTGTGATTATTTTTATTGTTAAAAATACCGTAATAAGAGTTACCTATTATTTACATGTGGTAACTTCTTTTGAGAGTTTTTCTACACCCTGGGCCAGGTCTCTATGCTGTTGATTGTCTGATTGCTCAGTCTTCTGTTTGGATCCAATGTTAATAACTAATGTTGTAAGTATATATTTTCCTATTCACTTAATACTGTATTGCCGATATCATTATTAATAGCTGAAATAATGATATTGTGCTTTATGCTATTATCTGCCCTTATATTGTTAGCTATGAGGATAGGTAGGTTTATTTAAGTGATAGGCGCTTCACTGTGAGTAACAGCCTGGCTAACTGTCGTTAGTTTGTTAGTGTCTGGCGGTCCCTAGCACCGCCAATGAAGTACGGGTGTCACGAGGTATTGTAAGTGAACATTGAAATGGTATAAAATACCGACAGGTTGTTAGGTAAGACACATATGCAACAGTTAGGTATCTTTATTTCGAAATGTTGAGAAATGGCATTACCAGCTAAGGTTAAATATAGGGAAAACTTAACTTAGAAAGACAACTCATCGCCTGCACAGCCGCCCCTGCAGACGAGGTCTTGAGAAGCTGTCGAAGTCATTCCTCAACGGGCTGAAATGAGTTATAATTTGTAAACAGTAAATTACCCCTAGGGGGTGTTATGTCAGCATATTTCATTCACTGATGGCTGACAACTTACTTGTGTGGACTCAAAAGTCGCACCTAACTGCCGACTATAGGTTGATTACAAACTCCTTGCGACTCAAGAACTGCGCAGTCCCCCGTACTACAAGAAATTCGTAACCTACCTTGCTCTTGTAGCATGAGCTATGGTGTTCTTCACACCTTCGACAGATATCGGTGACTTGATAGAAGCTGAAGTGTCCTTGGATGTCCACGTCTTCCATAGTCTAGGAATACGCACACTGGTACACTATGTTCCACAAGATTTGTCTTTATTGTTCACAATCTTATCACTAAAGAAGCTGATCACACTTCTCTTAAGTGTTTATTGTGTTTTATGAGACACTTTGTTCACACTAATGCACAGATCGTTCTTTGTTGGTTATCCTGGCGTCAGTGTCACTCTCAGTAGAGTCAAAAGTAATCTGAAGACGCCACAACGCTCCATGCCGTCACTGCCCCCAGCACAAGGGAAAAGCTGACCTAGTACTTTTGCTTCCTTGCCACTTCCTCCATGAGGCAAAGCATAGACAACAATGTCCACTATCTTTACTATGGTAATAAAGTGGGAGCAGGATTTTCCTTAATTGTCCTGCTAAGGTAAGAGATGTACTGTCTCTTATTAAAATACACTCTGCAACACTGGACTGCAAGGAGCGGCGGTCGCTTGACCACAGGTCATATACTGGTACTGCATCTGGGATCAATTACTCGCTGTAGCAGTAAACAAGATATTTGCCCCTTCTGAGAGGGCTGGGCCCCTCAGGGCTGAAAGGGACTGAAGGGGGCTGATACTCCCCTTCTGGAGAAAATTTCTCCACACTGGGGGACGGCAGAGGTTCGTTGCAGGTGAACTGTTCATCACTTAACAGTAATTTGATTTTCTCACTCTCCACCACTGCTGCTTGTCTTTTCTGAACAGCTTTAATCTGTGTGGTTTCTGGAGAATCACTAATTTTGTTTTCAACACTGTGTAATTCTAACGGCACTAGTTTATTTATTGTCCGCTTATTCACTACACCTTTGCTCAAAACATCAACTGTCCTGATGATTCCATTTGCATCAGGATATATGGTCACAATTTTTCCAATTGGCCATTGGGACCTCGGACCATCATTGTCAATAATCACTATGTCACCAGGTCTTAAGGACTTATGATTTTCAGGAACACCAGCTCCATAGAAGTGTTCTCTCAATGAGGTGAGATAGTCTTCTCGCCAAATTTTCTCCCAACGTTCAATCACTCTATTAAGGTGTTTGAATTTACGTCTGAGTTGCTCAGGTTCGAAATAAGAAGGATCCTCTATGATTTCTTTATCATTCATGGGAGGAACAGGTTCGAGCCTTCTGCCATGGAGTAAATGAGATGGACTAAACACTTCTAAATTGTCCAGATCATCGGTAACATAAGTTAGAGGTCTGTTGTTGACTCTATTTTCTATTTCAGTCACAACTGTACGGAATTCTTCTAAGTCTATTCTCTGACGATGAAGAGCCTTCCTTAAACAACGTTTTACAATGCCGATCATTCTTTCATAAAATCCGCCGTGCCATGGAGATTTAGGAGGAATGTATCTCCAACGACAACTGCGTTGATTCAGCATCTGTTGTACTTCTGGTTGATCAAAGATCTTGCTTATATAAGCAGCACCAGCAACAAAGTTCGTTGCATTATCTGAAATCATCAGTCTGGGACATGCCCTTCTGGCTGCAAACTTTCTGAATAATTTGATAAAGGTTTCAGCAGACATGTCAGTGGCTACTTCTAGATGTACTGCTCTAGTCGTAGCACAAGTGAACAAACAGATGTACACCTTGATAGGAACTTTGTCAACTGTTTTGGTTAAAATTATTGGTCCAGTGTAATCTACACCTGTCACCTCAAATGGAGTGATATGACAAACTCTTTCATAGGGAAATGGAGGTGGACCTGGATACTGACATACTCGCATATCATAGTGACGACAAGTAATACAGTCCTTTATTTGTTTTTTCACACTTTGTCGACCTTGAGGTATCCAGTAGGATTGCCGTATATGACAAAGTGTGTCAGCTACCCCACCATGTAACACGTTACTGTGGGTGTTTTGAATAATCAGATTTGTTAGCCAATGATTCTTGGGGATCAATATTGGATGTATGGCTTCTTTAGGTAGTGAAGAATTATGAAGTCTTCCTCGACATCTTATAATCTTTTCTGAGTCGAGATAAAGTCCTAAAGAATTAATCATATCAGGTTTCTTTGGGGATTTATCTTGTGTTTCCAGAAATTTATATTCTGTAGAGAAAACATCTTTTTGTATTAGTTTAACCCAGTATTTAATGGGTTCAAGATATTCATAATCAGGTTTTATTCCTTAAATGAATTTATGGACAAGAGCTGTAACTCTTAAGAGTTTACCCAAAGATGAGTATTTAGATCCATCAATGACTATTTCTGTTGTGTCTGCAGTATTTACACAACTTATTTCTGCTGTGTTCAAGCAGACTGTTTCTTCTGGCATAATGTGAGCTTTTTGCTGAGGCCAGTTATTTTCATTAGAGAGCCAGTTCGGTCCGTGGAGCCATAATTTATCATCCACAAATTTCTTGAGTGTGACACCACGTGACAACATGCCAGCTGGATTCTCTTGGGTAGAGACGTGGAGAAAGAGATAATCTCTCTGCATCTCTTTTATTTCTGCTACTCTGTTCTGTACATAGACCAGCTTACTCTTATTATTTCTTAACCACTGGAGAACTGCTTCATTATCACTCCAGATCACGGTTTTTTCAATAGTGAGATGATCAAGTACTTTGTTGAGATAGACAGCTAATTTTGTACCTACATAGAGTGCTGTCAGTTCCAATTGTGGTACTGTCCTGACCTTCAAGGGTGCTACCCTGGCCTTTGAAGTAATTAGTGTACTTCCTTCAGCATTACTCATGTAAGCTACAGCGCCATAACCTCTGGTTGATGCATCACAGAACACATGTAATGTGTACTTGTTTCCCTCTTGACCTATTTGTCTGGGAAGTTTAATTTGATGAAGTTGTTTAAACTCCTTGGATATTTCATCCCATGCTTGACTCATTTCTAGAGGCAAGTTCTCATCCCATCCAATTTTGAGCTTCCATGCATCTTGCATAAGCATTTTACCCTTTATGGTAATTGGTGAGACGAGTCCTAGAGGGTCAAAACATTGTGATACCTCTGACAGTAAACTACGTTTAGTGAGTGTACTGCATGATTTATTGTTTATCCTTTTGAGACTCAAAGTATCTTCCTGTGTGTTCCAATTAAGTCCCAGCATATTGTTGCAATCAGGAATTTCAGCTTCAGGGAAATCTTCTTTGATAAGTTCCCTTAATTGCTTTGAATTTGTATTCCACATCCTTAGAGGCATATTTGCTTCTTTCATCTCCTTGTTAGCTTCTCTGTATAAGGATTTCAAATCCTCCTCTTTATTCACAGTACCTTGAAGATTGTCCACATAGAAACTTTTCTTTAAGATTTCAATGAAGGGACTTTCAGATTTCTTCAAATGTGTATTTAGAGTAGCTTCTAGTAAGAATGGAGAGGATGTTGCACCAAATAATACTGATTTGAAACGATAAGTTTTCAGGCCACAAGAATCGAGTATAATCTCTATCTATTTCTTGTAGTCCTACTCTTAAGAAAGCTTTGGAAATATCAGCCGTGTAGGCATATGAATTTGTGCGAAATTTCATAAGCACGTCTCCAAGCTTCTCAGTTAGTGAGGGTCCGGTCATCAGACAATCATTAAGACTTGCTACATCTTTATTTGCACGTGCGCTGCAATTATATACAACACGTAGTGGAGTGGTTTCAGAATCTTTTCTGACTCCATGGTGCGGGAGATAATGAGCTTCTGTCTTCAACTTATCTTCGACTATTTCCTCAATGAATTTATTGTCCAACTGTTCTTGTATGATATTATCATAGACAGTCAGTAGCTCTGGATTCTTCCTTAGCTCATGTATTTGTGCTTTCATCTGTCCGAAAGCCATGCAATAATTGCTAGGCAGATGTGGTGGATTTAATTTCCATGGTAACCTAACCCAATACTGTTCATCTTCATATTTGACAGTGTCCAAATATTGGTTATAAGTTTGAGACTCTTGTGGGCTTGGTTTATTTACATCAATACCTATCGCATCTAAATCCCACAACTTATCAACTGGTTTATTCATTTCTTCCAGTAATGATAATTTTTGCTGTGGTACATGATCAGTGGTTATTCTCGTAACTAGTACATTTTCCACTGAATCAATATCAGCTTCTTTCCCACTTTGAGAGGGAATGGGACCACATATCATGTGGCCTTCTGCTGTTTTCAGCAAGTGAACATCATGTTTACTTACTATATTTTGCACAAAACAGTGATAATAATCACTTCCAATGATTAAATCAATTGGACTAATTGTGTCCGTCTGTATGTCAGGACAGGCTAACTTGACCTTAGCTGCTTTCAGTGCTGCAACTGTTTCTTTTAATCCCTGGATCTGCACAGACTTAGGCAAATCATCTACTACCACAGCTTCTACTGTCTTTTTCCTGTTTCCTAGACCAACAGTGATTCTGGCTAGGTCATATGTCTGTTTACCAGAATTGTGGAAAAAACCAGCTATATCTAACTGTATTTTGGCATAGGGTTGTTTATTCAGTTTCTGTAACACTGTTCTTCTTATGGAGGACCTTTGTGAGCCTTGATCAAATAGTGTTAGCACATTGGTTTTGTGTAATTTATTAGATAACTCAATTCGAGCTATCGGGAGAGCAGTTGCTTTAAACTTATCTCTCACATTTAATGCTGTTGCTTGTTGACTTCCTGATTCTGTGGAAGTCTTCTGCTGTTCTGCAAAAGTATTTGGGCATGTGATCCATCACAAAGTACACATTTTGGAGTACGTTTATGTATGACAGTCTGTTTACTATCTGTTGTATTCACAGCTTGATAGATGCCTATATGGGATTTCCCATTCTGTGTTTTAGTGGGAGTAGGTTTACTCTTTTTATACTGAGTTGAAGGTTTATTATCCACGGGATTTGTGGATTTTTCATCTTGTCTCGTTACTTGCATGCATGAAACTATTGTTTGTAAACCATTGCTAATTTCCTCACAAGTGAAATAGCGTTTATTGAACATAATATTTAATCGTTCAATAGTTTGTGGTGACAACTTATCTTATACAATACCACTGATAAACCAATCACATTGTCTTAGGTCATATTTAGCACCTAGAGCTCTGAGACTATTGTCTAATGTAATTCTAAATGCTTGTAAGTCTGAAAAACAATGTTTGGGTGGCTTCAAACTTGATATTAAGACTGCATGTCTAACTCTGGCCTTGTCAGCATCAAAGTAATTGTCTGCTAAGACACGTAAGGCTATTTGATAATTACCTTTAACCACCGGAAATGACTTAATCAGTTCATAGGGTTCTCCCTTCACAAGACATTTAAGATAATTGAACTTAGCAATCTCATCTATGTCAGTTCGTGAATTTACTATGGATTGAAAACCACTAATGAATTCTTCATAATTATGACCTTGGAAAATAGGTAATGACAATGTAGGTAAGTTTGGTAATGGGACACTTGTTGTTGTTACAGGTGTAACAGGTGTTTGACCACTAGTTACAGTAGGTCTCTGTGACAGAGTTTTGCGGCAGATAGCCTGTACTCCTGTCCACCTTAAATGTTGATTACTAAAGGTATCCAAAACATTTTTAATTTCATCCTCAGACGGATCTGATTCAAGAAATTCCTTTTCATAATGTGTATAGTCTGAATTAATTATTTCCAGACGTTGTGTAAGTAATTCAAATTTGACCTCAAGATCATCAAATCTATGTTTGTATCTTGAGTTAATCCTATACAGACTGAAATTAGATTTTCTAATTGTGTAATCTTAATCTGTAAAGACTGAAACTGAGTTTTCAAACAAGCCATTTTAATGGTATACTGAAAATTCTAGCACCACACTTAGAATGTTTAAAAAACACTGTACTGCTATAAACAGCTGAGTTTTGTTGTGCTTAAGTCAGCAATAATCAGTCAGACACTACTAACCTACTAAGCTTAACTTCAGGGTCAATGACCATGAAAGGTACACAGTACATGTGGCTGGTGTTTATGGCTTGAGTTTGCTGTGTCAGCCTGACCATGATGATTAATCGTAAATAACGATGTTATACACTTCATTCACTATACACTATAAATGTCACTGTATAACTGTAAATCACATGTGAATATTACTTACACATATATAAATGTCACTGTTAATATGTATTTGAAAGCTTACACTTTATATATAAGTTTCTTTAATATAACAGGTATATCTATAAGAAACAAACTTTAACACAATCTTGTCTCTTAATTTCTGTCTATAAACATTATAAACACTATGTGTATATACACTCAGACAAACTGAACATCAGTTGGGTTGTTGTTGTCTTAGTCAGCGATTTTCGAGATTGGAGCAGTGGATACAGGGTGGCATCCCCCGTTTTCTTGTTGGGTGAGTCACCCAGCTCCTGTTTTCTTTGGGTGAATGCTGGGTGAGCACCCGTTTTCTTTTGGCTGTCCATTCTCTGTGATTGAGTCTGGATGGACTCATTTATACTGATTTATATTGTAAAACACTAGTTTTACAGCTTTTTTCGAAGGACCTTGGCTCATAGGTTATTTATAAACTGTAGTACAACATATTTGGACCACATTGTGGCCATTATCCGGTTCGAAGGACCAAAGTGTTGAGAAATGGCATTACCAGCTAAGTTTAAATATAGGGAAAACTTAACTTAGAAAGACAGCTCATCGCCTGCACAGCCGCGCCTGCAGACGAGGTCTTGAGAAGCTGTTGAAGTCATTCCTCAATGGGCTGAAATGAGTTATAATTTGTCAACAATAAATTACCCCTAGGGGGTGTTATGTCAGCATATTTCATTCACTGATGGCCGACAACTTACTTGTGTGGACTCAAAAGTCCGCACCTAACTGCCGACTATAGGTTGATTACAAACTCCTTGCGACTCAAGAACTGCGCAGTCCCCCGTACTACAAGAAATTCGTAACCTACCTTGCTCTTGTAGCGTGAGCTATGGTGTTCTTCACACCTTTGCAAGATATCGGTGACTTGATAGAAGCTGAAGTGTCCTTGAATGTCCATGTCTTCCAGTGTCTAGAGACACTTTGTTCACACTAACGCACAGATCGTTCTTTGTTGGTTATCCTGGCGTCAGTGTCACTCTCAGTAGAGTCAAAAGTAATCTGAAGACGCCACAATGCCCCACGCCGTCACTGCCCCCAGCACAAAGGAAAAGCTGACCAGTACTTTTGCTTCCTTGCCACTTCCTCCATGAGGCAAAGCAGAATGTTTAAATCTTGCTGTCTTAGGCATAGACAACAATGTCCACTATCTTTACTATGGTAATAAAGTGGGAGCAGGATTTTCCTTAATTGTCCTGCTAAGGTAAGAGATGTACTGTCTCTTATTAAAATACACTCTGCAACACTGAACTGCAAGGAGCGGCAGTCGCTTGACCACAGGTCGTATACTGGTACTGCATCTGGGATCAATTACTCGCTGTAGCAGTAAACAAGATATTTGCCCCTTCTGAGAGGGCTGGGCCCCTCAGGGCTGAAAGGGGCTGAAGGGGGCTGATACCCCCCTTCTGGAGAAAATTTCTCCACACGAAACGTTTCGCCTACACAGTAGGCTTCTTCAGTCGAGTACAGAAAAGTTGATAGAAGCAGAAGATTCTTGAAGACGATGTAATCAGTCCATCACCCTTGAAGTTTTGAGGTGGTCAGTCCCTCAGTCTGGAGAAGAGTATTGTTCCATAGTCTGAAAGTTTGGATCCTATTAAGGTGCAGTACCTAGACACCGCTGTAATCAGTAATCATATTAAGCTGGATTCTGTTTATACTTTAGGGAAGTTATTCAACCCTTATAGAGGATCTGTTAATGGTCTCTGGTATGGTCGATAACGTCATCTACTCGTCTCTGACTCAGTGATAGCTTGTTATTAACTGAGATTTCGGTCTGTCTATACTTTAACATAGACTCCTGGCTTTAAGGATTATTGTTGTAAGTTAATGTATATATAGTCTCGACTGGTATCTAATACGAATCTGTCTTTATTGAGACGATAGTTTCACTTGATACATTTCGGAACTTTAATGTAAATGTATTATTGTATAAGACTCATGTCATTGAGTATAAGCACTGAACAGAAACATTTACAAGTCGTATGTCAACTGTTTTTCGTATTAAGTGTATCTTTATGTATTACACTGCAAGAGAGAGAAGAATTTTGTATCATACACTAAGTTTTTATATGAATTCTTTTGTATTAAAGATCATAAATTTTATTTAGTCGGATCAGTCTCCTAATTATAATTCCTTAATTAAAATGGCATTTCTGTCTAAGGACAACAAGACCAGAGCTTGATTCGACATCTTGTTACAGAAAGGGGCCAAAACAGGCTTATATACATGGCCCCTGATGTAACACTGATCAACCAGGTTGTTACTGTTGATGGCTCGCTGGTATACATATCCATCACAAGGTGGCTGATATAACACTCCCCTGAGGTAGTGATTTAGTTTTCTCTTGAACACTTCGATGCCTTTTCCAGCAATTTTTTTTTTAAATCTGCTTATAGCAGGTTGAAACGTAGGTGCCCGCGAATGTTGACACTGTGTTCTCTCACTGAGCCCAGGCTTCCTCACTATTATAGTGGATCTAATTTACACTGCCTCCTATATCTCAGATTCCAGTACATTGTTATGATAGTGTGCAGGGTTTGGACTAGTCTCTCCAGTATAGTCCCGTAGTTAGTTCGGTTGGTAGCGCACTCGGCTCACATAATGAGGTCCGTGGTTCGATCCTGGGTACTGATGGAAACAATGGAGCGTTTTTCCTTACCTGCTGTCTCTGTTTATCTGTCAGTAAGTAGGTACCTGGATGTTAGCCGACTAGTGTGGGTTGCATCCTGGGACAAAATTAACCCAATTACTCGAAGTGTTCTGCATAACCATGGCTTTTCTATACACTATGTAATTGATGTCAGCTAGGTGTGTAGAAGCTATACTGAGTACTTGTAAAAATAAAGATTATTATAATTATTATTATTATTAGTCTTTATTATTATACTAGATTATTATAATAATCTTTATAATAATAAAAAATAAAATAAATTCCAGGTGCTCTGAAACGTTCCCAGTAGTTTAAATGCTTTATTGTTTATATACTGACAGTCAACCTTATTGCATTTTTTCCGCCTCGGATATCTCGCCTATCTTGAACGGTTCCATCAACTGCAAGCAATAATCTAAGCTAGAGATTTGAAAGGTGTCACTATTTATTAAAGGATAAGATTTAATGTTTGCAAAAGCCTTTGACAAGTGTGACCATGGTGTAATAGCGCACAAAATGCGTGATAAAGGAATAACAGGAAAAGTTGGTAGATGGATTTATAATTTCCTAACAAATAGAACACGGAGTAGTAGTCAACAGTGTAAAGTCTGAGGCGGCTACGGTGAAAAGTTCTGTTCCACAAGGCACAGTACTCGCTCCCATCTTCTTCCTCATCCTCACATCGGACATAGACAGGCATAGACTGTAGGCATACTATCGAAGATACGGTACTATGTTCCACAGTCAGCCCTCCTGGCCCTTTATCACTCTCTTATTTACCCCTATCTCACCTATGGAATTTGTGCATGGGGCTCAACAACAATTAACCATCTCAGACCACTAATTACCCAACAAAAGGCTGCAGTTAGAATGATAACAAATTCCCACTACAGGCAGCACACTCCACCAATATTCAGAACACTCAACCTACTCACCATACAAAACATCCATACTTATTATTGCACCTATTACATACATAGAACACTTAACTCTGATATTAACCCTCCCCTCAAACATCTCCTTGCCAACCTCAACAGAACACATGACCATAACACAAGGCACAGATCACTCTTTGATGTTCCTCGTGTCCATCTCACGCTATGCAAAAACTCAATGCACATAAAAGGCCCTAAAATCTGGAATTCATTACCTGTAAATATAAAAGAAACACTACCTGTTTATAAATTCAAGTCTCTTCTCAAAGATCACTTACTCACTCAAAACCAAATAAATACTGAATAACTGAACCTTATAAATTGTATATCCTAAATGTTACTCACAATTATATCACAAATGTTAAACCTAGGACCCAATCTAACTTTGTTATTTTTTTAAATACACTACCTAACAGAATACTCCATTCTACTGAATGAACGGCAATGCAAGCAACCATATGACCTGTCTTTGTAATACTCATTTGTGCTTTATAGTTATCTGTTTACAATAATGTTTTATCACTGATTTCATCATTGCTTAGTTAATCTTAAGTTAATTTTAAGCCAGCCCGTAATGCTATGCATATAAGTGGCTTTGGCATGCTGCTCTTACCTGTATTTTTTTGTACCTCTGTATGTATGCTAAAATTACTAAACAAATAAATAAATATAAGCCACAGCACCGTGTCTTCCTTTGCAGATGACACCCGAATTTGCATGACAGTGTCCTGCATTGAAGACACTGCAAGACTCCAGGCGGACATCAACCAAATATTTAAATGGGCTGTAGAAAATAATATGAAGTTCAATGATGAGAAATTTCAATTACTCCGATATGAAAAACGTGAGGAAATTAAAACTTCATCGGAGTATAAAACAAATTCCAACCACACAGTAGAGCGAAAAACTAATGTCAAAGACCTGGGAGTGATCATGTAAGAGAATCTGACCCTCAAGGACCATAACATTGTATCAATCGCATCTGCTAGAAAAATGACAGGATGGATAATAAGAACCTTCAAAACTAGGGAGGCCAAGCCCATGATGACACTCTTCAGGTCGCTTGTTCTATCTAGGCTGGAATATTGCTGCACACTAACAGCACCTTGGAAGGCAGGTGAAATTGCTGACCTAGAAAATGTAGAGAACCTTCACGGCACAGATAACTGCGATAAAGCACTTCAGTTACTGGGAACGCTTGAAGTTCCTCAACCTGTACTCCCTAGAACGCAGGCGGGAGCGATACATGATTATATGCGCTTGAAAAATCCTAGAGGGATTGGTACCAAACTTGTACACTAAAATCACTCCCTACGAGAGCAAAAGATTCAGCAGACGATGCAACATCCCCCTGATGAAAAGCAAGGGTGCCACTAGCACGATAAAAGACAACACAATAAGTGTCAGGGGGCCCAAGACTTCAACTGCCTCCCAGCATACATAAGGGGGATTACCAATAGACCCCTGGCTGTCTTCAAGAAGGCGCTAGACAGGCACCTAAAGTCAGTACCTGACCAACCGGGCTGTGCTTCGTACGTTAGACTTCGTGCGGCTAGCAGTAACAGCCTAGTTGATCAGGCCCTGGTCCACCATGAGGCCTGGTTACAGACCGGGCCGCGGGGGCGTTGACCCGCGGAACTCTCTCCAGGTATATGCCTAACTACAAAACTATGTAAATATTGAACTATGTGAAGCAAGGACCCCAATAGATTAATAGATATAACTGCCATTGTTTGGTTTTATTGGGTTATCCTGAGCTAATTTCTATACAATGTTTTATTTATATTGTAATAATTTTAATTTATGCGCTGAAGCTTAATAAAAACTTGCCTCACCTGGAGAGGTTTGGAGACGAGTGTGACATCACAGAACTGCTTCAGGTCTTGTACCTACACGTGTTCCTCTGTCTCATAAAATTATTTTTTTCAGACTCGTCACTACGAAAAAAAAAATTAAAACTGATTCATGTTGGTGAGGCTACTTACAGTAATAATTTTTACCTCTCTTTCTATTTACCCCACAACCTTTGACTGTTCTATCTTACCCCAGTCCTCTCTCCCCTCATAACTTTCCACCTCTCTTATAAGCCTAAAAATTCCCTCTTCTACGTCGGAATTTTATTCTTAATTATGGTAATGTTAGAAACTACCCTTCAAGGATGGAGTAACCGTGGGGAAGGAAATAACATACTGCAAGTCCCTCCTTTATTTAGTCCGTTTTCGGTCTTACAAAAATGCTTCATTTGAGGGTGACTATACACATCACCGGAACTTATTGTACCTCCATAATACAGCACTCATATTTTTTTTCTGTTTTCTGGTAAAGAAAAGATATAGAAAAAAGTTATAATGTTGAAAAGAGGAGTTGAGCACGGACTCTGGTGACACAAAGGGAACCTGTGTTCTTGTGTGCCCATTACGTATTGTTCTCCTGTCTAATACTGCTCTCCCTCGTGCCTTCCTTTCTCATTTCTCTCTCCTCTCCCTTACATCCTCCCTCTCACCCCCCTTCCATCTCCCATCTCGCCCTCTCCTATCTCCCCTCTCACTCATTTTGCTGACGCGTCGTTCCCTCATCTCCCCCTCGCATTCTTGTAGTATTACGCTTGTTAGGTGACGGTAAGCTGACAGTAGAGGCCAACTCTACATTATTACCCAGACCATGTGTTGCCAACATGTTCCTTTTTCTATAAGCATTTTGACGTTTTACGAATGTTTTCCAGCTGACCCACAGTTTGGAGAGGAATCCTTAGACGATGTTTCGGTCAGCCATGAACCATAAAAATGACCCGGGACGGACCTATACGTAATCTGAAGTTAACTCTTCATAGTGAATTGTTGTGAATTGTTCCAACCACGGTGTTGTCACTTGATATTTCCAGAAACATTGTCTGGAAAATATTCAGCTTTCCGAAACAGAGCAAAATCTTTCAACATGAGAAAAGCAGAAAATCTATATGCAGAGTGCACTGCCCAGCATACTTATAAATTAGTCTTTGTCCAGCAGTGGCAACAACTTGAAATCTGCTGATCATGTTACTTTCTCCATAAATGTGAGACACATTTGCTAATGATAAACAATAGATCTTCTAGTTGCTATTTGTTCTGTTCCCATTTATTCAAACTCAAGTCCTAGTTTTCTAATAATAATTAATTTCTTTGTTTAATACTAGTTTAATACTAGTTTAATACTAGCATCAACTTTATCATATCCCGAGAAATATAAGAGACCAAATCCATAGAAATTCAGCTTTAATCCCGTTGACATTAATTAGTGAAAATTTGTCTGGCTTTAAACATAAGCATGTTACGTCCAGATCCCGGAGTATTTGAAGCAAGTAATGAGCATAGGGAGTGACTTAAACTCTGTAGGTGTGACTTCTGCACACTTGACAGCAATAAGTATGGTAAACACCTCATATTGTGAGGTGTGTGTCGCATCCTTCACGACAATAAAAAGCAATGAAAAGAAAGACTAATTAGCCCATTTTAATTTGTGCCGCCTGTCTGGCTAGTTAATTATGCACCATCCTGTGAGCGGTAGCGTAAATTAAAAAAAAAAACAGGATTGTTGAGATCACACCAGCTCTTTTCATGGAACATTGCTTCCATCAGGAAGCGGTTGCCTGACTTACATCATATTAGTGCAACCAAGAATATTGATGTCATCTGTTTGCAGGAATGTAGATTGAAAGATGGAGCACTTCCACCAAACTTGCCTGGATATGCAGCTTATAACCTAAGGTCAACCAACTGTTGTGTGATGTATGTCAGAAAGAATTTGTCACATTCACTCCTTTCCTTGCAGAGTCGAGTTAACATGCAATATCATGGTGTCAAAGTATATGCAGGCGATTTTTCTGTAAACATTTTTAATCTCTATGCCCTAGCGAACCAGCTTCGACCTGATGCTTTACCAGATCGCATCAATAGTGAACCTACCATCATTCTTGGAGATTTTAATGCCAGACATAAGAATATTGGTGGGTCTATAACAAACACCAATGGAACTAAACTAGTGAAATTGCTAAATGAGCATGATAATGTTCGAATTGTGGGCACTACTGAGCCTACTCACATATATGGTGGCATACTAGATCTGTGCCTTGGATTTAATACATCATATACGATGCATGACTGTCATAGTTGATGATCTTCTATCTGATCACTTCCCAAGACTAACAACTGTCAATCTTGATCACATCTCCAGCAATCAAGGAGCTAAATACAGAAGGAGGAAACTTATTCTCAAACCAGAACACAGAGACAACTTTATTAACCACTTGGATCAATGGTATAAGAATTACGAGCCCATCGGCACACAAAAATTTAATGATGATTTAATTACCACTATTGAGAGTGTTCTCACAGATCAAGTGGGCAGGAATAGGAAACAAAGACCCTCCACTATAAATAACAATAAAAACCAATGTAAAGACTATAATGATCCACAGCTACGCAATCTAACACATGCAGCTAGAAGGATTGGTAAAGCATACCGTGAATGTAGAACCCCAGACCTGCTCAGAACGTTCCAAGCTGCACTAACAAATGCAGGGAATAGAAAACAAGAACTTAGGCAACAGGAATGGGAACAGTTTGTTAGTGCATTAAATAGGTCCACCCCTTTAAGTTTGGCTTGGAAAGGTATAAATAAAATAACCAGGAAAAAGACTGGCAATGTTGCTCATCCCTTTCCTCTTGAAAAAGCAAATGACCTCATAAATGACTGGTCCAAAACATCCAGGCATGAAAACCTTCCATCTCATATTAGAAAAAATTTAGAGAATACTTCTGAAGAAATTTTGAAACTGATTAATTTTATGAGCCAAAATATTGATGAGAGTGATTGCCTCTTTACCGAGTATGAATTAAATAATGCATTAACTAAAGGTCGATCAACTGCTCCTGGAGAGGATGGTATAACCTATGATATTCTCAGAACTCTAAGGCACGTGCCTGATAACCCTTTGTTGGCACTGTATAATCTCAGTTACTTTGAGGGCGTTCTTCCTACTTCCTGGACTAATAGTCTCATTGTGCCAATCCCTAAGCCGCAACAGCCTGATACATTTAAGCCGATCTCCTTAACTAGTTGTCTTTGTAAAACTTTTGAAAGAATGATACTTAACAGACTGTACTACAGAATCAGACACCAACTTTCCCCCTACCTCTATGGGTTCATGAAAGGTAAAAGTGTGCAGAACTGTATTTCCACCTTTCTCACTGCACACACCTCTACTAGTTTTACCACCTTTCTTGATCTAAAATCTGCATTTGATATAGCGAACAGAACCGTTATACTACATGAACTAGCCAAAATGAATATTGGTGGTAGCTTACTCTGCTGGATAATAGGATACCTGTCAAATAGAGTATCCTCTGTCCTTTACCAAGGCTTCAGAAGTGAGCCTAAAGAAATGTCTTTAGGTACACCACAGGGAGGAGTTCTTAGTCCCATGCTATTTAATATTCTGACTAATGCTCTCCTAAATGCTGTACCTGCCTCACCTAAACATATAGCTATAAGCTATGTTGATGATATCATGATCCATACAACAGGGCATAAGAAGATGAGTACCACTCTTAATGAAGTTCAAGCAATTTGTAATCGACTAGGCCTCATAATATCTTCCTCTAAAACAAAGATATTAACAAGCAAACGACATCCCCCACCCATCTATTTGCAGGGTGAAATCATTAGCTACGTTAAAACTTACAGATATCTTGGTGTAGATGTACCCTTTAACAAATCCACTATACCACAACTAAATAAGAAATGCAAAGCTAGGCTAAATGCTCTCAAAGCTGTTGCTGGCTACAACCCCAACTATGGTGCTAATGTGAGAATCGTGAGAATGATGTACATAGCCTATGTTAGGTCCTTAATTGATTATGCTGCTCCCATGTTGATATTAGCTAGAGAAAGTCCCCTCCGACCCTTGGAGTTAATGCAAAATGAAGCTCTCAGGATTATTCTTGGCTGTCCCAGATCTACAAAAGTTCTTAACATGAGGAAGGAGCTTGGTATTTCTAGTATCAGTGATAGGATTGTTGAGATTAACACTGTACTCGGTATTAGAATGTTGAGAAACGTACCAGACACTGTCACAATGAATTTTACCAAGTGTCTAGAGGTAAATACACACAGATCTAAATGGATTGTGAAAACGTGCAATTGCATTAAGTTTTATAACCTGCATGAACTGTATCACTGTAGGCAACAAGAGCATTTCACCCCTCTGTGGAAGATGTGTTCATTTAATATCACATACCTGCAAGTCCCTCCCAAGAAGCTCATTGCTAGTAATCCCTTCCTTAAATCACTTGTTAGAGCAACTTAGAGAAACGTCGTCGTAAGCTTGTCTCTTTTATGTGCGGGTTATTTGTGTATCGTTCCAGTCACGGTATTGTGCCTTTTTTGTTATTTAAGAAATTTCTCACCTAGCTGGTAGTAATAAGTTATCACTATTGTCCACATCGCTCCTGGGCCGTGCGGACAGGCTGCGCAGTAGCTCCTGATTCAACTGATTTCTGCACAGTTTTCACAGACCACTACAAGTCACAAGATGGCGGACCGACAAGGCAGGAGAGTTAACACGGTCTGTGTTGCATTCACACAAGGCTCCCTCAGTGTTTCTACAATGCACACATTAATGCCAAGCATTATACGAGACGTCTACGGCATCCCCAATGAAGAATTATATGGCGTAGCTTTGAATGGGATGTCAGGGATATTTATAAAATTTGTGAATGCTGGCTTCTACAGCAAGATTGTGGAAACTTTTCAAGAAAGGAGAATGGTAGTGAATTCGGCTGTGGAAGTGTGTCTACATGACGTGTCGATGTATGTCACCTGGGTCAAGGTGAGAAATGTGCCTTTCAAGGTGGAGGAGTACGATCTGTGGGATGTTTTCGGCAGATACGGAACGGTGCATGCAGCGACCAAGGGAGTGTGGAGAGAGGGTCCGTACGAGGGGTTCCCGGAGGGCTCCTTCACCATCAAAATGACGCTCCACCAGTCGATTCCCTCTTATGTACGTCTGGAGAAATATAGGACTCAGGTGTTTGTTCATTACGCGGGCCAAAGGAAGACTTGCAGACTATGCAACTCTTTTGAGCATATGGCTGCCCAGTGCCCCCGTCGACTGGTTGGCCACTCCCGGGACCATTCATCTGTGGGCCTATGGGCTGAGGCTTTCGTGACTGAGCCTGGTACCTCAGCTGGGCAAGTTCCCAAGCTTTGGAGTGACGAGATGCAACAGGAGGACACGCAGTCTACGATGTGTGCCACCCTGTCTGTGGAAGCATCGACCGTGCCCACGCTTACAGTGGATCCTGTGGAGCCTGAGGTTTTGCCACAGGATAAGTTGCTGGAAGACGTGTTGCAGGACCTTCTAGATGGAACAGAACATGGTCCTGTTGTTTCGACGGTGTGTCGTGAGTTAACGACTGAGGAATCCCCTAACATGGAAATGCAGGATAAAACCACGTTCGTACGGACGCATGAGGTGGTGGTGGAGGTTCACCAGGAGGCTTCGTCTAGCGAGGAGATGCATGTGGATGGCAGCTCCCGCAAACGTTTGGCGGGAGCGTCGGATATGGACGACGTCTTGACACCAGGACAGTGCCCGGGGAGGAAATCGTGGGCGAAAGTGGCTGAGCTGCCTGTCACAGAAGGGATAGTTTCAAGGTCCCAGCATAAGGGTAGAGTACGGGGGGAGGGGGGTCTCGAGAAGCCGAATGACAAAGACGGGCAGTCTAATGTGAGAGTGGGAACAGGAAAGACCCCAAAACATAGAGGTAAGCCACCTTTTTTTGTAAATTCAAGTGTGTTACTATCAATGCCAATGGCTTAAGGACTGAAGTTAAAAAAGTGTGGATGGAGTGGTTTTTTGCGTCGTTACGATGTGGATGTATGTTTTATGCAAGAACATAATTATAAATTTGGTAGAGAGTTATGGTTGAAAGGCTACCGAATGTATGTGAGTAATTCTTTAAAATTAAAGGGTGGGGTGGCTATAGCGGTGAAGGAGTCCAGCCATTGGAGCGTCTTGGGATGGGAGGAGGGGGGAGATGGAAGGGTGGTAAGGGTGGATGGGTATTGGGGTGGGGTTAGAGTTTGTTTTATCAGAGTTTATATGCCAGCGGACAGTAACTCTAAAGTTAAAATAGACTTTGTGAGGGAGGCTTTAATGTTTCACATCCGGGGTTTACCTTTAATTTCGGTCTTAGGTGGGGATTGGAATTGCATTGTCCGCCATGGGGATGTTGAGCCAAGGGGGGCGGGGTGCGTTCTACCTGTCCTAAGAAATCTGCTGGGGGATGTAGGGATTTATGATGTAGTGGGGAGGGGTGGGTGGGGGTGGAACATATGTTTGTGCACAGAGGTTATGCGGCCTGACTGGATGGGATTTATGCAACACAAGGAATTCGAGTTGGGCACGTGCAGACCCTTGATCTGGGGTTTTTCGATCACCGTGCAGTGCTAGCGAACTTGGACTGGGATGGAATGATCAGGGTTTGTTCAGGGTATTGGAAACTGAATGGGCGGCTCTTGGAGGGGGAAAGGGATGGGTCTGCTTTTCAGGATTGGTGGAAAAATATCTGGGAAATGCGAAGGGCTGATGAATGTTTGTTGGAATGATGGGAAACACGTGCCAAACCCAGAATAGCGCGTTATTATAAGAAGCGGGGAAAGGAGGAGGCAAGGTGGAGGTTTGGGCTACAAAACTATTTGGAGGGGCAGCTTAATGATTACTATGTGGAGGGTGGAAGTAGTAGGTATGACGACATTGAACATCTTCGTAGTCGACTTGCAGAAATTCACAATGAACGTTTTAATGCAGTTCAAGTCAGAGCAGGTATGGAAGAAGTGCTCTGGGGTGACAAACCTTCCGGTCGTGTCTTGCGCAAGTTCAGGGTCAGACAACAGGTGACGTCCCTCTTGCAATTTGAAGTATGCACGGGTTTGGGTGGTTACCTGCCGGGTCAAGTACTCCTCACCACGGACAGCATGAGTTTTTATGCTGATCTATGGTTTGGGGAAAAGCTACGGCGGGGAGTAGGGGGGGTCCATGCAGGTGGACTGGTGGGGAGGGATTTCAGAAAAGTTATAAGTGACAGGGATAGAATGGTACTAGAAGGTAGAATTCGAGTGGAGGAGGTAGAGGAGGCGATTTTTAGTATGAGTAAAGGAAAGGCAACAGGTATAGATGGCATTTCGAATGATTTTTATAGGGCGCATTGGGGAAGTATAAAGCATTGTTTGGTTGATGTATTGAATTGCATGCTCACGGAGGGGAGGTTAGGTATGTCGCAAAGTACGGGGGTAAGATAAGATAAGATAAGATTTCGTTCGGATTTTTAACCCCGGACGGTTAGCCACCCAGGATAACCCAAGAAAGTCAGTGCATCATCGAGGACTGTCTAACTTATTTCCATTGGGGTCCTCAATCTTGTCCCCCAGGATGCGACCCACACCAGTCGACTAACACCCAGGTACCTATTTACTGCTAGGTGAACAGGACAACAGGTGTAAGGAAATGTGTCGAAATGTTTCCACCCGCCGGGAATCGAACCCGGGCCCTCCGTGTGTGAAGCGGGAGCTTTAGCCATCAGGCCACCGGTAGTTGTGTTGGTGCCCAAAAAAGGAGGGGGGAGGGGTCTGAGTGCATATAGAGCTATATCTCTTATGTGCTCGGACTATAAAATCTTTGCAAAAGTTTTAGGAAATAGAATGAGGAAGGTTATGGGGTCGGTTATTCACGAGGGACAGCTAGGCATACCAGGTAGGAGCATGAGGGATGGGCATGTACGTATTAGGGAATTTTTGGAGGAATGTCAAGGGGGGGGGTGTCCTCGGGCTTGACTGGCAAAATGTTTATGACTGTGTTGATAGAGATTTATTGAGGCTTATTTTATTGAAGCAGGGTTTTGGAGAGGAGATTGTAAGATGGGTTGATACCTTGTATGTCTCGGCTATGATACGCGTGCAGGTAAACGGTAAATTGGGGCAGCCGGTCCGTATGGAACAGGGTTTGAGGCAAGAGTGCTCCCTCTCCCAGCTGCTTTTTGCTTGTATGCAAAACCCCTTTTATGAGCTGGTGGATGGTGGTTTGAGGCATGGGACGCAGAGCAGTGACCATGCAGCGTGTGTGGTCGGGTACATAGATGATACCACGATTTTGTTTAAAGGGGAGGAGGATTTGCAGATCATGGGATGGATTGTTGAGTTTTTTGGGACAGAGTCTGGCATGTGCATCAATAAAGCAAAATCGAAATTATTGGAGGTGGGTACATGGGTGGGGGGGGGGCGAAAAGTATGGGTGGTCAGTCGTGGTGCAACTTAGAATATGTGGTATCGTGTACATGGCAGATGAGAGGGAGGGCCAAAGGGTGAACTCAGAATTGGTGGTTAATAAGGCTTTAGATCGACTTCGGGGGCTAAGAGCTGGGGATGTATCTTTGCAGCAGAGGAAAGTAGTGGTTAATACACTTGTTTATAGTAAAGTATGGGGTGTGGCTGAGGTGTACCCTTTAAGGGATGTGGATATTCAGGAACTGCAGAGAAGGGTCTTGCATTATGTTTGGGGTTTCGGGAGGGCTTGGTTAAGCCGGGAGGTTGTCATGACCCATGTTCACCGTGGGGGTTTAGGTCTCCTGGCTTTGGGGCCACGGGTGAAGGCCCTCTATGTTAAGCAGCGGTTCCTCAGGGCGGACGGTGAGAAGGGCAACCGGGTGGGTCGGGTAATGATCGACATGCGTAAATGGTGGAGTGGCAGGGGATTAATCGAGTGTGAGGACATGCTACGTTTGTTATTAAAGTTGAGAAATGCGCAACGGATTCGGGTGGGGCAAATGGTCAGCATATGTTGTCGTAGGGAAATTGTACAGGGATTGTCTGTTTTTCCACTGTATAACTGGGGGGAAATATGGGACGGATTTTGTAAACTTGAGTTGGCACCAAGGGTTCGTGAATTAGTGTACAGATTTGTCATGGGGATTTTAGCATCAAAATCGGTCTTAAATAGGATGGGTTTGGTAAGGGAGGCGGATTGCTTACGTTGCAGTCTCGAAGAAACAGCTTTTCATGCAGTCTACTTTTGTGATACCTTGGACAAAGTTCGTTCGTGGTTGGGGCGGGTTTTCGATTTTCTTAGTGGGGGAACTATCTCAACCTTACGAGCCTTAACATTAAACGTTAGCGGAGTATCAAGTGAGATACGAAGAGCAATAATGTACGTGGTGGCTGATTTTCTTCATATATCGTGGGGTATGCGGGAAACCGGGGGATCAGTTAGGATCAGAGCAATTGCGGCAGGTATCTACAGAACATATTGCAGAAATAAACTCATATATGGTAGAAGTTGGGATTATAGTTTTCCTGCAAACTATCGAAGTCTTACTGTTCAAAGGTTGCTGCAACTGGGGGTGGGGTAAAGCAACGGGGGGCTGGACTTCCCCCATGGTAGCACCAAACGGTGGGTTCGGGACTTCAGGGTAGAGGGCGGGTTTTGGGGAGTGACGTGTATGTATTATGAATGGTTCCGTGCGTCTGTGTGTGTGTGGTTGTGGCGTTGTGTGGAACTGAGATCTTGGATTAATCCTAATATGGTCATGCATCTTGATAATACAGATAAAAAGCAATATTTCAGTATATGTTCCAGCCTCTGCAAGGCTGAACCAGTTCCCGACTATGGCCGGGGCTTGGTGAAGTATGTTGGGTCTTTCCTGGGATTCCCGTTAGGTTTTGTTTAGTCATTTGTAAGCGGAAGCCTCGCTGATATCACCGCTAAAAGTACACGTTATACTGCCCTTTAAGGGGAATGTTCATAAGCAGACCTTTTGTGATGGTTGTAAACTTTTGATATAGGGCAAAAAGTTTCATTGGCCTAAGATTGTTTGAATATGTAGTAGAGGTCACCTATGTGAGAGTGGGGAGGGGGGGGCGAGATGTATAATGTCCTATATTGTAATCTTTGGGCTAAATATTTAAGTTCCTTGGGCAGCAGCTTTTGTGGGATATGTTGTTCTGTCACCCAGTGATATCACATGTATTTTTTTTATCATTTATGGTGCATATAGTCAGCTGATGTTCAATTAAGCACCTTTACTAATATCACTTTATACAAGTAAGGTTTTTTTTTTTGGGGGGGGGGGTTATAATTAGTTTGAGAAACTAAATAGGGGGTTGGTCGGGGTATTAGGTGTCTTAGTGTTTCCTCATATGTAATCATACATGTTAGATCTGTAAAAGTCTTATGTTGATTAATAAAGGCCTTTTGCATATTTTGATTCCTTTTTCAATACATGCAAAACCAAAAATAAAGAACACCATGTTTCAATTTCAAGAGTCATGTAGTTTTCTGATAGTTATTTTATATAACAATAGTACTAGTGAGTGTGCAATGTATTAGTTTATATGATATTGTTTTTGTATATAAAATTTTTATATATCCATAGTACCATTGAATGCGCAATGCATTAGTTTATATGACATTCTTTTGTATATAAAATTTCATACACAATATGAATAAGACTGTCAGGTTTGGTTATATATTTATTTGGTGTTTAAGATATGTTCCGGTAGTTCTCTGTTTAGTTATATATATTGTTGTTGTCTTACATAAAGTTTTCACGGTTCTTGTTTTAAAATAAATTTTGTATACCACACATGTGTACTGTGTTTTAAGTCAATTATGTATAACATACATGTATACTGTGTTTTTTAAATAAAAATATAAAAAAAATAAGTTATCATAAGTTATATACACTTATGGATCTAAACAGGAGTCTTCTGGCAGGGCTGCATCTGCTCTTGTTGCCACCTCCCTTGTTAAGAACGATAATAAATTTGTTGAGTTAGGCATAAGAATTAACAACTGGGCGTCTACACTGCAAACTGAATTGTTTGTAATCCTAATGGCGCTAAAGCTAACCTATGACACTGAGCTTGACTCTATCATCATTACTGATTCTATGTCATCATTGAAGGCTCTTGACTCATATAATGACTCCAACAACATGCTCATTGGAGAAGCCAGGTATAGATACTCAAAAATTAGGGACAAAGGAATTTTTTTTTTATATATTTTATTTAAAATACAATACATAGCTTAACATAAAAAACCCTTAAACAAGGGTTGATACACATTTAATATAAACACATTTTGAAACACAATCCCTCAGAACGTACAATAGCAAATAACAAACACAATATTAACAAACACAAGAGGTTACACAAATATACTAGAAAATATCGCTTGTGACAAAACATAACATTAAGAAAGATGGGTAATCTTAACCCTATTTACACAAGAACAACAACAAGAACATAACATGTAGGTGACCCTTGTAGCAGGTTCAATAATATAATTAAATCCATAATCCCTTCAGGTATACACTATTTACATAATATTACTGGGACATATTGCCAATGCACAATACAATACAATAAGAAGAATATTATGATAAATATATAAATATATCGGTTACTCACAACCAACACAAATAATCAATAAATGAAAGAACCTACATCACAATCTCATGATAAAACAAAGTACATACTCTTACTCACCTAACCCCCAAGTACATAAGTTCCCTACAGTCACACATACTCGCCTTACCAGAAGTCTTACGAGTTAGCCACAAAACTAGAAAAGCCATAAGCATTCCGCATTCATCTATAGGCTATACACATTATATAATATAGCAATAAAATGCTCAGTACAAACACATAAAACCCCGTTTGCCAGGCCATAGCCGAAAGGTATATCAAGTACTTCAACAAAGAAAGAAGGCAGTAGACTCTGACATAAGACATCTATAACACATAACTGCACCACTCACACTACCACATTTACCTTAACCACGCATTACACAGATACACACAGCAACACAGCCCTTGTGCATACCCAACCCCGGAGACAAGCCCGTTCCATCCCCTGAAATTCAATCCCCCCCCTTTCACAACGTTAACAATGCTCTCACACTCATATTATGGTACCCTGCTGAAAAAGCCTGGTCCCAGCGACTTCCATATATTTCCCGATTATAACACAATGTTCGATAAATGGTCCCCGCCAACACCCTTTTGCGCACCTCCCAATCCCTATTCCCTCTCATCGCCCAGGATACAAAAACAAAATCCGCAATTATATACGTGATTGCACGTTGCACAGGCGCCTCGACGCCTCCCACGTCCAAACTTAACGCCCTCAATACTGATATCCTCCCACTGTCCTCAGAACCTTACCCATCCATTCCCTGATACTCCCCAAATAATCACAAAAATACACTACATGAAACGCCGTCTCCTCATCCCCGCACACCCGACACGCGCCCTCCACCATCAACCCTCTTTCCTTAAGTGCAGCACCCGACGGCAGTATACCATGGAGAAAACAGAAAAATACCTCTCGCACATTTGGATGCATGCGCATCAACTGTAATCTCTCCCATATATCCTTCCACGCATACATAGGGTAGATACTCTCAGCCTTCGCGACTACGGTTGCCCTTACATCACGCTCTAAAACACCCACTCGAACTTTATTAGGGTCCCGTACATGCAGCAACGCCCGCAACACGTCTTCACACACCTTCATCTCTGACCCTCCCCACCACATTCGCACATCTTCATGCAAGCCATTCACGCCCCCCCCCTGCATGACCCCGCACATGGCGTAACCCCCACTTCAAATAAATACACTTGACTCTTAACCGTAAATCAATCAACCCCAATCCTCCTCTGTTGACCGGTAAAGTAACCACACTCCTACTCAACCATTCACACCCGGAACCCCAAAGAAAATGGAAAACCCTCTTTAACAGCCTCGTAACATCCGGACCTGCTAACGGATATACCGCAGCCACGTGCCAGACTTTACTGTATAACACATTCACAACAATCGCACGCTGATGTACTGTCAAATGAGTTGGTCTCAACCCATCCAATCGCCCCACCACTCGATCCACAACAAGTCCAGAATTAACCATCCTCGCCTCTCTCGCACTACTCATATTCACTATTCCACACACTTTTATCCTGTCCACCATATTCCAACATACATTCCTTCCCCAACTCACTCTTCCTACCCAATCTCCTAAGACCAGTAATTTTGATTTTTCCACATTAACTCTTAAACCGGTAACCCCCGCGAAATTATCAATAACATCTCCAACCGCACTTAAACTCCTCTGCGTTTGCACGAGTATTGTCGTGTCATCCACGTACCCTATTATTCCCTGCTCTCCACTTCCTACTTCCCAATCCACCTCCATATACGCTTCCACCTTTCTATAGAAAGGGTCTGTTAAACAGGCAAACAACAACTGAGAAGGGGACAACCCTGCCTAATACCCCGACCCATGGATACCCACTCCCCTAACTTCCCATTTACCTATACACACACTCCCACACCTGTATACAATGTCTCTGCCCAACGCACCACCTCCTCCCCAAAACCCTGCCTCCTTAATATGTACCACAACACCTCATGTTCTACACTATCATACGCCGCCTGCCAATCTAACGCTAAGACAACCCCCCCCTGCTCCCCTCCCGACCCTTCCACAAAATTCTTTATAATACTATGCCCGTCATACATCGTCCTCCCAGACACACCATATTGTCCTCTTGCAACCACTCTATCCACCACACTTCATCCTATTTCCTAAAATTTTTGCAAAAATCTTATAATCAGCACACAGCAATGATATTATCCTAAAGTCCCGCACCGTGTCTTGTCTCTTACCTTTTGGCACTAAAACCACAACCACAGTTCCTTGCAACCTGCCCATCCTCCCCTCCCTTTTCATTGTATTCATTAGTTCTACTAAGAAGGACTTCAACACATTCCAATGGCTCACATAAAACTCACAGGACAAGCCATCCAGACCTGGTGCCTTACCTCGTGCCATCCCCTCCAAAGCCCTCCACACCTCCCCTTCTTCAATATCCCCCCCCAACGCCATGCAATCATTGCCACTTAGCACACAAGATACATTCTCCCCCAACCTCCCGAAAGCCTCCACATCCACCCCGACACTCAGTAAATTTTTGCCAAACCACCTATCCATGTAATCACTCATTGCCTCCGTTGTTCTTAACTCATTTCCCGCCCTATATCCACCTAAGTCCTCATGTACCACCAGCCTATCAATTTCCATAGCCATACGGTGCTGCCTCTGCCCCCGTAACACACAGGCCGATGGGCGGTCACCCCACACCGCCTCTTCAATTCCACCCTGCACTCTCACCGCATCAAATTTGTCATTCTGCAAATCTCGAATCCTCCCTTTTAACAACTCGATTTCCTCCATGGGATACTGCCCTGCCTGCACGCCCCTCTCATAACAACTTTGCAACCTACCCTCGAAATACTGCTGCAACCCGTACGTCATCCAACCCTGGTACTTTCCCCATCGCACATAAAACCGCCAGATCCTCTCCTTAGCTACCCCATCCCACCACCCCAGCAAGTCACCCACATCCCTACCCTCTCCCCACAAATTCTCCCACATTGTCCTAAAATCTAACCCCGCCTCCTCCACCCCAAGAAGTCTCACATTTAACTTCCAATACCCTGGATACCTCTTAGGTAAGCTGGCCCAGGTCAAGTCCGTATAAACAGCTCTATGATCCGTGTATACAGCATCTACCGTACGCACACACATCACCTGCACACTTCTCGTCACATATAACCTATCGAGCCTGGCCGCGTATCCCTGTCTATGAAACGTATGCTCAACCATTATGTCCCCACCTCCAATAAAATCCCTTAACCCCACGCCCAGCAAAAGATCCCTTAGGCTAACCAAAAAACACCCTGCCCCCCATGGCTCCACATCCTTTCTACGTACTATACAATTCCAATCACCGCCCACGATTGTTACCGAGGGAAGAGATCTCAAATAATAAACCAAAACATCATGCACAAATTCATTCTTCACCCGTACATCACGCTCTGCCGGCGCATACACACAAACCACTGCCAGTCGCTCACCTCTCCACCATCCATCTACCCGGAGTACCCTACCCTCCTCCCCTCCCTCACATCTAATTACAACAAACGGGCTCGTCTCCCGAATCAGGATCCCAACCCCACCTTTCAAACGGTCCGAATATGCCACAAACACACGATATCCATCCACATTCAAATCCCGACCCGCCTTAAAGTTATGCTCCTGCATAAATACAATATCTATGGCATGACGCCTCAAAAACCCCTGGAGCCACAAATGCTTCACATTCACACACAACCCATTTACATTCACAGTCATACACCTGAAACCTTCTTGAAGGGTTTTACACGCTGCCCTGTAACTCCTTTCATAGACACGTCACCAGCCTTCCTACTTTTCCCACCACACTCACCACAGTGAGCTCTATTCCCTCCCCGGTCAAACACCTGACCGGACACACCTGTGGCGCCTCCACTCACCACGTCGGCCCACGGTTTCTTCCCCGGTCTCTGCACCGGGGTCAAGACATCATCGGAATCAGAGTGCGTTGCCGCCCTCTTCCGCCAAACACTCTCTGCATCCATGGTCTGGTCGGGGGATGCCTCACAATGCACTTCCGCCGCCACCTCGACCACGGTCACCATTCCCGTAGAAGTGGCACCTGCAGTCAGCTGGCTGTCTCTCCTCTCGTCCTCACTCTCCTCTGGTCCTACCACCAATTGTACATCATCCCCGGCTCTCTTCGTCTCCTCTGTTCGTTCTCCACCACTCAGTTTGGTCTCCCCTTCCACCAAAGCGGAGACTGTAGATCCTACAGGCATTGATGGGCTCGACCCCACCGTCGGAAACTCTCTCTCCACCTCCTCGCTCCAAGACGAACTATGGCCCTTTACAGGCGTCCCGCTGGCAGGCCCCGCCTTCGGGTCAGGCCCTCGCTCCGTCCTTCTGTCTGCATCCTGTCGTCGCTGCTGCCTCTCACACTGTGCTGCCATATGGTCATAAGTGCCACATAGCCTGCAAGTCTTGTGCTGCCCTGCATAATACACCATCAGTTGCATCCGGAAGTCGTCCAGGATGACAAACGACGGGATGGGATGCCTCAGCATCATCTTTAGGTTGAACGTACCCTCCGGCCAGCAGGCGTATGCCCCATCCACCCAGGTATCTGCCGTTGCCAGATGCACAGTACTGTAGCGTTCAAAAACGTTCCGTATATCTGCCTCGTCAGCTTCGAAAGGCACGTTACGTACCTTCACCCAAGTGTAGTGTCGCAACACATCAATTAAACGAACTCATATTGCCGAGTTTACGTCCACACAGCCATCTTGATACTGCTCCACCAGGCGCTCATACACTGCCGTCGGTCGTAGCTTAACGAATATTCGGTAAGCCCCGTTGAGTGATACTCCATACAAATCTTGATCAGCAATGCCGTATGTGTCGCGAATAATCAAAGGTAGAAGCACCTGTGCGGACTGAGGCGCAACTACACCCCGCACTAAATCAAAGCACACGGTGTTGACTCGCCTTCTTGTAGTCTGCGCCATATTGTGAAAATCAATCTGCGCAGGAAGGCCTCTCAACCAGGAGCATGTGCGCCATATTGTGAAAATCAATCTGCGCAGGAAGGCCTCTCAACCAGGAGCATGTGTGCAGCACAACCTCACGGCAATAAAGCGATGAGGTCAATGAGGAGCCAGGTATAGATACTCAAAAATTAGGGACAAAGGAATTAATGTACAATTACTATGGATCCCATCACACATTGGATTACTCCTTCATGATAAAGTTGATAGGTTAGCCAAGAAGAGTACCCAGAAGGAGAATGTAGAATATAACTTTGGTATAACTGTGTCTAGCATTAGGAATAATATTAGGAGAGAAGTAAATAATGAAAATGATTGTTATAGGAATGCAGTTAGAAGTCTGAGTAGATCTATAACCCACTATGATAACATGAACGTAGATAAATATGTTTATGGAGCAACGTGCAATGTGAACAGACTGACTGATGTTGTGGTGGCCAGGCTTAGGCTTGGTTACAAGTACCTCTGGCAGTTTGGGAGACACACAGATTATGATCAAACTAAATGTAAATTATGTGATCAGGCATATGGTCACTCTCTTGAACACTATGTGCTTAATTGTCCACTTATTGAGGAATACAGAGACAGACAGTATAATAACCTATGTGACATGTCAAGATATCTTATTAATGAAAATAAGATACCAGATATACTAAGCAAATTTCCTAAATTTGCTTGTAACAGATAAGTGAACTATAGATATGTAGATATAAATCCATATGTATTCCTGTTAACCTTTTGGGGCCTAGTTCCTAGGCCTTTTGTGTATCCATATGCTCTTGCGCTACTGTCCACAGGATGGATATGGGGTGCACAATAAACTAGCCACTTCGATGGCAAAATCTAAATCTAAAAAAACACCAGCTCTTCATCAAACATACTAGGTATAAGTAAGTTTATTTAGGCATAGGTACACATAAGTACAATTATCATACGTAGTGTAAATTACCAAGGATAAACCAAACAAGAGTCAAAGTGATTTATTTTCATAGGGGTTCTTGATTTATTTCCGTTTTCTATAATATTGAGTATCATTGAAATGTAACAGTCTCACTATAGTGTATATTCTTCCTGATGCTGAATGCACTTATAATCTCAAAACTTTCTGATATCGTTAACGCTGCAGTCATTGGTTTACTTGATATGGATCATTTACCTAGCTGATACAAAATAAGAATATAACTTCAAGATTTTATATATCAAGTGATTTACCATTTTATATAAGGTTGGTTTAGACATATCTCTAATGGTTATATTTCCATATGGTCTGAGAGGTAGTGTCGTGTGTATGTTTAATGTGTATTCTATAGGAACATAGACACATATTTCCGTTGGTTTCCCTGAGAAAAATTATTCCTCCCCGGCGGGGAATCGAACCCCGGTCTCCCGCGTGACAGGCGGGGATACTTACCACTATACTACCGAGGAATGTGAGGGTATGGGACGATTAGTAGTCCTTTAAGGTGAGTAAATCCGACCAAAGATGTTTTCAAGTAGCAGCGTCGATGTGGCTCCTGCAGGGATTGTTAACCAGGTGGTAAAAAGTCAGACCAAAGTATATTGTAGTATGTCACTGACGTCAGCTAGGCCTGTATACCTTATACACGTACTTATATATATATATATATATATATATATATATATATATATATATATATATATATATATATATATATATATATATATATATATATATATATATATATATATATATATATATATATATATATATATATATATACATATATATATATATTTACAAGTACATATACAAGGTATACAGTCCTAACTGACGTCAATGACATATGTACTACGCTTGTTATCCGGAACATTTCGGGCAAATTAGGTCAGTTATTGTCTTAGGATACGACCCACACCAGTCGACTAACGCCCAGGTACCAATTTTAAACTGATGGGTGAACATGGAAAGGATAAAAGCGCTTCAGGCAACTCGCTCGACTCACACTGAATATCTGTGGTTCAATCCTCTGCAAGGGTAGAAACGTTGGTCATGTTTCTGTACACCCGCTGTCCCTGTTCACTTAGCAGTAAGGTACCTTGGTGTGAGTTGACTGGTGTGGGTCGCATCCTGGGGGACATGATTGAAGGACCCCAGTAGAAATAAGACAGTCCTTTGATGACGCGACACACTGACTTTCTTGGGTTATCCTAGGTGGCTAACCCCTCCGGGTTAAAAATCCGAACAAATCTCATCTTCATATTAACTTTTCTTGGCGCTGTAAAGGAAATAATAGCTGAGCTTAGGGCCTTAGGCAAAAGACTAGGAAAAAACTTTTGGACTCATTCAACACACTCCCCTGCGTAAAGAATGGAAGAGTATTAACAATAGTTAGAAAGAAGAGCAGGCTACTCTCAAATCCACTCCATGAAGCAAATGAACCAATTACGAGTTAGTCACGGGTTTATAGTTATGATATGTCAATAAACAGGGAGAATTTAGAAAGAAAATTCAATGATGTGTAAAAAAATCTCTGATAATTTATGATTAACACATCATGAGGAGTGTGATAAACTCTTTCAAGAAGGAGAGACTGGCGAAATTCCCTGGGAGGAAATTTGGATGTTCCAGGCGAATAATGAAGAGATGAGGACAAAATGGCCAAGATAGCCTTTTTGATAGTTAAAGAGTAGTGGTAAAGGCGAGCAACTTCTGTGATTACATTAGATTTTGCCACTGAAGTGGCTAGTTTATTGTACGCCCCATATCCATCCTGTGGACGGTAGCGCAAGAGTATATGGATACACAAAAGACCTAGGAACTAGGCCCCAAAAGGGCTAACAGGTATACTTTTGGATTTATATCTACATATCTACAGTTCACTTATCTGTTACAAGCAAATTTAGGAAATTTGCTTAGTATATCTGGTATCTTATTTTCATTAATAAGATATCCTGAAATGCCACGTAAGTTATTATACTGTGTATGAGTGTGTTGGAAGAGGTAAGTGTGGAACATGAGGATGGTATCGGGTGACTGGTATGGATGTGTGGAGCGTGAGAGTGGTTTGTTGGTGTGGGTTTACCTGGAGAGAGTTCCGGGGGTCAACGCCCCCGCGGCCCGGTCTGTGACCAGGCCTCCTGGTGGATCAGAGCCTGATCAACCAGGCTGTTACTGCTGGCTGCACGCAAACCAACGTACGAGCCACAGCCCGGTTGGTCAGGAACCGACTTTAGGTGCTTGTCCAGTGCCAGCTTGAAGACTGCCAGGGGTCTGTTGGTAATCCCCCTTATGTATGCTGGGAGGCAGTTGAACAGTCTCGGGCCCCTGACACTTACTGTATGGTCTCTTAACGTGCTAGTGACACCCCTGCTTTTCATTGGGGGGATGTTGCATCGTCTGCCAAGTCTTTTGCTTTCGTAGTGAGTGATTTTCGTGTGCAAGTTCGGTACTAGTCCCTCTAGGATTTTCCAGGTGTATATAATCATGTATCTCTCCCGCCTGCGTTCCAGGGAATACAGGTTCAGGAACCTCAAGCGCTCCCAGTAATTGAGGTGTTTTATCTCCGTTATGCACGCCGTGAAGGTTCTCTGTACATTTTCTAGGTCAGCAATTTCACCTGCCTTGAAAGGTGTAGTATGATGATGTGGAGTATGATGATGGTTGGGAAAGACTGAGACTGGATGACAGTGGATCCATACAACAGACTTCATAGACTACTGTACATAGGTCATATGTAATTTCTCTGCATATAGCCAAGTATAAGAAGGCACATACAATTGGAGATATCCTGATCAAGCCATAAATCCTTGATAGTGCAAAACTTTTTCTCATTGATGATGCAGCTAACAAACTGAAGCAAATCTTGTTGTCTATAAACACCATTAAGTCACGGATAGATAAGGTGGCTCACAACCTTGGTGCCCCATGGCCTGGTGGCAAAAGCTCCCGCTACACCCGATGAGGTACCTGGGTGTTAGTCGACTGGTGTGGGTCGCATCCTGGGACAAAACTGACCTAATTTGCCCGAAATGCCCAGCATAACAAGCGGCTTTCTATACAGTATTATGTCATTGATGTCAGCTAGGCCTGTATACCTTGTACATGTACTTGTAGTATTTAAAAATATTATTATTATATTATTATTTAACTTTAAAGATCACGTGATGCCAAATCTTTCTCATCTTCCCGTTTCGGTCAGATATTTTTATGGTCGAGACGTCCAGGAGGATCTCTTGTTTTGTTGTCGATTGACACGACAACAAAGAGAGAGGAAATTATGGAAGTAATTTCAACTTTCATTGATAATGAAGGACTACTATGGGAAGATATAATCGAAGTGTGTACAGATGGTGCCCGCAATGATATGAGGCTCGATCGGTATGGGATGCATAATAAAGATATTAAACTGACTAATTAAACATATGAGCCCAAAACACGTTTTTTTTCTGTGAGCTGTGTGAAAACATAGATGCCGAACACCAAGCACTGTTGTTCCCCACTCAAGTCTGTGGCTGTCACAGAGCAAGATGCTCATTCAGTTCTACGATCTTTGTGAATCAGTGAAGACTTTCCTGGTCATTCACATTAAAGATAAGCTACTAATCAAGATAAGCATGACAGAATTTCAGGCACATTTTGCACACTTGGAAGACATCTCTGAAGCTCTAAATGAACTTAGCTGGAAATTGCAGGGCCGTCAGAACACATCAACGATCATGTAAACAATATCAATGCATTCATTGTAAAACTGCAGTTTTGGGAAAGGCGACCCAATTCCACCGACTTTCTGAAGTCATCAGAGAAAAGGACATTAGCCTGGTGCTCAAAGCTGAGATCACAGAGCACCTTAACTCCCCCATTAATGAGCATCATCAGCTCTAACATGGCATCCATTCAAATGCCATGTAGATGACATCAGATCCGGGAAGAAATTCTGAATTCAAACATAACTCTTCAGCGTTAGTTTAATGTCTTCATCATGCACCCCATACCTATCCTGTGGGCGGCAGTCAAAAGATTACAGAGGTACATAATGGGTCCTGGAACTGGGGCCCAAAGTCTTGATAGCTGAACACAGACCGGGCCGCGGGGGCGTTGACCCCCGAAACTCTCTCCAGGTAAACTCCAGATTTGCTGAGCTGGAGGACTTAGAGAGTACCGTCTTCAGATACATGATAGAACTGATGAATTGGCTAAGTTATATGCTTTCAAAGAGTAGATTACAACCTTGGCTTGTCAGTCAGCAGTTTGAGAACAATAATATGTAAAGAACTTCAACTCTTCAGCGAACGATAAATTCAACTTCTTGGGTCTAAGTAAATTCAAAGTGACATTTATCCTGGACTTGGCAATAACGTTTTTTGTGTACTGATCCTATTTTCTTCAGTATCAGTGCGAATCAAGCTTGTCTTCCCTTTCGACCGCCCACAGGATGGGTATGGGGTGCATAATAAACATATTAAACTAACTAACTTCCCTTCCGTCAGTGAAGTAAAAAAGTCGTAACAAACTTCAGGTTGAGTGTGATCTAAGGTGTGCTCTCCAGACCCACAAATAGCAGAGTCAGTAGCAAGAAAATAGGTGCAGGGAACACAGTGAGTTGTGTCACACACAGACATAGCCAGGGCATGAAGTGGTGCTGCCACATTTCACGACAATGTTGCAGTGACAATATTTGTTTGAAACGTAGCTGTCCAGTGCTTTCATTTACCCCTGAATTAATTTTTATCAACTTAGTCTTACATTCCCATTCTTTGAGTGTTATGACTCACTAATAAAATCATTATTGCCAAAATTTGTTTTAATTTAACCTTTTGTAAATAAATGAAAACACCATGGTTAAGAGTGACATTCATGGGGAGGGGAAATTTTTTGGCAAAAGTGGGAATGACCCGAAAAAGGTTGAGGACCCCAGAACCAGATGCAGCTCTCACCAAGAGCAAGACCGCTGCCTCTGAGAAAGACGGTATCACGAATGAATATGAGGTTCAATGATGTGAAAATTTGTCTAGACTGCCTCCATGTGAGTTGCTTACCCTAGCCAGCTCTGTTGACACCGAGCTCCGAGGTCGGCACCTCAGCCTCATAAGTGGCTTACCTAGAGAGAGTTCCGGGGGTCAACGCCCCCGCGGCCCGGTCTGTGACCAGGCCTCCTGGTGGATCAGAGCCTGATCAACCAGGCTGTTACTGCTGGCTGCATGCAATCCAACGTACGAGCCACAGCCCAGCTGGTCAGGTACCGACTTTAGGTGTTTATCCAGTGCCTGCTTGAAGACAGCCAGGGGTCTATTGGTAATCCCCCTTATGTATGCTGGGAGGCAGTTGAACAGTCTCGGGCCCCTGACACTTATTGTATTGTCTCTTAACGTGCTAGTGACACCCCTGCTTTTCATCGGGGGGATGTTGCATCGTCTGCCGAGTCTTTTGCTCTCGTTGTGAGTGATTTTCGTGTGCAAGTTCGGTACTAGTCCCTCTAGGATTTTCCAGGTGTATATAATCATGTATCTCTCCCGCCTGCGTTCCAGGGAGTACAGGTTCAGGAAATTCAAGCGCTCCCACCAATTGAGGTGTTTTATCTCCCTTATGCGCGCCGTGAAGGTTCTTTGTACATTTATATTACAGATTTCCACAAATGACTGATGTTGCAAGAAAATCTCGCCTACATTCACGAATAAAGGGCTAACTTACTTGGTGTTGGAGAATATATTCTGGTCTTCAACCTCCCTAAGCTTTAACCCCTCTGGACTTCCCCTCAGAACCACGTGCAACCAGGAGCCTTAATTCTTGCAATATTCAGTCGATATTAGTGACCTGCCTGCACATCAGAAATTCCTGTTTCCAAGGGGGTGTGTATCCCCTAGTATAACTATGCAGAAAGTGACACTAGCTTCTAAGGCTTTACCACGTGGCCCGGTGGCCTGGTGGCTAAAGCTCCCGCTTCACACACGGAGGGCCCAGGTTCGATTCCCGGCGGGTGGAAACATTTCGACACGTTTCCTTACACCTGTTGTCCTGTTCACCTAGCAGCAAATAGGTACCTGGGTGTTAGTCGACTGGTGTGGGTCGCATCCTGGGGGACAAGATTAAGGACCCCAATGGAAATAAGTTAGACAGTCCTCGATGACGCACTGACTTTCTTGGGTTATCCTGGGTGGCTAACCCTCCGGGGTTAAAAATCCGAACGAAATCTTATCTTATCTTATCACGAGGAGACACCGGCATGTACCGCTCATTGGCTGTCCAGCTGCACAAAGATCCACAGTTCAACTCGCTCGCAAATTCCCCCCAGAACTGGCCAGAAACTGAGAAAGAACGGGAGGTCTCGTCTTACTGTATGGGCCTGACAGAGGAGGACATCTACAGTACTTCAAAGTGTCTCCACCAGATTTCCCCAGGGTCTAGTATGTGTAGACACGTGGGGCGCCGCCCTGATGTTCACGGCACTTGTTACTTGGTTGGTGTCTGATCTTAGAAGAAAGGGCACTGCTGTTTCAAACCCGTGCCCCAGTATTCAAACTTGGGCTGCCAGTTCTCTCTGGCTAACATAACCTAGTGTTTGCCTACAATATCAGCCTATTACTACCTACATTAAGGTCTTAGGTCTACATTATCATCTACAGTTGCCTCAATAATCCTAATATTAGTGTACTAACAGTATAAACTACCTACTTCTTCCCTGAAGGGTAAATCTATCAATTAAAATGTACCTTCCAACCACCTTCGCCAACCCGGGTGTGTGTGTTTTGGGTGGGTGTAAGGGCCACCCGACCCAGCCGTTCATCCGTGTCATGTTGGGATCTTTGTACAACGTATCTGCCCTGTGGAACTTTAGGACTGAATAAATTTCCACAAATGAAGACAAATTTCATTTACTCCACTATGGAAACCTTGAGGAAATAAAAATTGTATCGGAGTATAAAACAAATTTCAGTCACACAATAGAGCAAAAAACTAATGTGAAAGACCTGGGAGTGATAATGTCAGAGGATCTCACTTTCAAAGACCATAACTTTGTATCTACCACATCTGCTACAAAAATGACAGGATGGATAATGAGAACGTTCAAAACTAGGGATGCCAAGCCCTTGATGACACTCTTCAGATCGCTTGTTCTATCTAGGCTGGAATAGTGCTGCACACTAACAGCGTTTTTCAAGGCAGGTGAAATTGCTGACCTAGAAAATATACAGAAAATCTTCACGGCACACACGAGTACGATAAAACACGTAAATTACTGGGAACATTTAAAGTTTCTCGACTTGTATTCCCCGGAATGCAGGCGGGAGAGATACATGATTATATTCACTTGGAAAATCCTTGAGGAATTAGTACCAAATTTGCACATGAAAATCGCCCCCTACGAAAGTAAAAGACTCGGCAGACAGTGCAACATCCCCCAAAAAGCAGGGGTGTCACTAGCGCTATAAGAGACAACTCAATAAGTGTCAGGGGCTCAAGACTGTTCAGTTGCCTCCCGGCATACATAAGGGGGATTACCAATAGACCCCTGACTGTCTGCAAGAAGGCTCTGGACAGGCACTTCAAGTCAGTACCTGATCGGCCGGGCTGTGGTTCGTACGTCGGTTTACGTGCGGCCAACAGTAACATCCTGGTTAATGAGGCCCTGATCCACTATGAAGCCTGGTCACGCACCGGGCCGCGGGGGCGCTGACCTCCGAAACCTTCTCCAGGTATACATAGTTTTTACGGTTTTAATTAGCAGCCAGTTACTTAAGTTAGGTGAGCTGCCATTCTGCTGGGGCTTGAGCAAGGGGAAGGGGAGGAAGTTCACCTGATGGTATTGGGAACTTCTAGTTTATATTTCTATTTGCACGTGAGACTCCTTTTTCCTGCTCTTTTATCTTCCAGTTTTGACAATAACAGAACGTGTTACGTTCACGAACCCCTATGAAAATAAGTCGCTTCGTCTGACTCTTTTGTGGGTTATCCTAGGTAATTTACACATGTTACTATGTATGAGAATTATAATCACCTAAATTAGTGTAATTGTATTATGTGTACCCATACCTAAATAAACTTACTTTGTTATATATGCCTAGTATTAAGTAGTCTGTTAAACATTAGGTTTAGTATGGCCGAAATGCCCCGGCATTATAGTGGCTTTCTTTGTACTTAACAAATCAAAATTGTAACTACACATTGTAAACTATGCAAGAAAATTCTTAATCCTTAACGTGATACGTCGAGAGCTGACAGTGACCCTTAACACCCCAACAACAACAACAACAACAACAACGGCTGGGAGTAACTGTGTTACTGCTATTTTGTGCTTTTTGTCATTTATTGCTGGGATTTTTTTTGATCATACCACAAAAATGACGGCTCCACCTGCTGCCCTCCTTAATAAAAACAAGAAAAACTTCATTGGCATGCCAGCGCCATTAGGATATGTTGCAGGTGTTGGCAGGGGGTGAGTAGCGCCTTCCTATAAACTAACAGTTTGTGATTATTACTTAAGAACACTGCAGTAGGCCTACTGGACCATGCTAGGTAGGTCCAACTCACACCCACTCATGTACCTTATTAACCTACATTGAGAGCTACCCATGGTTTTTGACCAAGTGGCGCTACCTGGTAGTTTGCCTCCCATTTCCCAGGCTATGTATGGCCCCCAGTGGGTTTAATGCTGCCCCCTAAATAAAATATATTAGTAATTGGTAATAGGACACTAGGTGACTTTAAATATAGGCTGGACAGGTGTATGAATTGGATCTGCCTAGCATGGACTAATAGGCCTACTGCATTCCTTCATTCTCATATTTGTATGTTTTTATAATAATAATCCACTTATCTATATCGCTGTTGCCAAACCAATTTTTCTCTATATCTTTCTAAATGTAAATTTTTCTTGAATCCATTGCTTGGAGGCCCATCATGGTTAAATATCATTTTTTGCATGTTATTTATATTCTCTTTATTTTTTCCTGCTTTCCATTTGTACACTTCAGTTATGTGCCCCCTAATTCTATGCCTCTCTGAAGTAAGTTTTTATTCAGGTCCAGGCACACATAAACGCAGTTACATAAATTATCATACATAGCAGCATGTGTGTAGATTACCAACAATAACCCAAAATGTCATTGGGGGTCCTTGAAGAGTGCAAATTCAGTGCCTTCAGTCCCATGACTCTGTTGGCAGCGCACTCACCTCGCATACTAAGTGTCCGTTGTTCAGTCCCTGGCATGGGTGGAAACGTTGGTCCCTGTTCATGTAGCAGTAAGTAGGTACCTGGGTGTTAGTCGATTGTTGTGGGTTACATCCTAGGGGACAAGATGTAAGGACCCCAGTGAAAATAATAGTCCCCAATGACACACTAACTTTATTGGGTTAGCTTGGTTGGCTAACCCTTCAGGTTAAAAATTTAAACAAATCTTATATTTGTAAAGAAAGGTTTTTGATACCTGGGTTCAACTTTGTTATTATCTGCATATTTTCCAGCACATTCATGTCCATTCTCTAATATGGAGAACAGAACTGAGTAACATAATCCAAATGAAGCCTTATTAAAAGCATAACACATGTAAAGTTGAAATATAACCTCTTCTTGATATGAAGCCAGCAATCCTATTAGCCTTATTGCAAACACTTATTCAGTTACCTTGGTTTTTAATTCCTGCTAACCAGTTCTCCATTTTTTTTACATTTAGCTTAAGAAAATATCTATGGCACTTATAAGCTTCATTATGTAGCTTATAAATGCCATGATTATTTTTTTTTTTAAATTAGAATTTTACATTTGTCCAGATCTGCTACTTTGTCAACCACAACATTAGCCTATCTAAGTCACCTCAGTAGAGTACAGCCTACCACTGTTTTCATGGAAAAAAGGAAATTGCATTACAGAATCTTACCCTATCTGGTCTGTCTTATGTGATCTACTTTGTGTAATCAACATTACCTAACTTCAAACTGCATTTGCCCAAAAAGTATTGCCAAGCACCCAGATTTTTCAGCTTTTTTGACAAGTCTAAAGCAAGTCTGCTGCTAGTGTTTGTTTAAAAAGTGAGATAGCTGCTGTAAAAGATACTATTACTAAATTCAATTTTATCTAGTCAGTTGTAGCCAAGCTATTGCTAAAATAAAGAGGAAAAAGATTTTGTTTATATAATTAGTCCAGAGGGTTAATAACATAGGATAATCCAATAAAGCCATGTCATCAGACTGCCTGGCTTCATTATACTGGGGTCCTTTAATCATCTTCCCCAGGATGTGACTTCAGTAAGCAGCTAACACCCAGGGACCTACTTACTTCTAGGTGAACAGGGCAGCATGTGTAAGAAAAAATGCCCAGTTTTTTCAGGTGTTCAGGCACTGAACCCTGGTGTGTGAGTTGAAGCCACTTTTATTGTCCATTCTCCAATATAGCAGAAAGTCTAGACTTTGGGTTAGTTTATAATCATTGTCATGTTGAATTCATCACTGTGATGACATGGTTAAAAATACTTAAACAAAAGCTTATGACATGTTAGTTTTGAAATGTTTTGGTCCTGGGTCCTTCTTCACTCCATGGAATGAACAAGGTCCCAGGACCAAATTATTTCCATAATAATATGTTCTAAGTGTTAGTTCATGTGTCTTTAACCACAACTTGTCAGTATTATGCACCAGGCTCCTCCACATCGCATCACTAGTCACTTAAAAAGACGTAACATTATTTGGATTATAGCCTTCATTGGAGGAAGTGGTGCATTGATGCTAGTGAAGTGCTCTTGATTCAAGGAACTGGAGCTGCCATCCCCTTTCTCAGGTCAAACCTGATTACATCCCATTTCCAACACAGCATGCCCCCTCTGGGTTTAATGCTTCATTATGACTATTTAATAATATCATAATAGTAATACAGTGGAACCTCTACTTGCGAGTGTGTCCACGTGCGAGTTTTTTCAAATACGAGCAGTAGATGGGTTGATTTTTTGCTTACTTACGCGAGCAAAATTTCCACAAGCGAGCAAACCTCAAGGCAGGTTCCTTGACACTGGTGAGGGACTTTTTGCTCTTGATCTCGGGAATTGTATTTCATTTGTTTGTTGGACAATCTTATTGAAACTTGGGCAATGTATGATGGGAAGATGCTTCTTAACGTACACCAAAAATGAAAGAAATCTAAGCATAAATAATGAAGTTCACTTCTTAGCAATTAGCCACCCCTTTGCGGTAATTTCGAATGGTTTTTATGGTTGTATTCTCATTCTTTTGGTCTTGTTTGATAGAATGGAGATATATTACAGAAATAGATATGATTTTAATCGCTTTCATGACGAAAAGTACCTTGAAATGGTCCATTGCTTGGCTGCTTCAAAGTAAACAAATGACGTCACTGTCCATTCCAATATGCAGCCGTGAATGGGTTGACATTATTTATACAATTATTGCAATAAGGAATAACAGTAAATCTTATATTTTTTGTGTGAATAAAAATTACAAATTATTTATATAATTATAATAATAATAATAAATATAATAATAATATGTAAAATAATAATACATATAATAATAATAGTATAATAACATAATACAATAATAATCATAATAATAATATAATATGTATAACTATACATATATAATAATCATCGGCACCATGCCCAGCCCTTTTAGGGTAGGGTAGGTGCCTGAGCCCGAGCTTGCAGCTCACAAGCCTGTCATTCCCGTTAGGCTCCTTGGGGCGGGGATGGCAGACCAGAGAGGCCTAGCTTGTGGCTAGGCCTGGGGACAGTTGGTCCTAAAGATGAGGAGATACTTGTGCCTCCGGCCACCAGGCCACCGGGCGGCTGGCCCGGTGGCCTGGTGGCTAAAGTTCCCACTTCACACACGGAGGGCCCGGGTTCAATTCCCGACGGGTGGAAACATTTCGACACGTTTCCTTACACCTGTTGTCCTGTTCACCTAGCAGCAAATAGGTACCTGGGTGTTAGTCGACTGGTGTGGGTCGCATCCTGGGGGACAAGATTAAGGACCCCAATGGAAATAAGTTAGACAGTCTCCGATGATGCACTGACTTTCTTGGGTTATCCTGGGTAGCTAACCCTCTTGGGTTAAAAATCCGAATGAAATCTTATCTTATCTGACACTCCCTAAAGAGGGAGCCAAGGCCCAGGCCGGGAGAATACCGGCGAATTTTTAATAATAAAATAATAAATATAATAATAATGTATACTACATATAATAATTATAATAATAGATGGCTTCAAAAGGCCGTCACTAGATGGCAGTGTTTACCACAACAAAGAGGGAGCGGTTGTGGCCACCTCCACCTGTTACATAATGACATATTTTATTCATTCTAGAGTATATATCATGTTTCTATGTTATTTATATTGTTTGTTATGTCATATTAGATGAACTGTGATACGTATATAAATAAGCCGTATACACCTACCATCCGACTTACGACCAAGCTTGGTTCCGACCAACCGGTCGTAAGTCAAAATGGACGTAAGTCGAACTTTTGAAAATTTCCGACATACTGGGTAGGGCATGTCGAACTTTTCCTATATAAACTACCTACATAATACTGTAATGTAATGTACAATCATTATTTAATTTTTTTTACGTAATTTACTTCTATTGTTATATTTTAATTATTTATTTACTGTATACATGTATAATGTATACATGGTAGTGAACTGTATTGTAAATTTTACATCGCATACAGTATCATATGTTACTGTTATCTTTATGTATTGTCGACACAGTGGAAAGGGAGAATACCACTGGTAGTGTCATCCTGCCAGAATGTAGTATAACCTATACCCTAAGTAAAGAGAAACAACTCTGGAACATGTGTAATACTTAGCTGGCTGGCTGGCCGGGTGGGTGATTGGCTGACTGAATGTGGCTCTCTCTCTCTCTCTCTCTCTGTATCTCTCTCTGTATCTCTCTCTGTATCTCTCTCTGTATCTCTCTCTGTATCTCTCTCTCTCTCTCTCTCTCATATATATATATATATATATATATATATATATATATATATATATATATATATATATATGCAATAAGATCACAGTAAACAGGTGATTTCAGAATATGCAAAACAACCACTCTGAAAGAATAGAGAAATTCCAAGCGCTTTCGTGACTACTCACATTATCAAGGAACTATGAAAGTAAGGCATCCAAGGAAGCTATATAAGGGGTCTGGCCGGCACCTCACTGTTCCTATGTCCACTATTATTCCTCGCATCAAGATAGAGTCAAACTGTCTGTTTTCTCATCAATGTTTTTGAGAGCTTTACGAATTTGTAGTCCTGAGTTCATAGATGAGGAAATATCCAAAATTTATGAAATAGGTAATGATTTAAAATACCCAAGAAATGTAATTGATAAATCTTTTAAAGTTGCTAGAAATACTTTTTACAATCCAAAAAGGGACAACCAGCCTTATTCAACTAAAAATATGTTGGTTCTCCCTTACCATGAAAACTTGGTTGATATGCCTTCTCTTCTTAAGACTTTTAATATTAAAGTTGTATTCAAAAATCTTGATACAGTAAAAAAACTTTTGATAAAGAATTCCCCCCAAAATGCTGATGGATGTGTGTATAAGATTCCTTGTAAAATTTGCGATAAAGTTTATTACGGTCAAACTGGTAAAAATCTCGAACTAAGATTAAAACAACATAAATATAGCATTAGAACTGGACAAGATTCCAATGCTCTATTTATTCATGTAAGGGATTTTAACCATCCAATTGATTTTCAAAAAGTTGAGAAAGTAGTATCAAGCAAGTCCATGGTCGACAGGAATATAATTGAATCTTGTTTCATAAAAAGCAGTTTTGACAATAATATGAATATTTCCTTTGGTTTATATAAATTAGATCCATTTATAATTGATAGAATTTGGGAAGAATTTAATAATACACTGGACAAATAATCTTTAAAATTTCTTATTTCTTGGGTAGAATAGTTTGTGGGGTGAGTTGTGCCAAGGACCTATCCAAGTTGGCTCGCCGCGCGTCACGTGTTTAACCGTTGTGGGATCTGATAGTGAGGTGCCGGCCAGACCCCTTATATAGCTTCCTTGGATGCCTTACTTTCATAGTTCCTTGATAATGTGAGTAGTCACGAAAGCGCTTGGAATTTCTCTATTCTTTCAGAGTGGTTGTTTTGCATATATATATATATATATATATATATATATATATATATATATATATATATATATATATACACATACATACATACATACATATACATATCTCACAGGTACACGTAAGTAATCATACATAGTATATATTACCTAGGATAGCCCAAATAATCCAGACAAAGTGCTATACAGTGGATCTGTGCTCCAGTGCCCTAAATTAATAATAATAATAATTATTATTATTATTACAATAATACATATATACTAATATTAATAATATTATTTTTAAACTATAATATAGAGACCATAACATTGTATCAATCGCATCTGCTAGAAAAATGACAGGATGGATAATGAGAACCTTCAAAACTAGGGAGGCCAAGCCCATGATGACACTCTTCAGGTCACTTGTTCTATCTAGGCTGGAATATTGCTGCACACTAACAGCACCTTTCAAGGCAGGTGAAATTGCCGACCTAGAAAATGTACAGAAAACTTTCACGGCGCGCATAACGGAGATAAAACACCTCAATTACTGGGAGCGCTTGAGGTTCCTAAACCTGTATTCCCTGGAATGCAGGAGGGAGAGATACATGATTATATACACCTGGAAAATCCTAGAGGGACTAGTACCGAACTTGCACACGAAAATCACTCACTACGAAAGCAAAAGACTTGGCAGACGATGCACCATCCCCCCAATGAAAAGCAGGGGTGTCACTAGCACGTTAAGAGACCATACAATAAGTGTCAGGGGCCCGAGACTGTTCAACTGCCTCCCAGCACACATAAGGGGGATTACCAACAGACCCCTGGCAGTCTTCAAGCTGGCACTGGACAAGCACCTAAAGTCAGTTCCTGATCAGCCGGGCTGTGGCTCGTACGTTGGTTTGCGTGCAGCCAGCAGCAACAGCCTGGTTGATCAGGCTCTGATCCACCAGGAGGCCTGGTCACAGACCGGGCCGCGAGGGCGTTGACCCCTGGAACTCTCTCCAGGTAAACTCCAGGTAATAATCGTGTCCACTCATTACTTACCTTAAAATATCTGTAGTCTTAATGTAAATTGAGAGGTGAGTAACAAGATTAAATGAATAAACAAATGAGTGTGTAGAAGGTTGGCGAGTTATGTAAACAAACGTTGTTGTTGTTACCAGCCCAGACACGAATGATTCGTGTTCACTCTGTCAAGCCGACCAGAAAAACATCTCGTATTTAGTAAGTAAGTAAGTAAGTTTATTCAGGTATACACAAATACAGTTACATAGAATTATCATACATAGCAGCATATGTGTTAATTTATATGTTTATATGTTATGTAGCATGTTTATTATATAATTTTGAAAAAGAAATCATAGATGGATTAAGCAAAATGTCTATATCAACGTTTTATACACATTTAATGCGCCTCAGTGATTATTATTGTTATTATCGTTATTAATATGGCATCTTCAAGACCAATTACACTCTTAATGAGTGGCTCTGAGACAGACAAGCAGACAGAAAGACACAGACACAGGTAGACATGACTCTTAGGTAGACAGACAGACACACAGGTAGACAGACACACACACACAGGTAGACAGACAGACACACACAGGTAGACATAAAGACACACACAAGCAGACACACAGGTAGACAGAAAGACACACACCGGTAGACAAACACACACAGGTAGACATAAAGACAGACACACAGGTAGACAGACAGACACACAGGTAGACAGACAGATAAACAGACACACAGAGATACACAGATATATAGGCAGACAGATACAGACAGGTTTATGTGCAACAGTGAAAAATAGAGAGTTCGAGAGTAAGAGCCTTTCTTGCCACAGACTTCATCTTATGGGCCATGGTGAAATTTACTGTCCAGTTAGTACAGTTAATACAGTATGATGCTGCTGAAAGGACAGGGTTACTCAAACTGATGCTGCCTGCATGACGCATTGCCGCCGCGAGTATTGTCAAATATTGTACAGTGGTGTGCATCAGCCGGCCCAGCCCAGCTGCCAGATGCACGGTCGTAAGTCGAGTGGACGTATGTTGAGCAGGTCGTAAGTCGGATGGTAGGTGTAGATGATATTAGCGAAATTATTCATGAAGTATTTTGCCCGGTCTCCTGACAAACTCTCGTCCACCGCCGACACTGCCCATTTCACTACATGAATGACATACGGTGGACCCCCGACATTTGATACTAATCCGTTCCTGAGAGCCATTGAATGTCGAAAATATTGAAAGTCGAATTAATTTTCCCCATAAGAAATAATGGAAATAAAATTAATCTGTGCAAGACACCCAAAAGTATGAAAAAAAAAAATTTACCACGTGAAATATTAAGTTTAATGCAATAGAATAATTACAATAACAACAATAACAATAGATTAATAACAATAGAATAATTGACACTTACCTTTAATGAACATCTGGTGATGATTGATGGGATGGGAGGAGGGGAGAGTGTGGATGGTGTTAGTGTTTAGAAGGGGAATCCCCTTCCATTAGGGCTTGAACTGGCAGCCTCACCATGCCTTACCACACTGTGTATGCCACTACGATTCTCAAACCAACCTTTGCTGGCCTTAAATTCACTCACATCACCACTAGTTGCATGCAATTTCTTTACCAAATCATCATGCAGCTGCCTAACCTTTTCACAAATGATCACTTGAGAGATGCTATCTCCTGCTATCTGTTTTTCATTTATCCACACCAATAACAGTCTCTCAACATCTAACACAAGCGATCTGTTTCGAAAACAAAGTTGCACCTTTTGCAACAACAGCTTCCTTGATTGCCGTTTTCCTGCTCACTATAGTAGAGATGGTTGATTGGGGTTTACTATACAACCTGGCCTGCTCTGACACACGCACTCCACTTTCGTACTTTGCAATTACTCTTTCTTCATTTCAATAGTCATTAGCACCTTTTTTCTCGAAGGCTTGGCACTAGAAGCTTTCTTGGGGCCCATGGTTACTTACTTTGCAGAAACAAGCACCAAAAACAGTGATAATATGGAATGTACCAAATGTATCCTTAGATGCGCGTACACTGGCTGGCTTGTAAACACTGGCACACACGGGACAGCTCAGGCCACACGTGGACACGTCTCGTACGAATCGTATCGAATATCGGGTTTTCCATTGAATGTCGAGGCGTTAAAATGCATCGAATGTCAGGGGTCCACTGTATGTATTTTATTCATTCTAGAGTATATATCATGTTTCTATGTTATTCATATTGTTTGTTATGTCATATTAGATGAACTGTGATATATAAATAGGCCGTATAAATGATATTAGCGAAATTATTCATGGAGTATTTTGCCCGGTCTGCAGACAAACTCTCGTCCACCGCCGACACTGCCCATACCCCTACATGAATGAAATATTTTAGTCATTTTAGAGTATATATCAGGTTTCTATGTTATTTATGTTGTTTATTATGTCATATTAGATGAAGTAAGATGGATAAATAAGCCAAAGAGTTGATATTGGCGAAATTATTGGAGTACAGAATTCCACTGGAACGGATTAATTGCATTTTGATTAATTTAAATGAGGAAAATTAACTCTGCAAACGAGCAAATCCAGTTGCAAGCAAGGTCATGGAATGGATTAAACTCGCAAGTAGAGGTTCCACTGTAGTACCATATGTAACACACATACAGTACATTATGTGCTAGATTTGAGTAATGGACAGTTTTGGTTTTGAAAAGCCTTGCATCCATATTTTAAGCTTTAACATTGATCTGGGGTAAATACCAAGGCACATAAGTCACTGTAAAGAATAAATTACAAAGTATAGTGTTTGGTGTTTACAGTATATACAGTGGACCCCCGGTATTCGATACTAATCCGTTCCTGAGAGCTCATCGAATACCGAAAATATTGAAAAGCGAATCAATTTTCCCCGTAAGAAATAATGGAAATCAAATTAATCCGTGCAAGACACCCAAAAGTATGAAAAAAAAAATTTTACCACATGAAATATTAAGTTTAATGCAATAAAATAATTACAATAAAAACAATAACAATAGAATAATTGACATTTACCTTTAATGAATGATCTTCTTAGTGTTTAGAAGGGGAATCCCCTTCCATTAGGACTTGAGGTAGCAAGTCCTTTTCCGGGGTTAAGAACATAAGAACATAAGAACATAAGAACGAAGGAACACTGCAGAAGGCCTACTGGCCCATGCGAGGCAGGTCCAAGTCCCTACCGGCTTAAGCCAATGCACCCAACCTAGTCAGGTCAGGTCACATTGACTCAAGGGAGGAACACGGCAACCGACCCGTTAGCACAAGCTATCAGGTCTAACTCACACCCACCCACATCTACTCATGTATTTATCCAACCTATTTTTAAAGCTACACAACGTTCTGGCCTCTATAACGGTACTTGGGAGTTTGTTCCACTCATCCACAACTCTATTACCAAACCAGTACTTTCCTATATCCCTCCTGAATCTGAATTTTTCCAACTTAAAACCATTGCTGCGAGTCCTGTCTAGGCTAGATATTATCAGCACACTATTTACATCCCCTTTATTTATTCCTGTCTTCCACTTATAAACCTCAATCATATCCCCCCTAATTCTACGTCTTTCTAGAGAGTGCAGTTTCAGGGCCCTTAGTCTATCCTCATAGGGAAGGTTTCTGATACATGGGATCATCTTTGTCATCCTCCTTTGTACATTTTCCAGAGAATTTATATCCATTCTGTAATACGGTGACCAAAACTGTGCAGCATAATCTAAATGAGGCCTAACCAAGGATGTATAGAGTTGAAGAACAACCTGAGGACTCCTATTATTTATGCTTCTTGATATGAAGCCAAGGATTCTATTAGCTTTATTGCGAACACTTATGCACTGTTGTCTTGGTTTCAGATTACTGCTAACCAGAACTCCTAAATCTTTTTCGCAATCCGTAATATTAAGATCTACATTATTTAGTTTATATGTGGCATGGTTATTGTCCTGTCCAACATTTAGAACTTTGCATTTGTCTATATTAAACTGCATCTGCCACTTCTCCGACCACTGCATCAGTCTATTCAAATCTTCCTGGAGTGCTCGAATGTCCTCGTCAGAATGAATTCGACGGCCTATTTTGGTGTCATCGGCAAACTTGCCGATGTCGCTCTTTATGCCCTCATCTATGTCGTTTATGTAGATTGTGAACAGCAGGGGGCCCAACACTGACCCCTGTGGAACACCGCTCGTGACGCTTCCCCACTCTGATTTCTCCCCATTTATGCAAACTCTCTGCTGCCTATTTGTCAACCATGCCTCTATCCAGGAAAAAATTTCTCCTCCTATTCCATGTGCTTTAATTTTCCTCAATAGTCTCTGATGTGGGACCCTGTCAAAAGCCTTACTGAAGTCCATATACACAATATCATATTCGTTACCATGATCTACCTCCTCAAATACCTTAGTGAAAAAAGTTAATAAATTCGTAAGGCAGGAACGTCCCTTTGTAAAACCATGCTGAGATTCGTTGATTAATTTATGCTTTTCAAGGTGGCTACGAACTGCCTCGGCAATTATTGATTCCATAAATTTTCCCACTATGGAGGTTAGGCTTATTGGTCTATAGTTCGAAGCTAAGGACCTGTCACCTGTTTTGAAAATAGGTATCACATTTGCCATTTTCCACTTATCTGGCACCATGCCAGTTTGTAGTGATATGTTGAAAAGATTAGCCAAAGGTGTGCTAAGCTCCTCTTTACATTCCTTTAGAACCCTTGCATACAGTTCATCAGGGCCTGGGGATTTGTTAGGTTTTAATTTATCTATTTGCCTAAGGACCATGTCACTTGTGACCCTAATAGTGCACAGTTTATTATCGTCCTGTTCTACATAATTTATCATTACTGGAATATCACTGGTATCCTCCTGTGTAAAAACTGAGAGGAAGTATGTGTTAAAAATTCTACACATTTCCTTATCACTGTCAGTGAGCTGACCCGAGGAACTTTTGAGTGGGCCTATCTTGTCCCTGATCTTACTTCTGTATACCTGAAAGAATCCTTTTGGGTTAGTCTTCGATTCTCTTGCAACTTTAACCTCATAATCTCTTTTTGCTTTTCTAATTCCCTTTTTTATTTCTCTCTTTAACTGAATATATCGATTTCTTAATTGCCCCTCTCCTCTTTTGATTTGCCTATATATGCCTCTCTTTTGACCAATCAGATATTTTAATCTATTGTTCATCCATTTAGGATCATTTTTGTTTGATCTGATTTCCCTATTTGGAACATAATTTGACTGAGCAGCTAGAACTATGCCCTGGAAAGCATCATATCGGCAACCATCACCACCTACCTGACCCCTAGTCAGGTCATTCCAGTTCAGCCCACCTAAGTAATTTTTCAGTCCTATGAAATCAGCCAAGCGAAAGTCAGGGACGGAGACTTGATTGCCATTATTAGGGGAATTCCATGATATGTTAAAACTGAGTGATTTGTGATCACTCTCCCCAAGCTCATCATTAACCTCAAGATTATTAATTAGTGTTTCCCTACTGGCAAGAACCAAGTCAAGGAGGTTATTTCCCCTAGTTGGCTCTGTCACAAACTGTTTTAAAAAACAATCCTGGATCGTATCAAGAAAGTCACCCGACTCTAAATTTCCTGTCAAATTGCTCCAGTCAATCTGTCTATAGTTGAAATCTCCCATTAGCACTTCCCTTCTTCTTTTAATGCCACTAGGACTAGCTTGAGAGTCACTGGACTTCTGTCGCACAACATATCTGTCCATAGAGGCCTGTACCTCCCATTCCTTTATGACATTCCTAAAGTGTTTCACAACATTGTCAGTGTAATAGTTGCCAGCATGGCTTGCAATAGCTGTGTTAGGGTGATTGTCATCAAAAAAGGTTTGCACTTTAAGCCACATTGCACACATTTCCTTAATCTTTGAAATAGGCAACTTCATCAATTTCTCTATCCCCTCCTCCGAAGCAGTTTCCTCAGGTCTGGCCTTTTGCTGTTGAAGATGATCTAGCAGCTCATCAGTGGTTAGTTCATCATTGTCCTCCTTCACCAACTCTTCCACATCCTCCCCATTAACCTCCAACCCCAAGGACTTCCCCAATGCCACAATGGATTCCTCAACTGGCATAGGCTTCTCAGGGTTAGCCTCAAATTCTTCAAAATCCCTTTTGTCTACACATTCTGGCCAGTTTTTTCCAAGCATAGTTCAAGGTCCTCTTAGTCACTCCCTCCCAAGCCGTACCTATAAGGTTTATACAATTGAGGATATTAAAGTGATCCTTCCAAAACTCTTTTAGAGTCAGTTGAGTTTCTGTGGTCACTACAAAGCACTTTTGAAACATAGCTTTTGTGTACAGTTTCTTGAAGTTGGAAATGACCTGCTGGTCCATGGGCTGCAGGAGAGGAGTAGTATTAGGAGGCAAAAACTTGACCTTAATGAAGCTCATGTCCCCAGAAAGTCGCTCTGCCAAGTCTGTAGGATGACCAGAGGCATTGTCTAATACCATGAGGCACTTAAGGTCTAATTTCTTTTCAATTAGGTAATTTTTCACAGTGGGGGCAAATGCATGGTGTAACCAGTCATAGAGAAAGTCCCTAGTGACCCATGCCTTACTGTTTGCCCTCCACAGCACACACAAATTAGCCTTGAGGACATTGTTTTCTTGAACACTCTGGGAGTTTCACAGTGATACACCAATAAAGGCTTCACTTTGCAGTCACCACTAGCATTGGCACACATCAACAGAGTAAGCCTGTCTTTCATAGGCTTATGTCCTGGGAGTGCCTTTTCCTCCTGAGTAATGTAGGTCCTGCTTGGCATTTTCTTCCAAAACAGGCCTGTTTTGTCCCAATTAAACACTTGTTCAGGTTTAAATTCTTCACTGTCTATGTAATCTTTGAATTCCTTCACATATTTTTCAGCTGCTTTTTGGTCCAAACTGGCAGCCTCACCATGCCTAATCACACTATGTATGCCACTACGATTCTTAAATCTTTCAAACCAACCTTTGCTGGCCTTAAATTCACTCGCATCAGCACTAGTTGCAGGCAATTTCTTTACCAAATCGTCATGCAACTTCCTAGCCTTTTCACAAATGATCGCTTGAGAGATGCTATCTCCTGCTATCTGTTTTTAATTTATCCACACCAATAACAGTCTCTCAACATTTTCTAACGCTTGCAGTCGCTGTTTCATAATCACAGTTGCACCTTTTGAAAGAACAGCTTCCTTGAGTGCCGTTTTCCTGGCCACTATAGTAAAGATGGTTGATTGGGGTTTACTATACAACCTGACCAGCTCCGACACACGCACTCCACTTTCGTACTTTGCAATTATCTCTTTCTTCATTTCAATAGTCATTAGCACTTTTTTCTCGAAGGGTTGGCACTAGAAGCTTTCTTGGGGCCCATGGCGACTTATTTTGTAGAACCAAGCACCAAAAACAGTGATAATATGGAATGTACCGAATGTATCCTTAGATGTGTGCACACTGGCTGGCTTGTAAGCACTGGCACACACGGGGGCAGTTCAGGCCACATGTGGACACGTCTCGTACAAATCGCATCGAATACCGGGTTTTTGATCGGATACTGAGGCGAAATTTTTGCGTTAAAATGCATCGAATACCGATGCCATCGAATACTGGGGGTCCACTGTACTGTGCTGTAATTATTTAGTTATTTATTTTGTACTTTTTAAATTCATATTGTAGTAAACTTTCCAAGTAAACAAGATGATGCAAACTACTTGTAGCTATGCAAAATTTACATTAATCATTTGAAACACAGATTTCATTTTTACATTATGACTATGCTAGTCGTACTTGGCAGGTGCAAATTTTAAGCTTATCACCAAGTAATAATTTTAGATCCCAAAATGAAATAGTACTGATCAAAACACTTGACATAGGGAGATTTAAAAAAAATACTTTTAAATAAAAGTCATTAGTTTATATTATACTGTATTATATATGTACCACATAAAGGAAGCTTAAGAGAGTGTGTATGTCAGAGATCAAATTAAGGAGTCTTTGGACACGCACGCACTCACGCACGCACGCACACAGTGAGATGGATTAAAAGAGGATGTAGTACATGCTACAACCATTTGAGATTTCATTAAAAAAATATGTTGTACAAATTATTGAAGATGGGATACCACAAAAATAGTTCAGCTCCCGTAGCTACAAATAAGTAATTGCATGCATGCCTGCAGAGTATATTGATAGGTAAACAAAATGGAAGAATGATCTATCATTAATGTCTTAAATGTCTGATATTATTCCTAAGTATAATGTTGTATCCCATTTCAGAGCAACAGGATTCACCACTCGTTCTGATATTGGTCCTGCACGTGATGCCAATGATGTCTCAGATGATCGACATGCACCACCTAGCAAGCGCAAGAAAAAAGATGATGATGATGATGAAGATCTCAATGATGCCAATTATGATGAGGTAAAATTACTTTATGACCATCACTTAAAACATTTAGTTGTTCAAAACTTCTTTTTAGCATGGTAGCTCTCTTATTATTTGCCTGTAAGATCCAGTTTGCCCTCCCCATCATGCCGTTTCATATTTAAAAGTGCATGAACCTTTGTTATTTATCCAATTAATATCTTCCAAGTGAGGTTTAATTTTTTAATACATACAGTAACCCTCGATATAATGGACTTTCGAAATTACGGGCAAAATCCACTAAGTAATTTGTACTTTTAACTCTTATTTTGAATGTTTATTGTAGTGTATCTATAAATTGAGTATCCACTACTATATTAGGTATACTGTAAAGTACTTTATGCATTTTTTTGCTTTTTTTAGACATTATTCTGACTAAATGGACGCTCAGACAATCCCTCCCTGTTGGTCCATTATATCAAGGGTTTACTGTAGCTATTTGTAGGTGTGTTGTTTGTGGTCTCAGTCCTTCATTTCTTTTGAAGTTTAAGATTAAGCCATTTCATACATCAGCATGTGCAGGGCTCTTACATATTTTCTTCATAAATACCTGATAAATACTAAACTAACTTAACCATTGCTGTAGTCATTTTCTTTTTCTTGTTTTTTTTCTTTAGAAATCTTTCTAGTTTCAGTCTTTAGAAATTTCTCTTTAAAATACCTGTACAGATATCAGAATATTTCCTCTTTGTTTATTATATTTATAAAATATGTAGAAATTAAATAGTACAGCCTCTCCTCACTTAATGACGGAGTTCCATTCCTGAATCCATGTCGTTAAACGAATTCGTCACTAAGTGAGGAGCGTACTATAATGGTACTGAGTTTGTGTCAACTATTTTTGATATTGTTTTAATGTCACCTTTGCACCATTTATAACATTTCTGGTATATTTTTGAATGTTTATACAGTAGTGTACTGTATATTGAAATAAACAGAATAGATGAAATCAGCTCTTATATACAGTGGACCCTCGACCAACGATGGCATCGATTAATGATAAATCCGACCAGCGATACATTTTAACACAAAAATTTTGCCTCGACTAGCGCTAAAAAACTCGACCAACACTATTCGTTCCGTCTGAGACGCGTCCACTTCTGGCCAGTGTTTACAAGCCAGCCAGCCACCGTGGTAGCTTCCAAGCATACAATTGGAACATTTCATATTATCACAGCCTTTTTAGTGATTGCACCTGCAAAATAAGTCACCATTGGCCCCAAGAAAGCTTCTAGTGCCAACCCTACAGCAAAAAGGGTGAGAATTACTATGGATATGAAGAAAGAGATCATTGCTAAGTTTGAAAGTGGAGTGCGTGTCTCCAAGCTGGCCAGGCTGTACACAAAACCCCAATCAACCATCGCTACTATTGTGGCCAAGAAAACGGCAATCAAGGAAGCTGTTCTTGCCAAAGGTGCAACTATGTTTTCGAAACTGAGATCGCAAGTGATAGAAGATGTTGAGAGACTGTTATTGGTGTGGATAAACGAGAAACAGATAGCAGGAGACAGCATCTCTCAAGCGATCATATGTGAAAAGGCTAGGAAGTTGCATAAAGATTTAATTACAAAAATGCCAGCAACTAGTGATGTGAGTGAATTTAAGGCCAGCAAAGGTTAGTTTGAGAGATTTAAGAAGCGTAGTGGCATTCATAGTGTGATAAGGCATGGTGAGGCTGCCAGTTCGGACCACAAATCGGCTGAAAAATATGTGCAGGACTTCAAGGAGTACATAGACAGTGAAGGACTGAAACCTGAACAAGTGTTTAATTGTGACGAAACAGGCCTGTATTGGAAGAAAATGCCAAGCAGGATGTACATTACTCAGGAGGAAAAGGCACTCCCAGGACATAAGCCTATGAAAGACAGGCTTACTCTGTTGATGTTTGCCAATGCTAGTGGTGATTGCAAAGTGAAGCCTTTATTGGTGTATCACTCTGAAACTCCCAGAGTGTTCAGGAAAAACAATGTCGTCAAGGCTAATTTGTGTGTGCTGTGGAGGGCAAACAGTAAGGCATGGGTCACTAGGGACCTTTTCTATGACTGGTTACACCATGCATTTGCCCCCAATGTGAAAAATTATTTTATTATCACACTGGCCGATTCCCACCAAGGCAGGGTGGCCCGAAAAAGAAAAACTTTCACCATCATTCACTCCATCACTGTCTTGCCAGAAGGGTGCTTTACACTACAGTTTTTAAACTGCAATATTAACACCCCTCCTTCAGAGTGCAGGCACTGTACTTCCCATCTCCAGGACTCAAGTCCGGCCTGCTGGTTTCCCTGAACCCCTTCATAAATGTTACTTTGCTCACACTCCAACAGCACGTCAAGTATTAAAAACCATTTGTCTCCATTCACTCCTATCAAATACGCTCACGCATGCCTGCTGGAAGTCCAAGCCCCTCGCACACAAAACCTCCTTTACCCCCTCCCTCCAACCTTTCCTAGGCCGACCCCTACCCTGCCTTTCTTCCACTACAGACTGATACACTCTTGAAGTTATTCTGTTTCGCTCCATTCTCTCCACATGTCCGAACCACCTCAACAACCCTTCCTCAGCCCTCTGGACAACAGTTTTGGTAATCCCGCACCTCCTCCTAACTTCCAAACTACGAATTCTCTGCATTATATTCACACCACACATTGCTCTCAGACATGACATCTCCACTGCCTCCAGCCTTCTCCTCGCTGCAACATTCATCACCCATGCTTCACACCCATATAAGAGCGTTGGTAGAACTATACTCTCATACATTCCCCTCTTTGCCTCCATGGACAAAGTTCTTTGTCTCCACAGACTCCTAAGTGCACCACTCACCCTTTTCCCCTCATCAATTCTATGATTCACCTCATCTTTCATAGACCCATCCGCTGACACGTCCACTCCCAAATATCTGAATACATTCACCTCCTCCTACCTAATTGAAAAGAAATTAGACCTTAAGTGCCTCCTGGTATTAGACAATGCTCCTGGTCATCCTTCAGACTTGGCAGAGCGACTTTCTAGGGACATGAGCTTCATTAAGGTGAAGTTTTTGCCTCCTAATACCACTCCTCTCCTGCAGCTCATGGACCAGCAGGTTATTTCCAACTTCAAGAAACTGTACACAAAAGCTATGTTTGAAAGGTGCTTTGTAGTGACCTCAGAAACTCAACTGACTCTAAGAGAGTTTTGGAAAGATCATTTTACCATCCTCAATTGTGTAAACATTATAGGTAAGGCTTGGGAGGAAGTGACTAAGAGGACATTGAACTCTGCTTGGAAAAAACTGTGGCCAGAATGTGTAGACAAAAGGGATTTTGAAGGGTTTGAGGCTAACCCTGAGAATCCTATGCCAGTTGAGGAATCCATTGTGGCATTGGGGAAGTCCTTGGGGTTGGAGGTTAGTGGGGAGGATGTGGAAGAGTTGGTAGAGGAGGACAGTGAAGAACTAACCACTGATGAGCTGCTAGATCATCTTGAACAGCAAGAGGGCAGACCTGAGGAAACTGCTTTGGAGGAGAGGGGAGAGAAATTGAAGAGGTTGCCTACTTCTAAGATAAAGGAAATGTGTGCATAGTGGCTTGAAGTGCAAACCTTTTTTGATGAAAATCACCCTGACACAGCTACTGCAAGCCGTGTTGGCAACCTGTACACTGACAATGTTGTGAACCACTTTAGGAAAGTCATAAAGGAACGAGAGGTACAGGTATCTATGGACAGATGTGTTGTGCGACAGAAGTCCAGTGACTCTGAAGCTGGTCCTAGTGGCATTAAAAGAACAAGGGAAGTAACCCCAGAAAAAGACTTGCTGCCTCAAGTGCTAATGGAAGGGGATTCCCCTTCTAAACACTAAGAAGATCAACGCTCTCCCCTCCTCCCATCCCATCAATCATCGCCAGATCTTCAATAAAGGTAAGTGTCATGTAACTGTGCATGTAATCTTCAGTTTGTGTGTATTAAAATTAATATTTCATGTGGTAAAAATTTTTTTTTTTCAATACTTTTGGGTGTCTTGCATTATTTCTTATGGAGAAAATTAACTTGACTAACGATAATTTTGACTAACGATGAGCTCTCAGGAACGGATTAATATCGCTGGTTGAGGGTCCACTGTACATTATTTAGGTATGAACACAGGTCAGAGAGCTCGTCATAAATCCGAGGCATCGGTAAACGAGTATGTCGCTGAGTGAGGAGAGGCTGTACTGTATAGTACATGATCAGAATTTCCTCTTTCTCTTGTCCTTTGCTTCGTATACTGTATAGAGTACTGTATTACCATATACTTTCTCTTGAGATACCTCATCCTTCTCATTTTCTTAATTCTACTCCTTTCATTACATCTAGTCATGAAAACCACCTGTCTTTAATCTGATCTAATGCATTCACAGAAACGTGTGGAATGCTCAAGCCTCTAGCCCTCAAAACCTTATTTACTTCTTCCCTCCAGCCCTTCCTGGAATGACTTCTATACAATTACAGTGATACCTCGCATATCTAGCCTGTCATTATCCAAACCTCGCCAATATCCAAACAGGCCCTGGGAAAGGGCAAAATTCTAAAATTATTACCAAAACATCCAAACAGCCGTTCGAATACAGCAGAAGGCTGAATCAAACTTGACGCACACTTTAGTGTACCAGTTGGCCACTAGGAACCATGCTCTTCGCCACCTCCACCACCCACTGTTCTCAGTCCCGCTATTGTCTTCTAACCGAACAGGTGCACATAATGGCAGTGCAGTCCAGAAGTGAGTTTGTGGCCTTCATGGGGGTTACATTCCTCCTTTTAGCATTACTACTACTGTGTTTTGTCCTAGCTGTCTTGTTTATGGCACCAAAGAGGGCCAGGAATGTGCTTACTCTAGAAAAAAGAGAGAAATATTGTCGCACGTGGATGCAGGTTGGTCCAACGCGCGACTTATGGCTTAGTATAATTTGGCAAAGTCGACTCTCTGTGATATCAAGAAGGCTCGTGATAAGATTATGAACTACACAAATGATTTTCTGCCATCTCAAAAACTGGAAAAAGGACTGAAAGAAAAGTGATGGCGAAGTCATAGAGCTTGGAACTCGATCAGTGTGTGATGAAGTGGTACCTACAGCAACGTGGTAGTGGTATGATGGTTCGGCACGCTGTCATTCGTAACCTCGCCCAGGCCTTGAATGATGTCCTGCCATCAACTCTTGCCAATTGCTGGAATTGGCTCCTTCACGGGATTGATTTCGATGGATTCAAGGCAAAAGATTTCCATTGCCAGTTACTCAAGGCTGGGGGAAAAACTACGAAAGGCGACATGCAAGACTGGCTAGAGTGTGACAAAGATGACCCTGGTGTGCAGTCTCTGACAGATACAGAGATTGCAGAATCAGTGTTGCAACCAGAACATTCCGAAAGTGACGACGACGACAGTAACCCAATACCTTCAAGACCAAGAACTTCAGCAGTGAGGGCAGGTGTCGAAACACTTTTGGAGTATTTGGAGCATCCACTGTCCACAGCCCATTTGAAAAGTTATGGTCCTGTGGTCCATGAAATCTGGGAGACAGTTATTCGAGCCCAGAGTGTCTGGTCCCACCACCAGATGACGTTGGACTCGTTTTTTAAACCTACAACGCTGTCACCTATGGCGATATGATTGGGTACAGATGGCGATATGATGGTACAGATGCACATTTTTTATCTCTCACGTATCTGGAAACTCCGTATTTCCAAACCAGTCTTGGCCCATGTAGTAGTTCGGATATGAGAAGTATCACTGTATACAGTCATTAAAAAAAAAAACCATACCACGGGCGGGGATAGAACCCGTGATCAGAGAGTCTCAAAACTCCAGACTGTTGCGTTAGCCACTGGACCAGCTAGCCACAATAAGATTCATCTGTAAAAACTTGCATTTGTGGTCACAGTGGTGCCTATGCTAACCTTCCTATTGTGTAGAAATATACCTAGTTGGATGACTCTTATTGTGGCTAGCTGGTCCATTGGCTAACGCGACGGTCTGGAGTTTTGAGACTCTCTGATCGCGGGTTCTATGCCCACCCATGATATGGTTTGTTTGCAATCGTGTCATTACGATTTCGTGAGTTAAGTACAGTCATTAATCCTGGATTTTATATCTCGGTTGCTCTTCAGCATACACTTGTTCAGTCTGGTGCTCACAGTTAAATATTATTACATTCAGTACTAAGCGCTAAACCCACAAGGATCATACTGTGTTGCTCATAGTTAAACAAGATAAGAAAAATCAGTAAATAAATATAAAAAGCAATAATTTTTTTACTGGCATAAATGTTCTAGCTTTGATGGAATTACCACTGTTATTGTTGTCATTTGTTTTCATTAATTTTGTGACTGACTCCTTTATTGTGACAAGCAATTCATTATTACTGTGACTTACTTAACCAACAGAGAATTGGAGCCCAGTCTTTGGACTTATTATGTGCCTCTAATCTTTTGAGCCTGTCACATAAGTGTAGGCAAGCTTTTTTTTTGTTGTTGTTTTTGTTTTCATTGCACTAAAAGATACTGAATATTCCTATTTGTTTTCTCTCTCTCACAGTTCAATGGATATGGAGGATCTCTATGTAGCAAAGATCCTTATGACAAAGATGATGAAGAGGCAGATGCCATTTATGATGAAATCGACAAACGCATGGATGAGAAGAGAAGAGAATATCGTGAACAGCGCTTGAAAGCAGAACTTGAGAATTATCGTCAGGAGCGCCCAAAGATCCAACAGATGTTCACTGACCTTAAACGAGAATTAGCAAATGTATCGGAAGATGAGTGGAGCACAATTCCAGAAGTAGGTGATGCCAGGAACAGGAAGCAGCGTAATCCAAGATCCGAAAGATTTACACCCCTACCTGATAGCGTTCTTTCTCATAACCTAGGAGGGGAGAATGTAACTACAATTGATCCAGGCTCAGGACTTGCTTCTATGATGCCAGGGACTTCAACCCCTGGAATGCTTACCCCAAGTGGTGACCTTGATTTACGTAAAATTGGTCAAGCACGAAACACTTTAATGGGAATGAGATTGAACCAAGTGTCAGATGCTGTTGGTGGTCAAACAGTAGTGGATCCCAAGGGTTATCTGACTGACCTTCAAAGTATGATCCCACAATATGGAGGTGATATAAATGATGTAAAGAAGGCAAGATTGCTGCTGAAATCTGTTCGAGAAACAAATCCTAACCATCCACCTGCTTGGATTGCTTCAGCACGTCTTGAAGAGGTGACAGGCAAGATTCAATCTGCTCGTAATCTCATTATGAAAGGGTGCGAAATGTGTCCGAAATCAGAAGATGTATGGCTGGAAGCAGCTCGACTGCAACCTCCAGATATGGCTCGGGCTGTGATTGCTCAAGCTGTCCAGACATTACCACACTCACCCAGAATATGGATTAAAGCCGCTGATCTGGAATTAGAGTTAAAGGCAAAGAAAAGAGTTTATCGAAAGGCTCTGGAACAGATCCCAAATTCTGAGCTTTTGTGGAAATTGGCTGTGGAACTGGAAGAGGAGGAGGATGCTAAGATTCTTTTAAGCAGAGCTGTTGAATGCTGCCCTACATCAGTAGATCTCTGGTTAGCTTTAGCCCGATTAGAAGTTTATGAAAATGCCAGGAAAGTCCTTAACAAAGCACGTGAAAATAACCCTAAAGATCGTCAAATTTGGATTACTGCAGCAAAGCTTGAGGAAGCAAATGGCAATAATACCTTAGTTGGCAAGATTATTGAGCGTGCTATCTCCACACTGCAAGCCAACATGGTTGATATTAATCGAGATTTTTGGATCAAGGATGCCATGGAAGCCGAGCATGCAGGGGCTGTCCTGACTTGCCAGTCAATCATCAAAAATATAATTGGTTATGGAGTTGAAGATGAAGATCGGAAGCACGCATGGATGGAAGATGCTGACAGCTGTGCTAGCCAGGGTGCCTTTGAGTGTGCCCGTGCCATATATAGCCATGCACTTTCTGTATACCCAAAGAAAAAATCTGTTTGGCTAGCTGCTGCTCACTTTGAGCGTAGCCATGGGACAAGGGAATCATTAGAAACACTACTGCAGCAGGCTGTAACACATTGTCCTCAAGAGGAAACACTCTGGCTTATGGGTGCTAAATCAAAATGGCTTGCTGGAGATGTTCCAGCAGCTCGGTCCATCCTTGCACTAGCATTCAAGGCTAATCCAAACTCTGAAGAAATTTGGTTGGCAGCTGTCAAACTGGAGTCTGAGAATAACGAATATGAACGTGCACGGCGTTTACTTTCGAAGGCTCGCTCACAGGCAGCCACTGCCAAGGTGATGATGAAGTCTGCTCATTTGGAATGGGCATTGGGTAATTTGGAATTAGCCAAAACATTGCTGGATGAAGGTATCAAAGAGGTAGGTGACTTTGCTAAATTATGGATGATGAAAGGTCAGATCTTAGAACAACAAGGTAAGAAAGATGTTGCATGGGAAGTTTATAGGGATGCTGTTAAACGATGCCAATCCTCAATTCCTCTCTGGAGGCTACTTGCAACTTTAGAGGAACAGCAAGGTAAATTAGTTACAGCAAGAGCCACGCTAGAGAAATCGAGAGTTCGTAATCCAATGAATGATGAGTTGTGGTTGATGGCAATTCGTCTAGAGCTTAGAGCTGGTCAGCGTGAGGTGAGTCGGTCATTAATAGCACGTGCGCTTCAAGAGTGTCCTTCATCTGGCATCCTGTGGGCCCAAGCTATATTCTTGGAGGACCCAGCACAGAGAAAGAGTCGCAGTGTAGATGCTTTGAAGCGTTGCCAGGATGATGCGCATGTTGTTCTAGCAGTTGCAAAAATGTTCTGGATAGAGGGTAAAAAGAACAAGGCCCGGGAATGGTTTAATAAAACAGTTAAAATTGATCCTGATCTGGGTGATGCTTGGGCATGGTATTACAAAATGGAACTATTATTTGGCTCAGAAGAGCAACAGCATGAAGTGAGGAAAAGGTGCATGGCAGCAGATCCACGCCATGGTGAGCATTGGTGCGCAGTTTCTAAACATATTTATAACTGGAGAAAAAAGACCCCAGAAATTCTTCAACTAGTAGCAGATAGACTTCCCATTCCTGTGACTAGCAGAGAAGTTTACTGAGATGAACTTTTTAAATAATATGTCACATTTTCTTTTATATAAATTTGGGTGATTTTTCCCTTTAAAATTGTACGGTGTGAGATTTTGTTATTCACCATTTCATTTTATCGCTTGTTTCACCTCATAATTAGTAAATTAAAACAGCGCTGTATGACCTTAGTGGGTTTAGCGCTTCTTTTCAATCATAATAATATTAAATTAATGACTTGTAAAGTTTTACATAGAGCAGTACATCCTCACTACATAAATTTGCATAATGTATCAAGTTTAACAGGTGGGGCTCAAACCCATGGCAAGTTAGTCTTCAACCGGGCAGGCCCAGTGTTCGCTGGCTCATGAATTTGAAGACTGGTTTGCCGTGGGTTCCAGCCCCACCCAGTCTGCAATATTTTTTGTCATGTTATTATGATTTTGAGTGTCAAGATTTCCATTATGTGTTGGTAAATAATAACTTGCGAAATTGTAGCGACACGATTGCAAACAAACCATACCACGGGTGGGGCTTGAACTTGCGGTCAGAGAGTTGTAAAACTCCAGACCAGCCAGTGGATAATGCGTCGGTCTGGAGTTTTAAGACTCTCTGACCGTAAGTTCAAGCCCCACCCGTGGTATGGTTTGGTAAATAATATTTTGGTAAAATAATAATCTTACTTAATTATGTTTTCTTTGTAATGCAGAATGAGCATTTATATGTGGAGCATCTTGTATAAACTAAGATAAAAATAAGTGACTTATGGAATTAAGAGATTTCTGGATTTATTAGTACCTGTGGTAAAAATTTTATTTTATGGTTATCAGTGATATCTTTTATACTAATTTATTTAAGGATTTGCTATACATACAGTATTTACTATACTGTACAGTACAGTACTTGTGATATAAAATACTTGATGCCTTTATACTTTGACTGTTAAAACTAATATGATACATTATCAAATATCTACTTATGCAGCCATCAGAGGAAACTTTTAAGCTCATTAGGTATACTATTTTTTTTATTATTATCACACTGGCCGATTCCCACCAAGGCAGGGTGGCCCGAAAAAGAAAAACTTTCACCATCATTCACTCCATCACTGTCTTGCCAGAAGGGTGCTTTACACTACAGTTTTTAAACTGCAACATTAACACCCCTCCTTCATGTACTAGTATATATTATTGTAATGGGAAAGTGATCAACTGGTAAAGGTCATACAGCACTTGAGGAATGGCAGGGTAGCTCTAGTTCTTTGTATCACGAGCCTTTCATCAGCAACAAGACACCTTCCTTGAAGGGTGCTTGCTGGTAGCAGGATATAGGTGTTATGGTTTTTGCCTTGTATGCCAGAGAGGCCCTAAAAATAGACAGTTTTGAGTTAGTGAGCACATTAAACAGATTGCAAGTGAAGTTAATTAAAAGTTTGATGCAGGTAGGTCAGCAGCCCTTGTACCTATGCTTTTAAACAATATTAAAAAAAAAAGATAGTCTTCTTCTTTCAACAAACCGGCCATATCCCACTGAGGCAGGGTGACCCAATAAGAAAAACGAAAGTTTCTCTTTTTAAATTTAGTAATTTATTCAAGAAAAGGCGTTACTAGCCCCTTGCTCCCGGCATTTTAGTCGCCTCTTACAACACGCATGGCTTACGGAGAAAGAATTCTGTTCCACTTCCACATGGAAATGAGAGGAAATAAACAAGAACAAGAACTAGAAAGAAAATAGAAGAAAACCCAAAGGGGTGTGTGTGTATATATATGCTTGTACATGTATGTATGCACCTGGAGAAGAGAGAAGTGTAGAGGAGAGAGAGAGATTCTGGGAAATGTTGAGTGAATGCATGGGGAGTTTTGAATCAAGTGTGAGAGTAATGGTGGTTGGGGATTTCAATGCTAAAGTGGGTAAAAATGTTATGGAGGGAGTAGTAGGTAAATTTGGGGTGCCAGGGGAAAATGTAAATGGGGAGCCTTTAATTGAGCTATGTGTAGAAAGAAATTTGGTAATAAGTAATACATATTTTATGAAAAAGAGGATAAATAAATATACAAGGTATGATGTAGCACGTAATGAAAGTAGTTTGTTAGATTATGTATTGGTGGATAAAAGGTTGATGGGTAGGCTCCAGGATGTACATGTTTATAGAGGGGCAACTGATATATCAGATCATTATTTAGTTGTAGCTACAGTTAGAGTAAGAGGTAGATGGGAAAAGAGGAAGGTGGCAACAACAAGTAAGAGGTAGATGGGAAAAGAGGAAGGTGGCAACAACAAGTAAGAGGGAGGTGAAAGTGTATAAACTAAGGGAGGAGGAAGTTCGGGCGAGATATAAGCGACTATTGGCAGAAAATTGGGCTAGTGCAAAGATGAGTAGTGGGGGGGTTGAAGAGGGTTGGAATAGTTTTAAAAATGCAGTATTAGAATGTGGGGCAGAAGTTTGTGGTTATAGGAGGGTGGGGGCAGGAGGAAAGAGGAGTGATTGGTGGAATGATGAAGTAAAGGGTGTGATAAAAGAGAAAAAGGTAGCTTACGAGAGGTTTTTACAAAGCAGAAGTGTTATAAGAAGAGCAGAGTATATGGAGAGTAAAAGAAAGGTGAAGAGAGTGGTGAGAGAGTGCAAAAGGAGAGCAGATGAAAGAGTGGGAGAGGCACTGTCAAGAAATTTTATTGAAAATAAGAAAAAATTTTGGAGTGAGTTAAACAAGTTAAGAAAGCCTAGGGAAAGTATGGATTTGTCCGTTAAAAACAGAGTAGGGGAGTTAGTAGATGGGGAGAGGGAGGTATTAGGTAGATGGCGAGAATATTTTGAGGAACTTTTAAATGTTGAGGAAGAAAGGGAGGCAGTAATTTCATGCACTGGCCAGGGAGGTATACCATCTTTTAGGAGTGAAGAAGAGCAGAATGTAAGTGTGGTGGAGGTACGTGAGGCATTACGTAGAATGAAAGGGGGTAAAGCAGCTGGAACTGATGGGATCATGACAGAAATGTTAAAAGCAGGGGGGGATATAGTGTTGGAGTGGTTGGTACTTTTGTTTAATAAATGTATGAAAGAGTGGAAGGTACCTAGGGATTGGCGGAGAGCGTGTATAGTTCCTTTATATAAAGGGAAAGGGGACAAAAGAGATTGTAAAAATTATAGAGGAATAAGTTTACTGAGTATACCAGGAAAAGTATACGGTAGAGTTATAATTGAAAGAATTAGAGGTAAGACAGAATGTAGAATTGCAGATGAGCAAGGAGGCTTCAGAGTGGGTAGGGGATGTGTAGATCAAGTGTTTACATTGAAACATATGTGAACAGTATTTAGATAAAGGTAGGGAAGTTTTTATTGCATTTATGGATTTAGAAAAGGCATATGATAGAGTGGATAGGGGAGCAATGTGGCAGATGTTGCAAGTTTATGGAATAGGTGGTAAGTTACTAAATGCTGTAAAGAGCTTTTATGAGGATAGTGAGGCTCAGGTTAGGGTGTGTAGAAGAGAGGGAGACTACTTCCCGGTAAAAGTAGGTCTTAGACAGGGATGTGTAATGTCACCATGGTTGTTTAATATATTTATAGATGGGGTTGTAAAAGAAGTAAATGCTAGGGTGTTCGGGAGAGGGGTGGGATTAAATTATGGGGAATCAAATTCAAAATGGGAATTGACACAGTTACTTTTTGCTGATGATACTGTGCTTATGGGAGATTCTAAAGAAAAATTGCAAAGGTTAGTGGATGAGTTTGAGAATGTGTGTAAAGGTAGAAAGTTGAAAGTGAACATAGAAAAGAGTAAAGTGATGAGGGTATCAAATGATTTAAAGAAAAATTGGATATCAAATTGGGGAGGAGAAGTATGGAAGAAGTGAATGTTTTCAGATACTTGGGAGTTGACGTGTCGGCGGATGGATTTATGAAGGATGAGGTTAATCATAGAATTGATGAGGGAAAAAAGGTGAGTGGTGCGTTGAGGTATATGTGGAGTCAAAAAACGTTATCTATGGAGGCAAAGAAGGGAATGTATGAAAGTATAGTAGTACCAACACTCTTATATGGATGTGAAGCTTGGGTGGTAAATGCAGCAGCGAGGAGACGGTTGGAGGCAGTGGAGATGTCCTGTCTAAGGGCAATGTGTGGTGTAAGTATTATGCAGAAAATTCGGAGTGTGGAAATTAGGAGAAGGTGTGGAGTTAATAAAAGCATTAGTCAGAGGGCATAAGAGGGGTTGTTGAGGTGGTTTGGTCATTTAGAGAGAATGGATCAAAGTAGAATGACATGGAAAGCATATAAATCTGTAGGGGAAGGAAAGAGGGGTAGGGGTCGTCCTCGAAAGGGTTGGAAAGAGGGGGTAAAGGAGGTTTTGTGGGCGAGGGGCTTGGACTTCCAGCAAGCGTGCATGAGCGTGTTAGATAGGAGTGAATGGAGACGAATGGTATTTGGGACCTGACGATCTGTTGGAGTGTGAGCAGGGTAATATTTAGGGAAGGGATTCAGGGAAACCAGTTATTTTCATATAGCCGGACTTGAGTCCTGGAAATGGGAAGTACAATGCCTGCACTTTAAAGGAGGGGTTTGGGATATTGGCAGTTTGGAGGGATATGTTGTGTATCTTTATACGTATATGCTTCTAAACTGTTGTATTCTGAGCACCTCTGCAAAAGCAGTGATAATGTGTGAGTGTGGTGAAAGTGTTGAATGATGATGAAAGTATTTTCTTTTTGGGGATTTTCTTTCTTTTTTGGGTCACCCTGCCTCGGTGGGAGACGACCAACTTGATGAAAAAAAAATAAAAAAAACATGTATGTGTAGTGTGACCTAAGTGTAAGTAGAAGTATCAAGACATACCTGAAATCTTGCATTTTTATGAGACAGAAAAAAAAGACACCAGCAATCCTACCATCATGTAAAACAATTACAGGCTTTCGTTTTACACTCACTTGGCAGAACGGTAGTACCTCCCTGGGTGGTTGCTGTTTACCAACCTACTACCTATTTATATACATATATATATATATATATATATATATATATATATATATATATATATATATATATATATATATATATATATATATATATATATATAATTTTTTTTTTTTTTTTTTTTTCTCTCTCTCAACAAGTTGGTCGTCTCCCACCGAGGCAGGGTGACCCAAAAAAGAAAGAAAATCCCCAAAAAGAAAATACTTTCATCATCATTCAACACTTTCACCACACTCACACATTATCACTGCTTTTGCAGAGGTGCTCAGAATACAACAGTTTAGAAGCATATATGTATAAAGATACACAACATATCCCTCCAAACTGCCAATATCCCAAAACCCCTCCTTTAAAGTGCAGGCATTGTACTTCCCATTTCCAGGACTCAAGTCCGACTATAAGAAAATAACTGGTTTCCCTGAATCCCTTCACTAAATATTACCCTGCTCACACTCCAACAGATCGTCAGGTCCCAAGTATCATTCGTCTCCATTCACTCCTATCTAACACGCTCATGCACGCTTGCTGGAAGTCCAAGCCCCTCGCCCACAAAACCTCCTTTACCCCCTCTTTCCAACCCTTTCGAGGACGACCCCTACCCCTCTTTCCTTCCCCTATAGATTTATATGCTTTCCATGTCATTCTACTTTGATCCATTCTCTCTAAATGACTAAACCACCTCAACAACCCCTCTTCTGCCCTCTGACTAATGCTTTTATTAACTCCACACCTTCTCCTAATTTCCACACTCCGAATTTTCTGCATAATATTTACACCACACATTGCATACATACATACATACATACATACATACATACATACATACATACATACATACATACATACATATATATATATGTGTATATATATATATATATATATATATATATATATATATATATATATATATATATATATATATATGTGTATATATATATATATATATATATATATATATATACAGTGGACCCCTGCATAACGATTACCTCCAAATGCGACCAATTATGTAAGTGTATTTATGTAAGTGCGTTTGTACGTGTATGTTTGGGGGTCTGAAAGGAATAATCTACTTCACAATATTCCTTATGGGAATAAATTCGGTCAGTACTGGCACCTGAACATACTTATGGAGTGAAAAAACATCGTTAACCGGGGGTCCACTGTATATACATGTATATATATATTTATTTATTTATTTTTTTATTTATCTATTTATTTATTTATTTATTTATTTAACAAGTCGGCCATATTGTTTCCTGACCAGCAATCCAGAACTCACATGGAGATAATACTCCAGCTAACTTATACAGTATTGACTGTTTAATGAACATTCAGCAGGGGGACCTGTTTTTCAACATAAGGTCAGAGAGGTGTCACCAATGGGTTTAGCACTGTGACAGTAATAGCAAGAAGGGGTGTTCTGCCCATACTATTGGTGTTAATGAGAACAATGATTTTCCATCTTTCTCTGTTTATGTTTTAATAATGTAAGTATTTTTTACAGTTTTTGTTTAAGTTCAGCAGGCTTGCAATCTTTATTTACAGAAATGTGAATTCAACATTGATATATACATAGGATCTGGCTTATATTTTATTTATGGTTGTCTTACAAATAGTTAAATGCAGTTAAATGCAGAAAGGTATCGGTTATGAAGCTTATATTATTCATAATTTATGAAGCTTAAACTATTTTGTTATAATCACCTGTACAGTACAATAAACTCTTACACAACACAGAAATTGTGTTCCTGAAAATTAATGTGCAGTGTAAATAGAAAACATGGGGTTAAGCTCCCAAAATCTTCAGGGTACAGCCACTAAGTTTCGAGAATTTATAATACAGTAATGTACAATTGATCTCACGGTTTGGCAGCCTTCTCAGTTCAGCAGGGTAACCTTCAGCAACTACATGGCCAGTGATGCACTTCTGAAAATTTAATATTGTGGAAGCACTGAATGACTATGTGGGTTTACCGTTTTCTTTTGTGACTATCATAATACTCAAAATTAAAACTAGAATTTGTTGTGCTTAAAATTGTCAAGCCACCCAGTACTAAAGCCACTAAGAGCAGTACTTTTTTTTTTCTTCAGTCAAGATAACTGACAGACATTTCCGTGTTCGAGTCAATATTGTTCTTTCCCCGGACTTTGTCCAAGCTGAAGGTGTCCCTCAGGGATGTGTTCTAAGCACAACACTTTTTCTCCTTGCTATAAATGATTTGGCCTCTGTTCTTCCACCCAATATTTGGTCATCACTCTATGTTGATGACTTCGCTATTGCTTGTGCAGGCGCTGACTGTCACCTTATTGCAGTTTCTCTCCAGCATGTGGTCAACCGTGTTTCCACTTGGGCCACCACGCATGGGTTTAAATTTTCAAGTACCAAAACTCACCAAATTACTTTCACTAGACGCTCTGTTATCTCCGATCATCCTTTGTATCTCTATGGCTCCCGTATCCCCGAACGTGATACAGTCAGGTTTCTAGGCCTTCTCTTTGACCGTCGGTTATCCTGGAAACCTCACATTACCTCTCTGAAGGCAACTTGTCACAGCCGGCTAAACCTTCTTAAAACCCTTGCTCATCTTTCCTGGGGAGCTGATCGTCGAACTCTGCTTCGCCTACATTCAGCCCTCGTTTTATCAAAACTCGATTATGGTGACCAGATTTATTCCGCGGCCTCTCCTGCTACTCTCTCTAGCCTTAACTCTATCCATCACCAAGGATTACGTTTATGCCTTGGTGCTTTTCGCTCTTCCCCTGTTGAGAGCCTCTATACAGAAGCAAATGTTCCATCCTTGTCTGATCGCCGTGATGCCCATTGCCTTCGCTACTATGTACGCTCTCACGATCTACACAATCCTTCCATTTATAGAATGGTCACCGATATTAGTAGACATTCTTTATTCGTTCGCCGCCCCTGTTTGCTCCGTCCCTTTTCTCTTCGCCTACATTCACTCTTGTCTTCCCTTCAGTTACCACCTTTATATGTTCATGTATTATTATTATTATAATAAAAAAGAAGCGCTAAGCCACAAGGGCTATACAGCGCTGCAGGGTAGGGAAGGAAGCAAGGGAATTGGATGGCAGAAGGGAGGGGGGATGATCAGCAGGTTACAGAAAACAGCGGGGCAGGGGATAGTACGGGGGTAGAGGGTAGCAAGAGATTCAAGTAGAAAGGGCTGAAAGTATCAGAATTTGTGAAGTAAGTCAGTCGTTGTCAAAAAGTCAATGAGAGAGTCCGGATGAAAGGTGGGTCCATCAGCGAGAAGGGAAGGTAAAGAGAGAGCAGCGGGGCGAAGACGACGACAGAGGTAAATTCTGCGTGCTCGTTGATAAAGTGGGCAGTCCAACAGAATGTGGCTGACTGATAATGGAGCTTGGCAATTCTCACAGAGAGGAGCAAGACGCCTCTCCATGAGATATCCATGAGTAAGACGAGTATGGCCAATGCGAAGACGGGAGAGAGTAGTCTCCCAACCTCGACACTGGTGATAAGAAGACGGCCAGTAACCTATACTCGGTTTAATAGACTGAAGTTTGTTGCCGAGCATAGTAGACCAACGTTGTTGCCAACGGGTGTGAAGGTGGGAAGATATTACAGCAAAATAGTCCGTACATGGAATACCTCTATAAGAAACTGGTAGGTCATGTACTGCTGACCGCGCAGCAGTGTCTGCCTGTTCATTGCCCTGTACGTCAACATGACCAGGGACCCAACAAAAAACAATATCTTTATGCTTGGTAAAGATGCGGCGTAGCCAAAGTTGGATACGGAGGACTAAGGGGTGAGGTGTATCAAATTTTTGTATAGCCTGTAAAGCACTAAGGGAGTCTGAGACAACCACAAATGATGACACAGGCATAGATGCAATACGGATAAGTGCTGTAAGGATGGCATATAATTCAGCAGTAAAAATATTAGCCGAAGATAGTAAATGCCCTTGTACGACGCTGTCCGGAAACACTGCTGCGAATCCTACGCCGTCAGAAGACTTAGAGCCATCTGTGTACACAGCAATGGCATGAGAATGAGAGTGAAAGTGGTCAAGAAAAAGAGAGCGGGAAGCGACCGTAGACAGTTGGGCTTTCGAGCAAGGGAGGGAGAAAGAACAGACTCGAACAGCTGGAACTTCCCAGGGGGGTAGGGAAAAGTGAGATGCTACATGTACATAGAAAGGTGGTAGTTGAAGAGAAGACAAGAGCGAATGAAGGCGAAGAGAGAAGGGACGGAGTAAGCAGGGGCGGCGAACAAATAAAGAATGTCTACTAATATCAGTGACCATTCTATAAATGGAAGGATTGCGGAGATCATGAGAGCGTACATAGTAGCGCAGGCAATGGGCATCACGGCGATCGGATAAGGATGGAACGTTCGCTTCTGCATAGAGGCTTTCGACAGGGGAAGAGCGAAAAGCACCAAGGCATAAACGTAATCCTTGGTGATGAATGGGGTTAAGGCTAGAGAGAGTAGCAGGAGATGCCGCTGAATAGATCTGGTCACCATAATCAAGTTTCGATAAAATAAGGGTGGAATGTAGGTGAAGGAGGGTTCGACGATCAGCTCCCCACGAAAGATGAGCAAGGGTTTTAAGAAGGTTCAGCCGGCTGTGACAAGTTGCCTTCAGAGAGGTAATGTGAGGTTTCCAGGATAACCTACGATCAAAGAGGAGGCCCAGAAACTTGACTGTATCACGTTCAGGGATACGGGAGCCATAGAGGTACAAAGGATGATCGGAGATGACAGAGCGTCTAGTGAAAGTGATTTGGTGGGTTTTAGTGCTGGAAAATTTAAACCCATGCGTGGTGGCCCAATTGGAAACACGGTCGACTGCATGCTGGAGAGAAACTGTAAGGAGGTGACAGTCAGCGCCTGCACAGGCAATAGCGAAGTCATCAACATAGAGTGATGACCAAATATTTGATGGAAGACTAGAGGCCAAATCATTAATAGCAAGGAGAAAAAGTGTTGTGCTCAGAACACATCCCTGGGGGACACCTTCAGCTTGGATAAAGTCCGGGGAGAGCACAGTATTAACCCGAACACGGAAATGCCTGTCAGTTAAAAAGTTCTTAAGGAAGGATGGTAGATTGCCTCGAAGGCCTAAGGAGTGGGCTTGGGCTAAAATATTATACCTCCAAGTTGTGTCATATGCCTTCTCAAGGTCAAAAAATATGGCAATAACTGAGTGGTTATTCGCAAAGGCATTATGAACATACGTATCCAAGCGCAGTAAGGGGTCTATGGTAGAATGTCCCTTACGAAAGCCATATTGACGAGTGGAGAGACTGTTGTGTGTCTCTAAATACCACACTAAACGTCTATTTACTAGACGTTCCATTACTTTGCAAACTGCACTGGTAAGAGCAATGGGACGATAGTGGGAGGTTTCATGTCCCGTAGTGCCTGGTTTGCGGAAAGGGAGAACAATGGCAGATTTCCACAGCTGTGGAAGAACTCCTTGTGACCAAATAAGATTGTAAAGGCGTAATAGGACTGCAAGGGCTGACTGATGTAAATGTTGTAGCATACGAATATGAATGTCGTCGGGCCCAGCTGCCGATGATCGACAAGCTGAGAGTGTTGCCTCCAGTTCTTGAAGTGTAAAAGGCACATTATACTGTTCTTCTCTGAGAGAAGAAAAGTCCAAGGGTGCTAACTCTCTGGCAGACTTTGAGGAAAGAAATGAGGGGCATAGATGGAGTCCCTGAGAAATACGGACCAGATGATTGCCAATTTCATTGGCAACATCTAGTGGGTTTGCTATATCAACACCGGCAACCCGCAGAACAGGAGCCGGGTCAGGAGAATATTTACCACTCAGTTTTCATACTTTTTTCCAGACTGCACTCATAGAGGAAGCAGAGGTGATGGTGGAGACATAATCTCGCCAGCAAGTGCGTTTAGCGTCACGGATGACACGGCGAGCGATCGCACACTTCTGTTTAAAATCAAGGAGTCGCTCTGTGGTTCTATTGTACCGGTACCTGCCCCATGCAGCGCGTTTCAAACGTACTGCACGAGCACAAGCAGGAGACCACCAAGGCACGCATTTCTGAGAATGCCTGCCCGAAGTTTGGGGTATAGAATGAGAAGCTGCGGTGAAAACGGAGGACGAGAAGAGGTGTAAAAGCTCATCGATGGAGGACGAAGAAGGAACCTCTTTAAAAACAGTCAGGTGTGAGTAAAGGTTCCAATTTGCCCGATTAAATTGCCAGCGTGGGGTGCGAAGAGGTGGCGAATATGAAGGGGAAGTAAGAATGATTGGGAAATGATCACTGTCATGTAAGTCCGGGAGAACAGACCAAGTGAAGTCTAATGCGGCGGAGGAAGAGCAAACTGAGAGATCGATGCAAGAGAGAGTATGAGTCCAAGGATCAAAATGGGTGTGAGTACCTGTATTTAAAACATGGAAGGGGTGGGTGGCAAGAAAAGCCTCTAACTGAATTCCACGGGAATCACAGTGAGACCCCCCCAGAGGAAATGGTGGGCATTAAAATCACCAAGTAACAGAATCGGTGGCGGTAATGACGAAACAAGGAAGGCAAAATCCGGAATAGATAATGCCCGAGAAGGAGAGAGATACATGTATAAAGAACAGAGCGTATACCACCTATGTAAGTGGATACGGGCTGCTGTGTAATGCAGCGAAGTATGAACAAATAGCTGATGGTACGGAATATCAGTGCGGAGAAGAAGGGCACTTTCATTAAAGGTCCCATCAGGAAAAGGATCTGAAGAATACAATAAATTATAGCCTGAGATGTGAGAAATAACAGCATAGTGTAATTTTGGTTCCTGTAAGCAAACACCAACAGGGGCAAACTGGGAGAGTAACATCTGAAGCTCACCCCGATTACCCCTGAGGCCGCGTATATTCCACTGTAAAAAGGCCATGATTGGCAATGATAAAGATACTTGAAATCCGCAGGTAAGGGTTCCTACGGACTAGAAGGGTTAGAAAAGTCCACATGCGGAGGCAGTGGAAAATGTTCAAGCAGCGAAGGAACGGTGCGCTGTGAAGAAAGGAGTTGCGCAGATGGAGCAGAGGAGAGAGAAAGAGCGGAAGGTGGATCAGTGTCCATTGATGGTTTGGTCTCTGCAATATATTCAGAGATTGCTTCAAGTGTTTCGGAATTCAGAGATGTCGTATGGGAGACAATATTGGGAATGGTAGGGGGAGGATGAGTAAAGATTGGAACTGTATTGGACTGTACCAAGGTAGGGGGGGGCGAAAGGGTGGAGGGAACTGGAGAAGCGTGGCAGGGGACAGAAGAGACAGGAACCTGGGAGGTGGCAGAAGAGGAAGAAACTTGGGAGGGAACAGGGGAGGAAGGTACATTACGAGGAGGAGGGTGAACCTCTGCATTTGTAACTGAGCCAGTGAGAGGGGAAGAACTAGGGACAGAGACAGGGAGGGTAAAATGAGGAGGTGGAAGATGGGTAGGAGGTGTTACCGGACCTTTTTTTGACTTTTGAGAAGTAGAGGGACGATTGGGAAGAGGTGTCGTACGAGGTCTCGTCGATACTGAGGCTTGTAAGAGAGAACTCGAAGAAGCGAGATTAGACTGAGGCGTTGAAGTAGGGACGTCTGAGCCGAGGACAGCAAAAGGATTAGATACAGGAGTGATTATGGGAGAGGTAACCACAGAGGTGGGTGTAGAAGATGGGATACCAGAAGTGGGGGGACGTTTTGAAACACGGGAATAAGAAACACGTGGGAGTCTCCCTTGGAGGCGGAGATGAGAAACTGCCATGGCATAAGGGAGACCTTCTGTCTCTTTGAGGTAACGGATTTCCCGCTCGTTTAAATAGACCTGACAACGGCGAGAGTACGAAGGGTGAGCCTCATGACAGTTAAGGCAAGAGGGAGATCGATTGCAAGACGTATTAGAATGGTCATCGGCACCACAGACTGGGCATTCGGCGATAGATCTGCAATATTTCGCTGGATGGCCAAATCGCCAGCAATTTCTACACTGTTGTGGTGTAGGGATCACCTTTCGAACTTGTAACCGATGTCCTGCTATATAAACTGAGGATGGGAGTTCTCGGCTTTCAAAAGTTAAACGAGCCACATTGCTAGGGTATCATCTCCGCCCACGGGCAGGAAGAACGTAAGTGTCTACCTTGAGGATTGGGAGATCTTGGAGTTCCAGCTGTTCTAGAATGTCGGTGCCACATGTCTGGAAATTTTGTTGAACTATGGTATGGGGCAGAATGACGGTACCACTACAAGAATTGAGGGAATGATGTTTTTCAAGGGTGACAGGAACAGTATCTATATGGGAAAGACGAGAGAGCTCACGAGCCTGGGTAGCATTCTGTACGGTAATGATGCGCGTACCGCTCTTAAGAGCATGAAAAGAAATATCTTTACCAACATGGCGTAGGAGTGCCTTGCCAATACTATGGTCAGAAAGATAGGCAGTAGAGGAAGTTGGTCGTAAAGTGAAGAATTTAGTCCACTGTTCAGTCTGAAACTGAGCGTGGAAAGGTAGTGAAGGACGTGTCGATCGTTTCTGAGAAGAACGAGAAGGTGAAGGTGGAGAAGTATCATCAGCAGGTAATTGTCGTTGACGTTTAGGCGTGGGACCAGAGTTGGTCCGACGTGGAACGGGTCGGCGATTTGAAAATTGCCGCACCGTAGAGGGAGAGGCCGGAAGCATAGTCAGAGGAGAGCGAAGGTCTGATAAATCGAAGGAGTCAGTCGAGGCCTCAGTACCTGAAGCGGGTGAGGAAACAGCACCGGCAATAGGTACAGAGGTATGAGGAATGTCTGAAGAGTGGTCCAAAGACGAGGCGGGGTCAGAACGGGGTGCGGTATCAAGAAGGGGCCCGGGGGTACCAGGTTCATGGACTAGGGCTGCCATGGTTAGGTTACTTCTTTCTTTTTGTTTTTAAGAAAAAAAAAGAAAGAAGAAAAGAAAATAAAAAGAAAAAAAAAGGGGGGACCGGGGAGGGATAGGTCCTAGGAGGAATGAAAGGGCCAGAAATCTCCCTCCACGCCCAAGAGGACCTCAGCACCGCAAGTAGCGCAGATGCAGCATGGAACCCGTGCCATACCCTACCCATCATGCTAGTAAACTAACAATCCGGGATAGCAACCTCACATCTGCCGAGCTACCTCGGTGGACAAAAGAGAGGGCGGCCGGATATCCGCCACAAAGCATACCTCCTTCGGCCACCACCCCCGGAATCCGAAAGGTGGCTTCCAGAGATACACTCGTCGCCCGAAAGACACCCAAAGCTACTCCGGGATACCGGAGAGGGATCGGGACATCCCCAGGCAATCCAGATTCCACGGCAAACTACGCCACCGCTAAGAACCTCAACGGAATGGGATGGACCCCGGTATCCTTTCTCCTACCCAGGAACTAGCGCGCCTGTGGGAGAAATCCCAAAGGACAAAAAGAGGAAGGGCAAAAGGGAGGAGTGGGGAGGGGGAGGAGGAAAGGAAAAAGGGGAGGATGGGATAGGGGAGGGGAGATTGGGGGGTAATTAGGTTCGGTCTGAGGAAGAAGACCGATAGGTCTAATTCCTCAGACCAAGAGCCTCTTCACCACGCCAAGGAGCCCCCCTTGAAGAGGATATGTTCATGTAGCTTCTCACTTTTCCCTACCCCCCTGGGAAGTTCCAGCTGTTCGGGTCTGTTCTTTCTCACTCCCTTGCTCGAAAGCTCAACTGCCTACGGTGGCTTCCCGCTCTCTTTTTCTTGATCACTTCCACTCCCATTCTCATGCCATCGCTGTGTACACAGATGGCTCTAAGTCTTCAGACGGCGTCGGATTCACAGCAGTGTTTCCGGACAGCGTCGTGCGGGGGCATTTACTATCTTCAGCTAGCATTTTTACTGCTGAACTGTATGCCATTCTTGCAGCACTTATTCGTATCGCATCTATGCCTGTGTCATCATTTGTAGTAGTCTCAGACTCCCTTAGTGCTCTACAGGCTATATGAAAATTTGATATATCTCATCCCCTAGTTCTCCATATCCAACTATGGCTACGCCGTATCTCTACCAAACATAAAGGTATTGTTTTTTGTTGGGTCCCTGGTCATGTCGACGTACAGGGCAATGAACAGGCAGACACTGCTGCGCGGTCAGCAGTACATGACCTACCGATTTCCTATTGAGGTGTTCCATTTCTGGACTATTTTGCTGCAATAGCTACCCACCTTCGCACCCGTTGGCAACAACGTTGGTCAATTCTGCTCGGTAACAAACTTCATTCTATTAAACCGAGCATAGGTTACTGGCCGTCTTCTTGTCATCAGTGCCGAGGTTGGGAGACCACTCCCGCCTTCGCATTGGCCACACTCGTCTTACTCATGGGTATCTCATGGAGAGGCACCCTGTTCCTTTCTGTGAGCAGTGTCAAGTTCCAGTATCGATTAGCCACATTCTGTTAGACTGCCCTCTCTATCAACGAGCACGCAGAATTTACCTCCAACGTCGTCTTCGTTCTACTACTCTCTCTTTACCTTCCCTTCTTGCTGATGGACCCTCCTTTAATCCTGACTCTCTCATTGACTTCTTGACAACGACTGATTTACTCCACAAACTCTGATGATACTTTTCGCACTCCCCTCAGCCCTTTCTAGTTCAGTCTCTTGCTGCCCTTTACCCTTTCACCATCCACTACCCCGCTGTTATCCGTAACCTATTACTCATCCATCTCCCTTTTTCCATCTGATGCCCTCGCTTCCTTCCTGCCCTGCAGCGCTGTATAGTCCTTGTGGCTTAGCGCTTCTTTTTGATTATAATAATAATAATAATTCAGTCAAGATATTCAACAACAATTCTGTCTTATTAAGCTGCACAGGCACAGCTGTACATTCTTTGAACAATTTCCTACTGTACTATAAAGTGCTTAGCTCATAGGCATCTTGGAGAATGGGAGCAGTCAGGGTAGCTCTATCCCCTTGGATCAAGATCCCTTCAGCATCAGAGCACTGAGTGTCCAGTGCCACTCTGTGAAGATTATCAAATCATCCTGACAAGCCAACATCTTTTGGTTGATCATGACATTCTTTATGAATTAATTTCAAATGCCACCTTCAGTCTCACCTTTATTGCATACTGTCCCCTCGAGGCAAGTTTCTTGATGCTGGTGAGGGGTTCTTGATCCAAGAAATTGAACCTGCCCATTCCTTCCTTGGATTGAGCCCCAGTGCCTTCCATTTCCCCAGACACTGTGACCCCTACAAGTTTAGTGCTTCCCATGAATGTAATAATTGTAGACTGATTTCTTAACCAGCACCAATTTGCTACATCAGTTGTGACCCCCCATTCTTTCAGCTGATGTCCTTTCCTTAGCAACCCTTCTGCCACACCACCATCTCTCTGAACCCTTGCTGTGCAGCATTGAATGATCATAACCCACTGAGAAGGCATGGTGAATAATACGGCAATGCCAGTACAGTACCTAGAATTTGAGTGTGTTGAAGTGCTTGTAACCACTTAACCAAAGATAACAAAAAAAAGGCACAATACCGTGACTGGAATAATACACAAATAACCTGCACATAGAAGAGAGGAGCTTACGATGACGTTTCGGTTATTTGTGTAACTTAACCAAAGAGTGGTAGCATCATACCTAATGAGATTTATCTGAGGTACAGCACCGAAATAACCCTTATGGATTTAGCACTTTTTATGAATACTGTACAATAGTAATATTTTAATATAATTAGCTATCAGTACTGTACTGAACATAAAACAGTGAGGGCAAAAATACTTCGAGAAAACCTGCAGTACAGTAGGACCTCTGAATCTGCAGGGGATGGGTTCCAAGTCGCTACTGTGGATACCTGAAACTGTGGATAGCAGCAAATCCTGTACTATTTAAATAATTTTTCATTTTCATACATACCTATGATAAAGTTTAATTGATAAATTATGCACAATAAGTCGAGAGTTACCACTTTTTCACTGATGGGAAGCACTTCATGACTTCTCTTGGGCTTTGAATTTGAAGAACTGTTACCATCACTACTTTTGCACTTTGATGTCATTGTTAAGCAAAATTAAGGGTTATTTTCAGGGTAAACCGCGGAAACTAGACCTTCGGATACGGTGGTCCTACTGTATATTCATTTTCTCTATTGTACAGGGTTCCAAATTACAGTATGTATTTGCTTAAAATTGCCATATACAATACAGGAACAGCACCAAAGTAAAATACATAGCCAACATTTCTTAATAAACTCACTGAAAAATAAGTCAGGAAACTTAGCTATGGTTCAAAAGAGCAGCTAGTGCACTTTCATCACCATTGCAATACTGTTCAAATCATTAGAAACCAACTCATTCCCGAGATAGCAGGGGTTACCCCAGTGTAAAGAGGAGGACACCCAACCAATGCAAATAACTACAGACCTATGTCTAACCTGCTGTTATCTAAAATTTTTGAAAAATTAATCCATAAGAGATTATACTCTTTTATTGTGGCAATAAAAAGTTCTCCAGGAGCTTTGTCAAGCCATTACTATTTTCTAGCATCACTCAGCATGCTCAACCTGCCAGTTTGGTTCCAGATCAAATAAAAGTACAAACGATGCAATTATAAAAATGCTAGACTTCAATTGTGCAGCTCTTGAGAATCATATCCACTAGGTCTCTTTATAGACCTTAGGAAAGCATTCAATACAGTAGACCACAACATCCTCCACCTTAAACTTGAACATTATAGCATATATAAAGTCCTACTTTAACAACAAACACCAATACCTCTCCATCAAGGGCATAACCTTGTGACATGACGTATCACTATAGGAGTGCCGTGCTCTGTATGACCTTTGTAGGTTTAGCGCTTCATTTTTTATTATAGGAGGTCATCAAGGCAGTGAAGACACTGCAAGAGTCCAGGACATCAACCAAATCTTTAAATGGGCTGCAGAAAACAATATGAAGCTCAATGATGAGAAATTCCAATTACTCCGATATGGAAAACATGAGGAAATTAAAATTTCATTGGAGTATAAAACAAATTCCAGCCACACAATAGAATGAAAAACTAATGTCAAAGACCTGGGTGTGATCATATCAGAAGATCTCGCCTTCAAGGACCATAACATTGTATCAATTGCATCTGCTAGAAAAATGACAGGATGGATAATGAGAACCTTCAAAACCAGGGATGCCAAGCCCATGATGACACTCTTCAGGTCGCTTGTTTTATCTAGGCCGGAATATTGCTGCACAATAACAGCACCTTTCAAGGCTGGTGAAATTGCTGACCTAGGAAATATACAGAGAACCTTCACGGCATGCATAACTGCGATAAACCACCTCAATTACTGGGAACGCTTGAAGTTCCTAAATTTCTACTCCCTAGAATGCAGGAGGGAGAGATACATGATTATATACACCTGGAAAATCCTAGAGGGACTAGTACCAAACTTGCACACGAAAATCACTCCCTATAAAAGCAAAAGACTCAGGAGACAGTGCAACATTCCCCCAGTGAAAAGCAGGGGTGCCACTAGCACGATAAGAGACAACACAATAAGTGATATGGCCCCCAAGACTGTTCAACTTCTTCTCAGCATACATCAGGGGGATTACCAATAGACCCCTGGCTGTCTTCAAGCAGGCACTGGACAGGTCTCTAAAATCAGTACCTGACCAGCCAGGTTGTGGTTCGTACGTTGGATTATGTGCGGCCAGCAGTAACAGCCTGGTTGATCAGGCCCTGATCCATCATGAGGCCTGGTCACAGACCGGACCGCGGGGGCATTGACCCCCGGAACTGTCTCCAAATGTACTCGGCCCTCTACTTGTCCTCGTGTACATCATTGATCTTCTAAATGCATCTCAATAACCTAGACCTGTTCTGTTTGCAGATGATGCAATTTTTATCTCCCACCCATAACTGGACTTTCTCAGTAACACTGTTTATGAGGAGCTCATGAAGATCTCTACCTGAATGACTACCAACAAATTCACTCCAAACATTAACAAGACCTTTTACATAATGTTTGGGAACAGAGCTACAAAACTAAATGTTATGATCAACGGTTCTCTTATTGCAAGACAAAATATAAAATATAGACAGACAATGGTTATAAATGACCATAATTTTTAAAGGGGTGGACCGGTAAGCCAGCGGAAGGCCTCGGTCAGATGACCAAAAGCTCCAAAGGCGGGTCATCATCTGACTAAGACCCGCGTCAGGAAACATTTGTCCTGTTTCCTGACGAACCTTACCTAACCTAACCTAACCTGCAAGACAAAACGGAGGAACATTCTTAGATCTGTACCTTGACAGACACGATAACAAAAACAAGTATCCAAATCAGTTACCATGCTATTTATGATGTTTATATGTACCTCAAACAGCACTATATTATACTATGTACTATAAAGTGTCCCTACTTCATCTATGCTATTTGTGCCTGGCAATCCACTACAGCATATCACCTAAAGCCAACAATAACTCGACCAAAAGCAGCTGTATGAATGATCACCCAGTCTAATGCCAGACAACACACTGCCCCACTCTTCAAAGTCTAAACTCACTTAATATACATAAAATTCACTCATACTACTGTGCACACTACATATACAGGACAATCAATTCTAATATTAATCCTGCTCTGAAACTCTTATTTTTGATAGCTGTAACAGAACTCATGTGTATAGTACCATACACAAAAATATTTTAAGATATTAAATGTATGTATCTGTCTCAACCTGTGTAAAAACTCAATGTGCCTGAAGATTCCAGAGGCTCCCTGTCTGCCAACCACTTTAATAATAATAATAATAATAATATCCTTATTTCTACAAGTACATATACATGTACATGGTATACAGGCCTAGCTGACATCAACGACATACAGTTGACCCCCGGATATCAGCCGATGCGGATATCGGTCAAATGGGATTTTGGCTGCTTTTTTGGCTGAAATTCTATCCTGGATTTCGGCCAGCAACTCGGAAATCGGTCATATTTGACGAGTCTGACCGCCACGCCGCGTGCGCGAGTCATTCTGGCTGTGTCTCTTGGTGAGTGAGCAACACTTTACACATTCATCCAAACATTTCGTTATAATCCATTGTTTTTTGTGGTTGTTTATTGAGTGCGACTGCAAAATAAGCCACTATGGGCCCCAAGAAAGTTCCTAGTGCCAGCCCTTTGGTAAAGAAAGTGAGAAACACGATAGAATTCAGTGTTCAGTGACAAAACCTTGTCCCACTAAAGGCAAATTTTAAAGAGATACGAGAAACAGACCTCTGAATGATACACAAATAACCCGCACGTAGAAGAGAGGAGCTTATGACGACGTTTCGGTCCGACTTGGACCATTTACAAAGTCACACAGTGTGACTTTGTAAATGGTCCAAGTCGGACCGGAAAAGAATAACAGAGCGGCTAAAAGAGGTCAATATATCTGAAATGCGCAGGGAGACACTGGTCAGAGAAATAGCAAGCATCGAACTTAAGCTAAAAGAATCCTTTAGGAGTCAGGAATCGCGGGAAGAACTAAAAGCTATAAATGAAATCAAAAGAAACCCAAAGTATTTCTTCTCCTATGCCAAATCAAAATCGAGAACAACGCCCAGTATTGGGCCCCTACTTAAACAAGATGGGTCCTACACAGATGACAGCAAGGAAATGAGTGAGCTACTCAAGTCCCAATATGACTCAGTTTTTAGCAAGCCGCTAACCAGACTGAGAGTCGAAGATCAAAATGAATTTTTTATGAGAGAGCCACAAAATTTGATTAACACAAGCCTATCCGATGTTATCCTGACGCCAAATGACTTCGAACAGGCGATAAATGACATGCCCATGCACTCTGCCCCAGGGCCAGACTCATGGAACTCTGTGTTCATCAAGAACTGCAAGAAGCCCCTATCACGAGCCTTTTCCATCCTATGGAGAGGGAGCATGGACACGGGGGTCGTCCCTCAGTTACTAAAAACAACAGACATAGCCCCACTCCACAAAGGGGGCAGTAAAGCAACAGCAAAGAACTACAGACCAATAGCACTAACATCCCATATCATAAAAATCTTTGAAAGGGTCCTAAGAAGCAAGATCACCACCCATCTAGAAACCCATCAGTTACACAACCCAGGGCAACATGGGTTTAGAACAGGTCGCTCCTGTCTGTCTCAGCTACTGGATCACTACGACAAGGTCCTAAATGCACTAGAAGACAAAAAGAATGCAGATGTAATATATACAGACTTTGCAAAAGCCTTCGACAAGTGTGACCATGGCGTAATAGCGCACAAAATGCGCGCTAAAGGAATAACAGGAAAAGTCGGTCGATGGATCTATAATTTCCTCACTAACAGAACACAGAGAGTAGTCGTCAACAGAGTAAAGTCCGAGGCAGCTACGGTGAAAAGCTCTGTTCCACAAGGCACAGTACTAGCTCCCATCTTGTTCCTCATCCTCATATCCGACATAGACAAGGATGTCAGCCACAGCACCGTGTCTTCCTTTGCAGATGACACCCGAATCTGCATGACAGTGTCTTCCATTGCAGACACTGCAAGGCTCCAGGCGGACATCAACCAAATCTTTCAGTGGGCTGCAGAAAACAATATGAAGTTCAACGATGAGAAATTTCAATTACTCAGATATGGTAAACATGAGGAAATTAAATCTTCATCAGAGTACAAAACAAATTCTGGCCACGAAATAGAGCGAAACACCAACGTCAAAGACCTGGGAGTGATTATGTCGGAGGATCTCACCTTCAAGGACCATAACATTGTATCAATCGCATCTGCTAGAAAAATGACAGGATGGATAATGAGAACCTTCAAAACTAGGGAGGCCAAGCCCATGATGACACTCTTCAGGTCACTTGTTCTATCTAGGCTGGAATATTGCTGCACTCTAACAGCACCTTTCAAGGCAGGTGAAATTGCCGACCTAGAAAATGTACAGAGAACTTTCACGGCGCGCATAACGGAGATAAAACACCTCAATTACTGGGAGCGCTTGAGGTTTCTAAACCTGTATTCCCTGGAACGCAGGAGGGAGAGATACATGATTATATACACCTGGAAAATCCTAGAGGGACTAGTACCGAACTTGCACACGAAAATCACTCACTACGAAAGCAAAAGACTTGGCAGACGATGCACCATCCCCCCAATGAAAAGCAGGGGTGTCACTAGCACGTTAAGAGACCATACAATAAGTGTCAGGGGCCCGAGACTGTTCAACTGCCTCCCAGCACACATAAGGGGGATTACCAACAGACCCCTGGCAGTCTTCAAGCTGGCACTGGACAAGCACCTAAAGTCAGTTCCTGATCAGCCGGGCTGTGGCTCGTACGTTGGTTTGCGTGCAGCCAGCAGCAACAGCCTGGTTGATCAGGCGCTGATCCACCAGGAGGCCTGGTCACGGACCGGGCCGCGGGGGCGTTGACCCCCGAAACTCTCTCCAGGTAAACTCCAGGTCTTCTATGTGCGGGTTATTTGTGTATCGTTCCAGTCACGGTATTGTGCCTTTTTTTGTTATTTACTCTCTGAATGTTTTTTTTGTGCGACGGGTGCAGTGAATCTCAAGCTGGTCCAAGTGCCAGTAAAAGGCAAAGAAGGGAAGTAACCCCGGATAGGGATTTGATACCTGAAGTCATTATGGAGGGGGGATTCCCCTTCCAAACACTCCCATCACTATCCCAGAAAATGTCAAGGCTATTATGACCCAGCCTTCTCATAACAGGAAGTATGTACCATACTCTACATCTAAAAATAAGCCTAAGTCATCCCTGGCCCAGGGATCGCCCACCTCGCAAACCCAGGTTGCCAACTCCCCTCAACCCGATAAGTCAACAACTGAACATAACAATGCCCCAGAAATTGGCGCCTACTCTCCCGCTATAGAAGCTGATCCTGTTGAACAGGAACTTTCCCAAGGTAACTCACCTTGCCTACCTAATATTCCCTTGGAGCCTCCACAGTCTCCCATTAACTCTCACGAGCCTCTGCTTCCTGTAACTGGGAATAGCATACCTCAGTTTTCTGATGATGACTCTAACGATTCTAATGAGTCTGTTAATATTACTACCTCTAGTGAAGATGATGGCATTTTTAATACACAGGCACCCACGCAAAAGTTCCCTCTTCCCCTTGATGAGTCCAGCAGGGATAGTGTGGATACAACACGTGACTTTACTTGCAGGCGTTCAGACCGCAGTACACGAGCGAAGTGCAAGAAATAATGGGGATTACAATTTTCCAACTTAATGTTCAACATTTCTTTAATAACCGTTACCTTCTTGAGGTTGAACTACATAACTACAATCCCGATGTTATACTTTTGAACGAGACAGCTGCAAGAGTTGATCAACATATTAAATTACGTGGTTACTCTACTGTGGAGAAATCGAGAGGACCCTTTAGTGGTGTAGCCATCTTAGTTAAATTAGGCTATACATTTAAAAATATTCATGTTGATGAAGATAACATTCTTGCAATAGAAATGACAACGTCTCATGGACAACTAGTGATAGGAACTGGATATTTTCCCCCGAGACAACCATATATAGAGTCAATTCCTCTACATAGGATATTAAGCAGAAATATTCCAACAATTCTAGCGGGAGATTTTAATGCTCATCACCCTGCCCTCTTCAACTGTGGAGCTGGTGTTCCACTGGGTGACTTAAAAGGAAAACAACTCTTTAATATCATGACAGCTAGAAACTTGTCATTTCAAGGCCCATTCTTTAAATCGTACATTGGACCTCATCCAGGGACACCAGATATAGTACTGACAAACAGAGACTGTGACATTTTTCACTGTCGTATATCTCCTGGTGGAAATGTAGGATCTGACCATATCCCTGTTATAATAAAACTACAAACTTCTCCATTTAGAATACCTGTACCTCCTAAACCCAATCTTAACACCCTAGGATTTGACCCCTTCAGGGCATATCTGGGTGAGGATGAAATTGTGTCATTGGATAATCTACCTTCCAATGCAATTGATGATGCAATCAGGTCCCTGCATAATCGAATTATTGAAGCTACTAATGCAACTTGCCAATTAGCTTCCACAAAGATATACCAACAATATAAACCTACTAGGGAAATTAGAGACAATTTAAGAAATTATCAAGCAGAATGTCGAAGGCATCTTCAAACGCGACAACCACCAGCAGCTACACTGCACCGATTAAGGCACGAATTAATTAACATGATTAGTCAACACAAACGGGACATATGGAAATTTCTAGTTCTTCAAGCTAATCAGTATAAACGTGGACCAGCAAAATTTTGGAGTAAGATCCGGCAACTTTTAGGGGCAAAGCACAAGGGTCCTAACTACCTAGTTCATACCTAGTTCATGATGAAGATGTTGAAATTAAACTTGACGATCCACAGGACCAGGCTAATTTGATGGGTGATGTATGGGAGAAAATTCTCTCCCACAATAACAGTCGTCAATTTAATAATAATCATTATCAGTTGGTCAATGAATGGAGAGATGAGAACTTGGATGATCTACAACCACTACCTTCCATCGATACTTCAACTCTTGAAGATACCCACCCGCTTACTAGACCTATTACATTACTAGAGATAAATCAGGTTATTGGAAGAATGAGAAATAGAGCCCCTGGCCTCTCTGGAATAACAATGAAACAAATAAAGTACCTACCTAGAAATTGTAAACAGTCTTTGGTAAATATCTTTAATGCCATCTTGGCCTCAGGACATTTTCCAGTTGTTTTTAAGACTGCTACGATGATCTTTCTTGGTAAGCCCAATAAGGACATCCACCAACCTGGGAACTATAGACCTATATCTTTACCTGGAGTTTACCTGGAGAGAGTTTCGGGGGTCAATGCCCCCGCGGCCCGGTCTGTGACCAGGCCTCCTGGTGGATCAGCGCCTGATCAACCAGGCTGTTGCTGCTGGCTGCACGCAAACCAACGTACGAGCCACAGCCCGGCTGATCAGGAACTGACTTTAGGTGCTTGTCCAGTGCCAGCTTGAAGACTGCCAGGGGTCTGTTGGTAATCCCCCTTATGTGTGCTGGGAGGCAGTTGAACAGTCTCGGGCCCCTGACACTTATTGTATGGTCTCTTAACGTGCTAGTGACACCCCTGCTTTTCATTGGGGGGATGGTGCATCGTCTGCCAAGTCTTTTGCTTTCGTAGTGAGTGATTTTCGTGTGCAAGTTCGGTACTAGTCCCTCTAGGATTTTCCAGGTGTATATAATCATGTATCTCTCCCTCCTGCGTTCCAGGGACTACAGGTTTAGAAACCTCAAGCGCTCCCAGTAATTGAGGTGTTTTATCTCCGTTATGCGCGCCGTGAAAGTTCTCTGTACATTTTCTAGGTCGGCAATTTCACCTGCCTTGAAAGGTGCTGTTAGAGTGCAGCAATATTCCAGCCTAGATAGAACAAGTGACCTGAAGAGTGTCATCATGGGCTTGGCCTCCCTAGTTTTGAAGGTTCTCATTATCCATCCTGTCATTTTTCTAGCAGATGCGATTGATACAATGTTATGGTCCTTGAAGGTGAGATCCTCCGACATAATCACTCCCAGGTCTTTGACGTTGGTGTTTCGCTCTATTTTGTGGCCAGAATTTGTTTTGTACTCTGATGAAGATTTAATTTCCTCATGTTTACCATATCTGAGTAATTGAAATTTCTCATCGTTGAACTTCATATTGTTTTCTGCAGCCCACTGAAAGATTTGGTTGATGTCCGCCTGGAGCCTTGCAGTGTCTGCAATGGAAGACACTGTCATGCAGATTCGGGTGTCATCTGCAAAGGAAGACACGGTGCTGTGGCTGACATCCTTATCTATGTCGGATATGAGGATGAGGAACAAGATGGGAGCTAGTACTGTGCCTTATGGAACAGAGCTTTTCACCGTAGCTGCCTCGGACTTTACTCTGTTGACGACTACTCTCTGTGTTCTGTTAGTGAGGAAATTATAGATCCATCGACCGACTTTTCCTGTTATTCCTTTAGCGCGCATTTTGTGCGCTATTACGCCATGGTCACACTTGTTGAAGGCTTTTGCAAAGTCTGTATATATTACATCTGCATTCTTTTTGTCTTCTAGTGCATTTAGGACCTTGTCGTAGTGATCCAGTAGTTGAGACAGACAGGAGCGACCTGTTCTAAACCCATGTTGCCCTGGGTTGTGTAACTGATGGGTTTCTAGATGGGTGGTGATCTTGCTTCTTAGGACCCTTTCAAAGATTTTTATGATATGGGATGTTAGTGCTATTGGTCTGTAGTTCTTTGCTGTTGCTTTACTGCCCCCTTTGTGGAGTGGGGCTATGTCTGTTGTTTTTAGTAACTGAGGGACGACCCCCGTGTCCATGCTCCCTCTCCATAGGATGGAAAAGGCTCGTGATAGGGGCTTCTTGCAGTTCTTGATGAACACAGAGTTCCATGAGTCTGGCCCTGGGGCAGAGTGCATGGGCATGTCATTTATCGCCTGTTCGAAGTCATTTGGCGTCAGGATAACATCGGATAGGCTTGTGTTAATCAAATTTTGTGGCTCTCTCATAAAAAATTCATTTTGATCTTCGACTCTCAGTCTGGTTAGCGGCTTGCTAAAAACTGAGTCATATTGGGACTTGAGTAGCTCACTCATTTCCTTGCTGTCATCTGTGTAGGACCCATCTTGTTTAAGTAGGGGCCCAATACTGGGCGTTGTTCTCGATTTTGATTTGGCATAGGAGAAGAAATACTTTGGGTTTCTTTCGATTTCATTTATAGCTTTTAGTTCTTCCCGCGATTCCTGACTCCTAAAGGATTCTTTTAGCTTAAGTTCGATGCTTGCTATTTCTCTGACCAGTGTCTCCCTGCGCATTTCAGATATATTGACCTCTTTTAGCCGCTCTGTTATTCTTTTCCGTCGCCTGTAAAGGGAGCGCCTGTCTCTTTCTATTTTACATCTACTCCTCCTTTTTCTTAGAGGAATAAGCCTTGTGCATACATCGAGTGCCACCGAGTTAATCTGTTCTAGGCATAAGTTTGGGTCTGTGTTGCTTAGTATATCTTCCCAGCTTATATCGGTTAGGACTTGGTTTACTTGGTCCCACTTTATGTTTTTGTTATTGAAGTTGAATTTGGTGAATGCTCCCTCGTGACTAGTCTCATTTTGTCGGTCTGGGGCTCCTCGCATACATGTCTGAACCTCAATTATGTTGTGATCTGAGTATATTGTTTTTGATATGGTGACATTTCTTATCAGATCATCATTGTTAGTGAATATGAGGTCTAGTGTATTCTCCAGTCTAGTAGGCTCTATTATTTGCTGGTTTAAATTGAATTTTGTGCAGAGATTTAAAAGCTCGTGTGAGTGTGAGTTTTCATCAGAGCTGCCTCCCGGTGTTATTTCTGCAACAATATTATTTGCTATATTCCTCCATTTTAGGTGCCTTAAGTTGAAATCCCCCAGGAGCAAGATGTTGGGTGCAGGAGCTGGAAGATTTTCCAGACAGTGGTCAATTTTTAACAGCTGTTCCTGGAATTGCTGGGATGTTGCATCCGGAGGCTTGTAGACTACCACAATGACTAGGTTTTGGTTCTCGACCTTTACTGCTAAAACTTCCACTACGTCATTTGAGGCATTAAGCAGTTCTGTGCAAACAAGTGACTCTGCAATGTACAGGCCAACCCCCCCCTTTTGCCTGTTCACTCTGTCACATCTGTATAGGTTGTAACCTGGGATCCATATTTCATTGTCCAAGTGATCCTTTATGTGGGTCTCAGTGAAAGCCGCGAACATTGCCTTTGCCTCTGCAAGCAGTCCACGGATGAAAGGTATTTTGTTGTTTGTTGCTGGCTTTAGACCCTGTATATTTGCAAAGAAGAATGTTATCGGACTGGTGGTATTGTTGGTACTTGAAGTCACTGGAAAAGTTCTTGAGAAAGTAATTTCCAACAGATTGAACTACTATATGGAGTTTAATCACTTTTTTACTGAAAAACAATTTGGCTTTAGAACACGTAGAGGTACCAATCATGCAATAAGTGTTATTTTCGATACTGTAGCAAGTCTAAAACATCAGGGCAATCTTGCCTTAATTGCCACCAGAGATGTTCATAAAGCTTTTGATAGCTTATGGCATGATGGCCTTATATACAAACTCATTGACCTACCAGACCATAACTGGACTTTTCTCAGATTAATATATAATTTCTTAACTCAACGAAAAATCATTCCCACCTTTCATGGCAAGTCGACAGAGCCTTTTATACCAACAGCTGGTGTCCCACAAGGTTCTTGTCTAAGTCCAATTCTGTTCAACATTTATGTGAATGACCTTCCTCAACCAGAGTTTAATGATACAATTGTGACACAGTTCGCAGATGATGTTATTCATGTCGTCTCATCAACTCCGGTAACAGGAAAATACAAGTATGAGAGAGTCATAGAAAAAATGAATATTGAACTTCGTAGAACATCTAATTGGGAAAAGAAATGGAGAATTACGACTAATCCTGACAAGGTCCTTGTTAGCACGATAGGATGTTTTGCATCAACAATTGAAGATAAAGGGGGTATCTCCATCAGAGGTACACCCGTAGCCATTAGAAACCCTAACAAGATTTTGGGATATGAAATAGACAGGCTGCTCCACTCAACATCTCATGTAACTAAAGAGATCAATATAGCCAAAGCCGGTCTTAGCAGTCTCTTTCGATTCAATCAATCTCCTCAACATGTCAAAAAACATCTGTATAAAATGATAATAAGACCAGTACTCGAATACCCTTGTGTCCCAATGTCCTTAACAACAAAGACCAACATGCTACGGTTACAAAGGGTCCAGAATAGAGCTCTTCGCTTTATTACCGATACCAGGAGGAGAGACAGAGTTAAAATGGCAGATTTACCTGGACCTGGAGTTTACCTGGAGAGAGTTTCGGGGGTCAACGCCCCCGCGGCCCGGTCTGTGACCAGGCCTCCTGGTGGATCAGCGCCTGATCAACCAGGCTGTTGCTGCTGGCTGCACGCAAACCAACGTACGAGCCACAGCCCGGCTGATCAGGAACTGACTTTAGGTGCTTGTCCAGTGCCAGCTTGAAGACTGCCAGGGGTCTGTTGGTAATCCCCCTTATGTGTGCTGGGAGGCAGTTGAACAGTCTCGGGCCCCTGACACTTATTGTATGGTCTCTTAACGTGCTAGTGACACCCCTGCTTTTCATTGGGGGGATGGTGCATCGTCTGCCAAGTCTTTTGCTTTCGTAGTGAGTGATTTTCGTGTGCAAGTTCGGTACTAGTCCCTCTAGGATTTTCCAGGTGTATATAATCATGTATCTCTCCCTCCTGCGTTCCAGGGAATACAGGTTTAGAAACCTCAAGCGCTCCCAGTAATTGAGGTGTTTTATCTCCGTTATGCGCGCCGTGAAAGTTCTCTGTACATTTTCTAGGTCGGCAATTTCACCTGCCTTGAAAGGTGCTGTTAGAGTGCAGCAATATTCCAGCCTAGATAGAACAAGTGACCTGAAGAGTGTCATCATGGGCTTGGCCTCCCTAGTTTTGAAGGTTCTCATTATCCATCCTGTCATTTTTCTAGCAGATGCGATTGATACAATGTTATGGTCCTTGAAGGTGAGATCCTCCGACATAATCACTCCCAGGTCTTTGACGTTGGTGTTTCGCTCTATTTTGTGGCCAGAATTTGTTTTGTACTCTGATGAAGATTTAATATCCTCATGTTTACCATATCTGAGTAATTGAAATTTCTCATCGTTGAACTTCATATTGTTTTCTGCAGCCCACTGAAAGATTTGGTTGATGTCCGCCTGGAGCCTTGCAGTGTCTGCAATGGAAGACACTGTCATGCAGATTCGGGTGTCATCTGCAAAGGAAGACACGGTGCTGTGGCTGACATCCTTGTCTATGTCGGATATGAGGATGAGGAACAAGATGGGAGCTAGTACTGTGCCTTGTGGAACAGAGCTTTTCACCGTAGCTGCCTCGGACTTTACTCTGTTGACGACTACTCTCTGTGTTCTGTTAGTGAGGAAATTATAGATCCATCGACCGACTTTTCCTGTTATTCCTTTAGCGCGCATTTTGTGCGCTATTACGCCATGGTCACACTTGTCGAAGGCTTTTGCAAAGTCTGTATATATTACATCTGCATTCTTTTTGTCTTCTAGTGCATTTAGGACCTTGTCGTAGTGATCCAGTAGTTGAGACAGACAGGAGCGACCTGTTCTAAACCCATGTTGCCCTGGGTTGTGTAACTGATGGGTTTCTAGATGGGTGGTGATCTTGCTTCTTAGGACCCTTTCAAAGATTTTTATGATATGGGATGTTAGTGCTATTGGTCTGTAGTTCTTTGCTGTTGCTTTACTGCCCCCTTTGTGGAGTGGGGCTATGTCTGTTGTTTTTAGTAACTGAGGGACGACCCCCGTGTCCATGCTCCCTCTCCATAGGATGGAAAAGGCTCGTGATAGGGGCTTCTTGCAGTTCTTGATGAACACAGAGTTCCATGAGTCTGGCCCTGGGGCAGAGTGCATGGGCATGTCATTTATCGCCTGTTCGAAGTCATTTGGCGTCAGGATAAAATCGGATAGGCTTGTGTTAATCAAATTTTGTGGCTCTCTCATAAAAAATTCATTTTGATCTTCGACTCTCAGTCTGGTTAGCGGCTTGCTAAAAACTGAGTCATATTGGGACTTGAGTAGCTCACTCATTTCCTTGCTGTCATCTGTGTAGGACCCATCTTGTTTAAGTAGGGGCCCAATACTGGACGTTGTTCTCGATTTTGATTTGGCATAGGAGAAGAAATACTTTGGGTTTCTTTCGATTTCATTTATGGCTTTTAGTTCTTCCCGCGATTCCTGACTCCTAAAGGATTCTTTTAGCTTAAGTTCGATGCTTGCTATTTCTCTGACCAGTGTCTCCCTGCGCATTTCAGATATATTGACCTCTTTTAGCCGCTCTGTTATTCTTTTCCGTCGCCTGTAAAGGGAGCGCCTGTCTCTTTCTATTTTACATCTACTCCTCCTTTTTCTTAGAGGAATAAGCCTTGTGCATACATCGAGTGCCACCGCGTTAATCTGTTCTAGGCATAAGTTTGGGTCTGTGTTGCTTAGTATATCTTCCCAGCTTATATCGGTTAGGACTTGGTTTACTTGGTCCCACTTTGTTTTTGTTATTGAAGTTGAATTTGGTGAATGCTCCCTCGTGACTAGTCTCATTTTGTCTGTCTGGGGCTCCACGCATACATGTCTGAACCTCAATTATGTTGTGATCTGAGTATATTGTTTTTGATATGGTGACATTTCTTATCAGATCATCATTGTTAGTGAAGATGAGGTCTAGTGTATTCTCCAGTCTAGTAGGCTCTATTATTTGCTGGTTTAAATTGAATTTTGTGCAGAGATTTAAAAGCTCGTGTGAGTGTGAGTTTTCATCAGAGCTGCCTCCTGGTGTTATTACTGCAACAATATTATTTGCTATATTCCTCCATTTTAGGTGCCTTAAGTTGAAATCCCCCAGGAGCAAGATGTTGGGTGCAGGAGCTGGAAGATTTTCCAGACAGTGGTCAATTTTTAACAGCTGTTCCTGGAATTACTGCCATAAATGTACGCCTTGACACCCTAAAAAAGAAACAACTTTATACAATGCAAGAACTATACATGCCAGATAGAGAACATCCTATACAAGTGGTAAATACCACAGATTATACCATCAATGCTCCTCCTCACAGGACTCAAAGAATGACTCTCCCACAGAGGGTCCGTCGTTTTATTCATAAAGATGATTACCCTCGACCCATGATATTGAGCAACCTCCCTGATGAAGAAGATTGGGTACCACCAGAACCCTTCTATGTATACTGAGAAAATCATCGCCCCCAATTAGGGAGACATCTTATATAACTTTCTAATGTAAAAATTTTGCTATTTACTATGGCTGGACACCACCTATAAGAAGCCATTGTCACGAAATTATAAACTGGCCAGAAAATTATTGCCCCTTCATTGTCGCATAAATATTCGTTGTGCAATCGCAAAAAAAAAAAAAAAAAAAAAAAAAAAAAAAAAAAAATGCAATTGCAACTTGTATAATTACTACCAATTCAGAGTCATGTACTTATATACCTATTATATCTATGTGACTCTGATGGGTTAGTATTATACACTTTAAAGAATATCTTATCATTTCACATACACTTTTTAAATTACACCAAAGTGGTTGGGCCACTTACCTTTTATATCCTACCTCTCCCCCCCCTCCCACCCTTTTCCAATATTTCCATCCTTACCCATCCTTCTTCCTACCCATCTTACCAAAGCTCTGGTCATAAGAAGAAGAAGAACCATTCAATAAATGATAGTATTTTTGGGGGGGAGGAGGTAGGGGGATCCTCCCACAGTGGGAAACGGCCTGTGTTAAAAATTATATATATTACCCTTTCAAAGAAGGTGCTTAGACGCCGATGAAGGACGCTTGATCCCCCCCCCAAAAAAAAAAATGAGCTACTCTCTTTCCTTGGATTGAATCTAATTTCCTCATGTTCCCTACGGAGAGGGGAGGTGTGGTATATAGTAGTGATAGCCAGTGTGGACGAAGAGACTTTAGAAACCATTCCACGGGTGCGGATTGAACTCGTGGCGAGTGAGTTGTAAACTCACTCGCCACGAGTTCAGTACCCACCCGTGGTATGTTTAGTTAAAGATATTTAAGTACAGTTTATAACATTAAAAGTATAGTGGCTGCATGTTCTGTATGACACCTATGGGTTATTTATTAAATGTGCTAAGATTGTCAGTGCTCCACATGAAATAAAAACATTCAAATAAAATAATATATTTACAGAAATATACTCCTTGGTGTATATACCATGTGCTGGTGGAATATATGCTGCTAAGTATAATACTAAAATTTACTCTCCATTACAATATATTTTACATTGTACATTTTTTATTGTACCTAGAAAAGTTCATAGTTATGGAATGCATTTCGGGCAGATGTAAAATTAAAATTACAGTGTTGACGTGTATTTGGGCAGTGTTGACGTGTACTTGGCTCTGTGAAGACCTGTTTGCGCGCTCTCTAGAATTGAAGCAAGATGCCCTCCATCGAGCAACTTTACCAACAGCTTAAGGAAGAATTGAGGTTGGCGAATTTGGAAATTCGGCGATTGACCGAAGAGAACAAGAAGATTCGTAGTAGTCCTCCTGTTTTGAGTCCTCAGGTCAAGAAGGGAAACTGGTCAGTGGCTGGACAGCAGGGAAAGAAGTTGACGATCAAGAAGACGAATGGAAAGGTAGAAACGATGAAGAAGAAAGAGACTGCCGTGGAAACTGTTGTGGAAACATCCAATACATTCTCAGTGCTACCCGACGAATGTGAGTTGACTACTGGGAACGACACGACGAAAGACATTAAGGAAGGTAAGAATATTGTTGTTGTTGGGGATAGCCAAGTTAGGTATATGGATAGGGCGTTCTGCTTGAAGGACAGGAGTAGGAGACAGAGAGTTTGCTTTCCTGGGGCTGGGATGGAGGATATTGTTAGCCGTCTGGATGACATCATGAGAGGTAATGGGAGCAATCCTATTATCTGTCTCAGTGCTGGAGGCAACGATGTTGGCAGACGTAGGAGTGAGGACCTGATTAGCAGGTATAGGTCAGCAATAGAAATAATTAGAAGTAAGGGTGGGAACCCTCTCATATGTGGTATTTTGCCAAGGAGGGGAGTTGGAAGTGAATGGTTGTCCAGGGCAATTGGTGTCAATTGCTGGCTGGACAATTACTGTAAGGAAAATGCGGTAACATTCATTGACAACTGGGACCTCTTCTATGGCAGAAATGACATGTATGCTAGGGATGGGGTTCACTTATCTAGGTGTGGGGTGGGAGCACTGGCAACTGCAGTGGAGGGAGCAGTTAGGACTTTAAACTAGGAATAGTTAGTGGTATGGGTTTTGGCAGGAAAACAGTGAAGTCCCAGTGTAGTAATATTACGAGTTCTAGGGGAACTAGTAATAATAAGAACGAGATAGATATTGAAAAGCCAGGGACCTTGGGTGATAAAGACGGTAATAGGTTTAGTAGAAAAATAGAAATGAGCAGGAAGGGTAAAGAGAAAGGAGAGTCTTTCAATGTTTATTATGCTAATTGCCGTAGTGCTAGGAATAAGATGGACGAGTTGAGATTAGTTGCTAGTGTAGGTAACATTGATGTATTTGCCTTAACTGAGACGTGGTTTAATTCAAAAAGTCGGGACATGCCTGCGGAATGTCATATTCAGGGTTTTAAATTGTTCCAAGAAGATAGAAGTATTGGGAGGGGGGGTGGGGTGGCATTGTACGTCCGAGATCGCTTGAACTGTTGCATAAAAACGGGTATTAAGTCTGAAGTAACACATACAGAGTCTGTTTGGATAGAATTTTCAGAGGGGCATGAAAAACTGATTTTAGGAGTGATATACCGTCCCCCTAACTTAGATAGGGACCAAGGGAAACTACTATGGGAGGAAATTGTTAAGGCCACAAGGCACGATAATGTAGTAATTCTAGGAGACTTTAACTTTAGTCATGTTGATTGGAATTTCTTGACTGGGAATTTAGAATCGTACGACTTCTTAGAAGTATTTCAGGATTGTTTTTTGAAGCAGTTTGTGACAGAACCTACAAGGGGAAATAACCTGCTTGACTTAGTTATGGCAAACAATGAATCCCTTGTTAATAATTTAGAAATTTCAGAGGAACTGGGTGCTAGCGACCACAAATCAATTACATTTAGCATTGAATGGAAGTACGATAGTAGCGATAACTCAGTAACAGTCCCAGATTTTCGCTTAGCAGATTACGATGGGCTTAAAGAACACTTATCATCTGTTGACTGGGGTAACGAAGAGAGCTATCAATATGACAGTTTTCTGAACACTATACATGCTGCTCAAAGAGCGTTTATCCCATATAAAGAAATTAGATCAAATAGAAATGACCCAAAATGGATGAATAATAGGCTCAAATATCTACTAGGGCATAAGAAAGGAATTTATAGGCGTATCAAAAGAGGTGAGGGTCATCTTATGAATCAGTATATTGACATTAAGAGGGACATTAAAAAGGGGATAAGAAAAGCTAAAAGGGACTATGAAATTAAAGTTGCTAGGGATTCTAAAACTAACCCAAAAAGTTTTTTCCAGGTCTATAGAACAAAAGTTAGAGATAAGATAGGTCCCCTTAAAAATAACTATGGGCACCTTACTGACAATGAGAATGAAATGTGCTTGATTTTAAATAATTATTTTCTCTCAGTTTTTACACAGGAAGACACTAACAATATTCCAGTAATTAATTTTTACAGTGGGCTAGAAGAAGATAAATTATGTAACATCACAGTCACTAGTGAGATGGTTGTGAGGCAGATAGACAGACTGAAGCAAAATAAGTCGCCGGGTCCTGATGAGGTTTTTTCAAGGGTTCTTAAGGAATGCAAAATGGAACTCTGTGAACCATTAACTAATATTTTTAATTTATCTCTTCAAACAGGTGTAGTGTCTGATATGTGGAAGATGGCTAATGTAACTCCTATTTTTAAAACAGGGGACAAGTCGTTACCGTCAAATTACCGCCCAATAAGCCTGACCTCAATTGTAGGCAAATTACTAGAGTCAATTATAGCTGAGATTATAAGAAGCCATCTCGATAAGCATAGCTTGATTAATGATACTCAGCATGGATTCACAAGAGGCCGGTCTTGTCTAACTAATTTATTAACTTTCTTCAGTAAAGCTTTTGAGGCTGTTGACCACAATAAAGAATTTGATATTATTTACTTAGATTTTAGTAAGGCTTTTGATAGAGTTCCGCACCATAGACTGTTAAAGAAAGTGGCAGCCCATGGCATTGGGGGAAAAGTGCTCTCGTGGATCGAGTCATGGCTCACTGACAGGAAGCAGAGAGTGTCCATAAATGGGGTTAAATCCGAGTGGGGATCTGTAACAAGTGGCGTTCCACAGGGATCAGTCTTGGGCCCGTTGTTGTTTATAATATATATCAATGATCTTGATGAGGGAATTACTAGTGATATGAGCAAATTCGCCGATGACACAAAGATAGGTAGGATAATTGATTCAAACGTAGATGTTAGGGAACTTCAGGAGGACTTAAACAAACTCTATTCTTGGTCAGAAAAGTGGCAGATGCAGTTCAATGTAGATAAGTGCAAGGTTCTGAAGCTTGGGAGTGCCCATAACCCTAGTACTTATAAATTAAATGATGTAGAACTTAGCCATACAGATTGCGAAAAGGACTTGGGGGTTATGGTGAGCAGCAACCTTAAACCAAGACAGCAATGCCTAAGCGTACGTAATAAGGCAAATAGATTACTGGGATTTATATCAAGAAGTGTAAGCAACAGAAGTCCAGAGGTCATACTGCAGCTTTATACATCATTAGTAAGGCCTCACCTTGATTATGCAGCTCAGTTCTGGTCTCCGTATTACAAAATGGACATAAATTCGTTAGAAAACATTCAGCGTAGGATGACTAAATTAATACATAGCATCAGAAATCTTCCTTATGAAGAAAGATTGAAGACTCTTAAGTTACATTCACTTGTTAGACGAAGAATGAGGGGAGACCTGATCGAAGTGTATAAGTGGAAGATAGGTATTAATAAAGGGGATATTAATAAGGTCTTGAGGATGTCTCTCCAAGAGAGAACCCGCAGTAATGGATTTAAATTAGATAAGTTTAGATTTAGAAAGGACATAGGAAAGTATTGGTTTGGAAATAGGGTAGTTGATGAGTGGAACAGTCTACCTAGTTGGGTTATTGAGGCTAGGACTTTGGGTAGTTTCAAATCTAGGTTGGATAAGTACATGAGTGGGAAGGGTTGGATTTGAGTGGGACTTTCACATCAGAGCTTATTTCTTGGGTAGCATTGAAAATTGGGTTGGGTAAATGTTTTGTTAGTGGGATGAATTGTAAAGGACCTGCCTAGTATGGGCCAGCAGGCCTCCTGCAGTGTTCCTCCTTTCTTATGTTCTTATGTTCTTATTAAAAAGTTATGTTACATAATGTTCCAGAGAATTTAATAAATTTACATGAAATTAAGAGAATGAAGTTAAGTGGTCATTCTAAGTAACAGGAACTAGCTAATTAGTGTTTTCTGTGAGTAAAAATTAATAAGGGCGTTTATGTTGTAATTTACCAGTGCAGATTCGACTTAGATGTTTGATCTGAGGTAACAACTCAGGGGAGGTTCCTTGATGCCAGGGAGATGCTCTTCATTTAAGGATTTGGACCTGTGCTTCCCCTTCCTTGGATTAGACCCTAATGCCTCCTGTTACTCCAGACACTGTACGATCCCTACGTGTTTGGTGCTCCCCAGAAATATAATAACGTAATAATCATCATATAACTGAAGGAAAGGCAGATCGTGACGTCATGGTAAGTGAAGTATCCTGCAGCATCCAGCTGCTGTTGCTGCTTCATAATACTCTCATTACTGCCTTACTAACACACTGACGTCTTCTTCAGTTTAAATGACCACAATATTTAGATTTTTATGAAGATGCCATCAGTGTGTGAGAGTAGTTGGTTGAACAACTTTTTTTTCCTATAAGTATGTTGAGTGAGGTGGTAGAGGAACGCTGGTTGACACTAACACTCACTCACAGTAAACAACTCTACATCTACTCCAACTCTGTAAGTATTTACACTAACTTGGTTATGTATAAGCACTCTACAGTAACTGTAAATCCCGAAACAATGTTTCTGAGTGCTATAGTACTCAAAGTTCAGTCAAATATACACTGAAACCAGCTAACCCACGACATTTACCTGTATGGTACGTACTGTTATGACTTTTATAGACGAATTTTATAAAATTGCCTTATTCTGCGACTTACTGTAATTTTTACGTATTATTCAAAGCTGAAATTTAGAGAAGGTAAATATATGATTTATACTACGCGTTAGGAGGGCCACACCAGTTACCTCAAAATATACCTAAAAATACTACAAAAATTAACCAGACTTCCTGAACTAATAGGATAATGAGCCGTATTATTCTTTCGGGTTTAGTGCTTAGCTTTATATAATAATAATATTATTACTAATATTATATCATCATCATCCCAGGACTAAGGAATATTATCAGTGATAACTTCACTATCATCATGAAACATTGTACTGCATAACAAATACATTGCAGTTACAACCAGTTTTTACACCTTTCCAAAATCTGTACAAGTACATTAACTACAGGTTCATTGGTGGTGTGAGGCTGTGCATGCTTGTGCATTGGTAGTTTGTGAATGTAGGAAGTAACTAGCTCAGGAGGTTGTACTGTACTTCCTCAATTAATGATAGATCTAGAAACTGAAGCTCAGCTACCACAGCTAGGTATGTAATAGGTCCAGGTAATGTAGGTGAGCTTCCTCAGCTAGGTATGTAATAGGTCCAGGTAATGCAGGTGAGCTTCCTCAGCTAGGTATGTAATAGGTCCAGGTAATGTAGGTGAACTTCCTCAGTTAGGTATGTAGTAGGTTCAGTAAATGTAGATTAATTTCCTCAGCTAGGGATGTAGTAGGTCCATAAGGCAGGAAACATTCAGTCAGCACATTTGTTTACTTTGGTAATATTCGAGTATGCACAGTCAAACATCACCACTGAACCAGCATCCTCTTCTTTACAGCTTTTGGGAAATGGTAAGCCTGTTATAACTGCAATTTTCTTTGTGGTAATATTATGGTTTATGCACATTGATATCGTCGTTTTCAGTACTGCATATATTTTTGTATTTTAAGTTTAAGGGTTTGATTAATTTTATGGAGTATTTTAACTTTTTATACATTTTTTTTTTTTTTGGGTATTCTTGGGTAACTTGTATAACCAGTTTAAGGTAAGAAGCCTAAACACCCTTTCAGATTTTTAACATTTATTTACCCCATTGCATATAGCTGAACAATAAGTTATTTGCAGCATAGAATGAGCTGACATGTACTCTTGTACCAGATATTTCACATTTTTAAAGAGGAGGACAGTCCTGCTAGTTACTTCATTCTGGAATATCCCTGATGATTTGAAAATGAAAATGATGTGTGGTTTACATATTGCAATATATTAATTACAAAAGAAGTCACTAGTGTGCCTAGGCATTTCAGGCAGATTAATCCTAATTATTACTGATTACTCTATATTGACACAGGTTATGGAGCAGTACATTTTAGTGTTCATTATTGCATACTGATATAAAAGTTACGTAATTAAAAAGTTTATCATTAATAAGATTGATAGTAGTGAGGTAGTTCATAACGTATAGCAGTATGTACGTATTACCATTAGTAAATTTAGTAATGGGAATGGTTTTATCTTGGCATGATACACTGTTTCCATAGGAGCTCCTATATTGGCAGAGTACTTCAGATAAACTAGGACTAATTTATTTATTTATTTATTTATTTATTTATTTTATGTTTTTGCAAACAGTACATTGAGATTTTGTATTTACAATAGTGGGTTGCATTGCAAAGAGAGCCTTTATTATGCCTTGGCATTATGGGCCAACTTAACATTATTGGCTCAGTCTACTTAACACTAAGGAGTATATCATAGTTGTACAGTAGGATAATAATTATTTCATAGTTGTACAGTAGAATATTAATTATAAATGAATCAAAATTTGTATAATACAAAGATATATTTATATTCGAATATACTTTTTGAGAAAACAATTATTCAGTTATAAGATAAGATAAGATTTCGTTCGGATTTTTAACCCCGGAGGGTTAGCCACCCAGGATAACCCAAGAAAGTCAGTGCGTCATCGAGGCCTGTCTAACTTATTTCCATTGGGGTCCTTAATCTTGTCCCCCAGGATGCGACCCACACCAGTCGACTAACACCCAGGTACCTATTTGCTGCTAGGTGAACAGGACAACAGGTGTAAGGAAACGTGTCGAAATGTTTCCACCCGCCGGGAATCGAACCCGGGCCCTCCGTGTGTGAAGCGGGAGCTTTAGCCACCAGGCCACCGGGTCAACAATGGATAAAAGGTTCAAATTGATTGTTTCAGTTATGATGTGGGAGGACATAAGTGAGTAAAGTGTGTACTGAGTATTTAGCATTTAGTCTAGGGTGATTAAGTGGCTTTTGAGAAGAGTCTTAAATTAATTTTCAGACTGGGTTACTTTAATATCTTCTGGTAATGAATTCCATATTTTGGGGCCCTTTATGTGCATAGAGTTTTTACACAGTGTGATATGGACACGAGGTATATCAAAAAGAGATCTGTGTCTTGTGTTGTGGTCATGTGTCCTGTTTAGGTTGGTGAGGAGAATTTCGAGTGGAGGGTTTATGTTTGCGTGTATTGTTCTGTGTATGTAGTAGGCACATGAATAAGTATGGGTGTTTTTAATGGTGAGCAGATTCAGACTTTTGAAAATCGGTGGAGTATGCTGGCGGGAGTGGGAATTTGTTATCATTCTTACTGCTGCCTTTTCAATTCAATTCAATTCAAACTTTATTCTCTATAAGTATTACAATGCTGAGTTTACAGAATTTGGTTATTGTGTGGTTTACATGTAGTAAAATAATAATTACAGAGTGTACCACTAGAACGCCTAGCATGGCTAGGCATTTCGGGCAGACTTATATTAAATCTTAGGTTTAAAATGTTACAGAATTATGAGATAAGTTGGTATTATGGCTAAGTGACTAAATACTAGTTGTGAGTTTAGCAATGTGAATGCTTTTGTTTTGGCACTATACATAGTTTCAGTATTGGAGTATCACAGGCCAACTTTTGACTAGTTAAGATTCATTATTTTGAGATTGAGATTGATATTTCTGTTTATGGTCAAATGGGTGAGTGAGTGTAAGTGTGAACCACCAGGTGGTATTTGTATTATTAGTTGACAGGGTGTATCAGGGAGATAAGATATTTTCTGATGGTAGTTTTGAAGGTGATGAATGTGTCTGCAGTTTTGGAATTTTCAGGTAGGGTGTTCTAGATTTTAGGGCCTTTGACATACATTGAATTTTTGTAAAGGTTTAGTCGGACACGGGGAATGTTATAGAGATGTTTGTGTCTGGTGTTGTGCCTGTGGGTTCTGTCACAACTATCAAGAAAGCGTTTTAGGTCAAGGTTAATATTGGAATTTAAGGTCCTGTAGATGTAGATTGCACAGTAGTAAGTGTGGATGTACTGAACAGGGAGTAAGTTTAGATCTATGAAGAGTGAGGGGTGTGTTGCCAGGGATGGGATTTAGTGATTATTCTTACTGTGGCTTTTTGTTGGGTTATTATTGGCTTTAGGTGTGTTGCTGCAGTTGAACCCCAAGCACAGATAGCATAGGTGAGGTATGGATATATAAGTGAATGGTATAGTGTGAGAAGGGCAGTTTGCAGCACGTAGTATTGTATCTTGGAGAGGATCCCAACCGTTTTGGATACTTTTTTGGTTGTGTGTTGGATATGGGTGCTGAAGTTCAGGTTGTTGTCGAGGTATAGGCCTAGGAATTTGCCCTCATTATGCCTGGTAATTAGAGTGTTGTCGATCTTAATGTTAATTTGCGCATCTCCTGCTCTGCTACCAAACATAATGTAGTAGGTTTTGTCAGTGTTAAGCGTAAGTTTATTGGCTGTCATCCAAGTCGATATTTTGATCAGCTCCTCATTAACAATGGTGTTGAGGGTTGCAAGATTAGGGTGAGAGATGGCATAAGTCGTGTCGTCAGCAAAGAGAATGGGGTTCAGGTGTCGAGATACGTTTGGAAGATCATTGATGTATATGAGGAAGAGCAGGGGACCAAGGACACTTCCCTGCGGAACTCCAGTATCAAGTGGCTGTGTTGTTGATGCTGTGTCTTTAATGGTGACATACTGATACCTATTAGTAAGGTAAGATTTGAAATATGCAAGCGCATGGCCTCTTATACCATAATGGTCAAGTTTGTGGAGTAGGATGCCGTGGTCTACTGTGTCAAAAGCTTTTCTTAGGTCAATAAAAATTCCTAGTGGATATTCCTTATTTTCCAATGCTGTGTAAAGCAGATCTAGCATTTTTATAATTGCATCGTTAGTGCTTTTATTTTTCCTGAATCCAAATTGGCAGGGGTTGAGTATGTTTTGTGACGTTATAAATGAATATAGTCTCCTGTGCACGAGTTTCTCAAATATTTTGGATAGCAATGGTAAGTTTGATATTGGCCTATAGTTGTTTAAATCTGTAGGGTCACCACCTTTATGTATTGGTGTAACCCTTGCCGTCTTGAGTAGTTTCGGGAAGGTGCTAGCTTCTAGTGACTTGTTAAAAAGCAATGAGATAGTATGCGAGAGGACATGGGCCACTCTCTTGTACAATAATGGTGGGACATGAGACAGATTCCCTGAGTTATTTTTAAGTGACTTTATAATCTCGGTGACTTCCGTGGGCTCAGTTGGAGCAAGATAGAAGGAATTTGGGAAATTCCCATCTAGGTAGTCCCCGGCATGGGCATTGGTACGTGGGATTTTATTGGCGAGATTAGAACCTATGGTTGAGAAGAAGTCGTTTATCTTGTTAGCTGTGTCGGTGGGTTGCAGTGATGTTTCATTAGGTTTAGTTAGGACAATATTCTTGGTTTATTTCAGTTTGTGGGTCCCTAGAATCTGAGAGAGTGTTTTCCAGGTCTTTTTTATATCTCCTCTTGTGTCAGTGAATCTACTGGAGTAGTATAGTTGTTTGGCTTTCTTTATTACTTTGGTGAGGACTGATGAATAGTGTTTAAGAATATCTTTGTGTATTAAGCCCTGTCTATATTGCTTTTCATAATGGTGTTTCTTATCAATGGATTTGAGAATGGTGCTGGTTAGCCATGGGCAACCAAGCCGTTTGTTTGTGATCTGTTTCGTTTTTATAGGACAATGTTTGTTGTATAGTCGAAGTAGTTTGTTAAGAAAAATGTCTGTCCAGTCGTCAATACCATTGGCCTTGGAGAATTCTGTAGGCCAGCCAACAGTCTCTAGGTCAGCTGGGTTATTAAGGGTTTTAGGTGATTGGATGTTGTTGATCTCCATGCACAAATTCCATATGTAAGATAAGGGTATACGAGTGAATGGTACAGTGCCAGGAGAGCCGATTGTGGAACGTAGTACCTTATCTTTGTTAGTATGCCTACAGTCTTGGAGATTTTCTTGGTGATTAAGATTAATTAGGCAATAACTATTAGGAATTTTATGTTTACAGTTATTTGGGCAAGTGTAAGTGTAAAATAAGGAGAATTACAGATAATGAGAGTAAGTTTACTTTGTTTTGGATGTGTTCATGATACAGAAAATAGCATGTCTGGCTTTCACATAGCTGAAGATGGGGTGTATTAGGGAGATAGTGGCTTTTTTAATGGTGGTTTTGAAAATGCTGGTTGAGTCTGCAGTTCTAGAGATTTTGGGCAGGGAGTTCCAGATTTTAGGCCCTTTTATGTACACTGAGTTTTTGAAGAGATTTAGCTGAACACGAGGAATGTCATAGAGATTTTTGTGTCTGGTATGTATTATGTCTATGGGTCCTGTTGCCACTATCAAAAAAGTGTTTTAGTTCAGGATTAATATTAAAATTCATGGTTTTGTAAATGTAGGTTGCACAGTAGTAGGTGTGAATGTTTTGTACAGCGAATAGGTTTAGGTCTTTGAAGAGGGGGGGGGGGTGTTGTCTAGCATTGGATTGTGTGATAATTCTTACTGGAGCTTTTTGTTGGGTTATTGGCTTTAGGTGGGTTGCTGCTGTTGATCCCCAGGCACAAATAGCGTAGGTGTGGTAGGGATAGATGAATGAATAGTATAGTGTGAGTAGGGCTGATTGGGGTACAAAATAATGCATCTTTGAAAGAATCCCAACTGTTTTGGACACTTTTTTGTTGTGTGTTGGATATGGGTGTTGAATTTCAAGTTGCTGTCAAGGTGCAGACCCAAAAATTTGCCCTCATTATATTTAGCAATAAGAGTGTTGTCAATCACAATGTTCAGTTGGGCATCACCTGTTCTGCTCCCAAACATAATGTAGAAAGTTTTGTCAATATTAAATGTAAGTTTATTGGCAGTCATCCAGGTTGATATTTTTACTAGCTCTTCATTAACGATAGTGTTGAGCGAGGCAAGATTAGGGTGGGAGATGATGTAAGTCGTGTCGTCACCACAGAGAATAGGTCTAAGCTGTTGTGATACGTTTGGAAGATCATTGATGTATAGGAGGAAGAGCAGGGGGCCAAGGATGCTTCCCTGTGGTACTCCAGTATCCAGTGGTCTTGCTGATGAGGTTGTGTCCTTAATAGAGACATACTGATGTCTGTTAGCAAGGTAGGATTTGATATATGTAGTAAGTGCATGGCCTCTTATACCATCATGGTCAAGTTTGTGGAGTAGGATGTTGTGGTCAACTGTATCAAAGCTTTCCTTAGGTCGATAAAGAGTCCTAGTGGATATTAATTTTTTCAAGTGCTCTGTAAAACAGGTCTAGCATTTTTACAATTGTGTCGTTTGTGATTTTGTTTTTCCTGAAGCCAAATTGACAGGGGTTGAGGATGTTTTGCATTGTTATAAAGGAGTATAATTTCTTGTTGTGCAAGAATGGTATATAATACCGACCAGATGAAATTAAGACACATGTGCAACATCTGGGTATCTTTATTGTAGACGTTTCGCCATCCAGTGGCTTTATCAATACAAATTCTAGGACATAGCTTGAAGACAGTAGGACTATATACAGAAGATGAGGTAATCAGTCCCTCAACCTAGGAGTAGGTGCGAAGAGCACCATAGTCGTGGAGATTCTGAAGCAGAAGCAAGGAGCCTGGCGCTTATATAGTAACATCAGGTGTAGCAGACGAGGGCATAGTCACTGGTAGGCGGGATTCCCCAGTGGAAGTAGGTCCTTCCCAAAGAGATGGGTTAGTTGTAGTAGTAGTTGTCGTAATCGTGAAGGTTATGTACATGTCCTCAGAATCAAGATTCCATGATGTTGCAGTGTCTGACAAGTTATGCAAGAATGGTATATAATACCGACCAGATGAAATTAAGACACATGTGCAACATCTGGGTATCTTTATTGTAGACGTTTCGCCACCCAGTGGCTTTATCAATACAAATTCTAGGACATAGCTTGAAGACAGTAGGACTATATACAGAAGATGAGGTAATCAGTCCCTCAACCTAGTTGAGGGACTGATTACCTCATCTTCTGTATATATATAATTCACTTCCATTTATCCTCAATAAACCAATTTCACCTTTTATTGTTATAAATCCCAATTTAACCCTTAAATATAAGAATAACCTATTTATTTATTTATTTATTTATTAACAATTTGAGCACACATACAGAGGTACAAAAAAATACAGATAAGAGCAGCATGCCAAAGCCACTTATACTATGCATAGCATTACGGGCTGGCTTAAAATTAACTTAAGATTAACTAAGCAATGATGAAATCAGTGATAAAACATTAATGTAAACAGATTACTATAAAGCACAAGTGAGTATTACAAAGACAGGTCATATGGTTGCATGCATTGTTGTACATTCAGTCGTATGGAGTATTCTGTTAGGTAGTGTATTTAAAAAATAATAAAGTTAGATTGGGTTTTAGGTTTAACATTTATGTGATATAATTGTGAGAAACATTTAAGATATACAATTTATAAGGTTCAGTTATTCAGTATTTATTTGGTTTTGGGTGAGTAAGTGATCTTTGAGAAGAGACTTGAATTTATAAACAGGTAGTGTTTCTTTTATATTTACAGGTAATGAATTCCAGATTTTAGGGCCTTTTATGTGCATTGAGTTTTTGCATAGTGTGAGATGGACACGAGGAACATCAAAGAGTGATCTGTGCCTTGTGTTATGGTCATGTGTTCTGTTGAGGTTGGCAAGGAGATGTTTGAGGGGAGGGTTAATATCAGAGTTAAGTGTTCTATGTATGTAATAGGTGCAGTAATAAGTATGGATGTTTTGTATGGTGAGTAGGTTTAGTGTATTGAATATTGGTGGAGTGTGCTGCCTGTAGTGAGAATTTGTTATCATTCTAACTGCAGCCTTTTGTTGGGTAATTAGTGGTCTGAGATGGTTAATTGTTGTTGAGCCCCATGCACAAATTCCATAGGTGAGATAGGGGTAAATAAGAGAGTGGTATAGGGCCAGGAGGGCTGACTGTGGAGCATAGTACCGTATCTTCAATAGTATGCCTACAGTCTTGGAAATTTTCTTAGAAATTTGTTGTATATGTGTATGAAATTTGAGTCTATTATCAAGGTGGATTCCTAAGAATTTTCCCTCTGTTAGCTTTGTGATAGGTGATCCGTTTATCATTATGTTAAGAGGGACATCTGTAGCTCTGTTACCAAACTGAATGAAGTAGGTTTTGTCAATGTTTAGTGTAAGTTTGTTAGTCCTCATCCAGGTAGATATTTTCTGTAATTCGGTATTTACAGTATTGGCTAGCGTGACTGGGCTCGGGTGGGAGAAGACGTATGTAGTGTCATCTGCAAATAGTGTGGGTTTGAGTAATTGCGAAGCATTTGGTAGGTCATTTATGTATAGGAGAAAGAGAAGAGGGCCACTAAGAGGACACTAAGCTTTTAAGTCTAACCGCGATTGCTGGCACAAAATTTCATCAAGCTTTTTATTATTTACTAAATCAAATCTTAATCCAATATTTAATCTTCTGTACTGCGAATAACAAAACTACTGTTGTATCATAAATCATCTTTATTTTTTCATTCCCTACTCACTAAGATATGCATGTACACTAACTATAAAATAAAAGTTCAAGCAAGAATCAAACTTTAACCTTCTTCGACCTATTTGAACAAGCAGTTATCTCCAATTCTACATTTAATCTTCTAAGAATACTACTTAAATTAAATATTAATTTACAGCTAGCCCACTATAATTCTAATTCCTACAATAAGTATAGTGCCTGATAAAAAGGACAGTTTTGATAGAACTGCTCATGTAGTTTTGCTACCTATGTTATGAAAACTTATTTTCCTTCACGACTACGACAACTACTACTACAACTAACCCATCTCTTTGGGAAGGACCTACTTCCACTGGGGAATCCCACCTACCAGTGACTATGCCCTCGTCTGCTACACCTGACGTTACTATATAAGCACCAGGCTCCTTGCTTCTGCTTCAGAATCTCCACGACTATGGTGCTCTTCGCACCTACTCCTAGGTTGAGGGACTGATTACCTCATCTTCTGTATATAGTCCTACTGTCTTCAAGCTATGTCCTAGAATGGACTAATCTAATTTACATTATTCCTTATGGGAACAAATTCATTCAGTATCAGCACTCGAACAGCCTTCTGGAATGAACTAAGTTCGTAACTCGAGGTACTACTGTATACCTATCTCCAAAGTGGAGACCTTCAGTCTTGCCCCTCATGGTTGTACAGTGGACCCCCGCTTAACGATCACCTCCAAATGCGACCAATTATGTAAGTGTATTTATGTAAGTGCGTTTGTACGTGTATGTTTGGGGGTCTGAAATGGACTAATCTACTTCACAATATTCCTTATGGGAAAAAATTCGGTCAGTACTGGCACCTGAACATACTACTGGAATGAAAAAAGTTCGTTAACCGGGGGTCCACTGTATTTTCTATGTGAGGTTAGGGGTTAACAGTACAGTGGACCCCCGGATACTGGCAGGTGCAGATACTGGCCAAATCGGATTTCGGCTGCTTTTTTGGCTGAAATTCTATCCTGGATTTTGGCCGGCAACTCGGATATCAGCTGTATTGGACCCCCCATCCGCCTGTCACTCTGCCGCGTGTGTGAGTCAGTCTGGTTGTCTCTCTTGGTGAGCGAGCAACACTACGTGCATTCATCCAAACATTTCGTTATAATCCATTGTTTTTTGTGGTTATTATTGAGTGCGACTGAGAAACAAGCCACCATGGGCCCATAGAAAGTTCCAAGTGCCAGCCCTTTGGTAAAGAAAGTAAGAAACAAGATAGAATTCAAGAAAGAAATTGTGACAAGTACAAAAGTGGTGTATGTGTGCCCCAGGTTGCTAGGATATATGGCAAATCCAAATCAACACTCGCTCTCTGGACAGTTTTTTTTGTGCGACAGGGGTGCAGTGACTCTCAAGCTGGTCCTAGTGCCAATAAAAGACAAAGAAGGGAAGTAACCCTGGATAGGGACTTTATACCTGAAGTCCTTATGGGATTCCCCTTCCAAACAATAATCAGTCCTCCCTCTTTCCTCCTCCCTGTCTTCCATACGCTAACAAGAATCTTCAATAAAGGTAAATGTGATGTTAAATGTTCATTTATCCATTTCATTAGTCGTTTCGTTTAGTTCTCATTGTTTTGTGTATGTATGTAAAACTACATATAGTTCATCTTTAAAATTGTATTGTTTCTTAATATTTTTGGGTGTCTGGAACAGATTAATTGTATTTACATTAATTCTTATGGGAAATATTACTTTGGTTCTTATGGGAAATATTACTTCAGTTTTCGGCCTTTTTGGATTTAGGTCGATCTTCTTGAACGGATTACGGCTGAAATCCGGGGTTCCACTGTAATTGAATTGTAGTCTACTTCTCAATAGTGTTCACACTCCAGATTGCAGTGCTATATGATCCATACAGGCTCAGCATTTGTTTTTAATTTAACACTTACACTTTTGACTCCCCCGAAATTGAAAGCCCCCTTCTTTGTCGGCATTTTTAAAAAATAAGAATTTTTATCTTCCAAAATAGTATAAAATCTTTCTGAAGGTATTGACACCAAATACGGTGGAACCTCAGTACACGAACAGCTCCCTACTCAAACGAAGCTCAGCACTCGACCAAACAAACATGACCTGCTAAAACTTCACTGCAACCTATTTTGTGTTTCTTAGCATTTTACAGTGTTTTTTTATATTTATATAAATAAATCACCATAGGGCCTACAAAGATTAGTGATAACAACCAACCTAAAAGAAAATTGATTGCAAAGAATTTGTTCGATACTCGAACAGATTGGCACTTGAACAGCCTTCTAGAATGAATTATGTTCGAGTGCCGAGGTTCCACTGTATGCAGACCTTAATGTGACACAACATACAAAATATACAGTAATAAAATACAAATTCTCTGAGAGTTATTTATACGGAAATGGATATAAGTAAAGACAGAGACAATACTGTGTAAAATTGTCATTTACAACAGCTGTGTCCTAAAGAAGGAATTTCATCATATTTTACATTATATGGGAGTTAAAAGAAAAAAAGCTGCAACGAGAAGTACAAAGATGGAATTGGATAAAACCAAGAGGATTTCTGGATTTATCATAGTATGCTGATATCAAGAATCACATTAAGGTAAGGAGGTACCTTTTAACAGTAGCTTTGGAGCAGTTGGCAGATAGGGAACCTTCGGAATCTTCAGGCAGCAATTTCCATATTTTAGGGCCTTTTATGCACAATGAGTCTTTCCTGGGTTGAGACAAATGTGGAGGATATCAAAGAATTTTTACATTTTGTATTATGCCTATGAGTTCTCTTGCAGCTCTCCAGGAAGAGCTTTAGTGGTGGGTTCATATTTTAATTGACTGTCATTTATGTATAGCATGTGCAGTAGTACAAGTGAATGTTTTATATGTTGAGCAAGTTTAACCCCTTAACTGTAAGTACATGTAGGTAATGACTGTGTCTGTTGTACTAGCATGCACAATTTTTCATGTCTTCAGGTATGCAAACTGCCAATGTGTTTGACCTCGGCAGAGTTGCTTGGGTTTCCTAAAGCCTCTTCAGGCCTTTGAAAACATCTAAGACCCGGCGGATAACACTGCCCAGCCAGTAGACGAGCAACACGGGTAACACTGCCTGGGCCACTGTCACAATTTCCATTTTATATGTTTCCTTATCTTTTAATCCCAACAATCTAGCATTCACATCTTTTACAGCCCCATCAATAAATGTTTTAAACAACCATGGTGAAATTAAACATCCATGTCTCAGGCCTAGTTTTACTGGAAAAAAAATTCTCTCTCTTCTACCTACCTTGACCTGCTCTAAGTAACCTACCACCTATTCCATACACTTGCAACATCTGCTACAGTGCTTCTCTGTCCACCCTATCATATGTTTAAGGCAACAAAAACTTCCTTACCTTTATCTGAATATTATTAACTTACTTGATTAATGTAAATGCTTGATCTACACATCCCTTACCCATCCTAAAACCTTCTTGTTCTTGATCCTGGGGTTGCAGAGTACTGCTTTACAAGTTCCTTGGAGAGAAACTTTGGTCTATTAATTTGTTATCATGCTTAATATCAATTGATTTATGCAGCCCTTTTGTAATCAGTAGATTATTTAACCTTTATTGTGGGTATTGTATATTGTAGGAATGTATAGGTATACAGAAGTTAGTTAAATTTAATTTAATTTCAGTTGAAAAGATGGCCAATCGCACTATTGCACACAGACGTAAATGGGCGCTAGACTTAGCAGGTCGGAGAGGAGAGCGTGGTAGTGATAATCTGCCTGCACCTCCAGGGTATAGAAGTTCAATTAATCAAGTTCATGCTGAAGCCAACAGACAAGGAGACCCAAACCTTGTCATAAAAAAAGCTTGGGATACTGCACTCAGTCCACTGAAGTCGGTAAGTTTATATGCTTATACTGTATCAGCCATGGACACTATATTTTTTAATACATTACCTGGAGTTTACCTGGAGAGAGTTCCGGGGGTCAACGCCCCCGCGGCCCGGTCTGTGACCAGGCCTCCTGGTGGATCAGAGCCTGATCAACCAGGCTGTTGCTGCTGGCTGCACGCAAACCAGCGTACGAGCCACAGCTCGGCTGGTCAGGAACCGACTTTAGGTGCTTGTCCAGTGCCAGCTTGAAGACTGCCAGGGGTCTGTTGGTAATCCCCCTTATGTATGCTGGGAGGCAGTTGAACAGTCTCGGGCCCCTGACACTTATTGTATGGTCTCTTAACGTGCTAGTGACACCCCTGCTTTTCATTGGGGGGATGTTGCATTGTCTGCCAAGTCTTTTGCTTTCGTAGTGAGTGATTTTCGTGTGCAAGTTCGGTACTAGTCCCTCTAGGATTTTCCAGGTGTATATAATCATGTATCTCTCCCGCCTGCGTTCCAGGGAATACAGTTTTAGGAACCTCAAGCGCTCCCAGTAATTGAGGTGTTTTATCTCCGTTATGCGCGCCGTGAAGGTTTTCTGTACATTTTCTAGGTCAGCAATTTCACCTGCCTTGAAAGGTGCTGTTAGTGTGCAGCAATATTCCAGCCTAGATAGAACAAGTGACCTGAAGAGTGTCATCATGGGCTTGGCCTCCCTAGTTTTGAGGGTTCTCATTATCCATCCTGTCATTTTTCTAGCAGATGCGATTGATACAATGTTATGGTCCTTGAAGGTGAGATCCTCCGACATGATCACTCCCAGGTCTTTGACGTTGGTGTTTCGCTCTATTTTGTGGCCAGAATTTGTTTTGTACTCTGATGAAGATTTAATTTCCTCGTGTTTACCATATCTGAGTAATTGAAATTTCTCATCGTTGAACTTCATATTGTTTTCTGCAGCCCACTGAAAGATTTGGTTGATGTCCGCCTGGAGCCTTGCAGTGTCTGCAATGGAAGACACTGTCATGCAGATTCGGGTGTCATCTGCAAAGGAAGACACGGTGCTGTGGCTGACATCCTTGTCTATGTCGGATATGAGGATGAGGAACAAGATGGGAGCGAGTACTGTGCCTTGTGGAACAGAGCTTTTCACCGTAGCTGCCTCGGACTTTACTCTGTTGACGACTACTCTCTGTGTTCTGTTAGTGAGGAAATTATAGATCCATCGACCGACTTTTCCTGTTATTCCTTTAGCACGCATTTTGTGCGCTATTACGCCATGGTCACACTTATCGAAGGCTTTTGCAAAGTCTGTATATATTACATCTGCATTCTTTTTGTCTTCTAGTGCATTTAGGACCTTATCGTAGTGATCCAATAGTTGAGACAGACAGGAGCGACCTGTTCTAAACCCATGTTGCCCTGGGTAGTGTAACTGATGGGTTTCTAGATGGGTGGTGATCTTGCTTCTTAGGACCCTTTCAAAGATTTTTATGATATGGGATGTTAGTGCTATCGGTCTGTAGTTCTTTGCTGTTGCTTTACTGCCCCCTTTGTGGAGTGGGGCTATGTCTGTTGTTTTTAGTAACTGTGGGACGACCCCCGTGTCCATGCTCCCTCTCCATAGGATGGAAAAGGCTCGTGATAGGGGCTTCTTGCAGTTCTTGATGAACACGGAGTTCCATGAGTCTGGCCCTGGGGCAGAGTGCATGGGCATGTCATTTATCGCCTGTTGGAAGTCATTTGGCGTCAGGATAACATTGGATAGGCTTGTGTTAACCAAATTTTGTGGCTCTCATAAAAAATTCATTTTGATCTTCGACTCTCAGTCTGGTTAGCGGCTTGCTAAAAACTGAGTCATATTGGGACTTGAGTAGCTCACTTATTTCCTTGCTGTCATCTGTGTAGGACCCATCTTGTTTAAGTAGGGGCCCAATACTGGACGTTGTTCTCGACTTTGATTTGGCATAGGAGAAGAAATACTTTATGTTTCTTTCGATTTCATTTATGGCTTTTAGTTCTTCCCGCGATTCCTGACTCCTATAAGATTCCTTTAGCTTAAGTTCGATGCTTGCTATTTCTCTGACCAGTGTCTCCCTACGCATTTGAGATATATTGACCTCTTTTAGCCGCTCTGTTATTCTTTTCCGTCGCCTGTAAAGGGAGCGCCTGTCTCTTTCTATTTTACATCTACTCCTCCTTTTTCTTAGAGGAATAAGCCTTGTGCATACATCGAGTGCCACCAAGTTAATCTGTTCTAGGCATAAGTTGGGGTCTGTGTTGCTTAGTATATCTTCCCAGCTTATATCGGTTAGGACTTGGTTTACTTGGTCCCACTTTATGGTTTTGTTATTGAAGTTGAATTTGGTGAATGCTCCCTCGTGACTAGTCTCATTATGTCAGTCTGGGGCTCCACGCATACATGTCTGAACCTCAATTATGTTGTGATCTGAGTATATTGTTTTTAATATGGTGACATAACTGTGCATATGTGAATTAGAAGAGCAATTCTTACTAAGAGAATTTCTGTTCTATATTTTGCAGTTTTCCATTTTGTCCGCACCCTTGATAATCAGTTGTTAAAAGTATTGTAGATACTTGTTAAAAAAATTATGTAGGTTTGTGGATGATGTTTACTTCACTAGGTAATCACATAGACTACTTAACCTATGGGGACATAGTAGCTACATTTGTTTGATGTCTTGGCTATTGTGGAAGTTTTATTCTGGAGTTGACCTCATGTAGAATCAACCTGAAATCAGATGCTTGCAGAAGCTTTACATTGACTTATATGTAATTGTTTGGTTAAACAGTATTGTTTATTAGTAAATATTCATAGTTCAGTGGTAGAGCATTCGCTTCACAACATAAAGGAAACTGTAAATGGGAAAAATCTTTATCATTAAAAATTTACATAGAGAACATTATAGAACATTCAGTAGAAAGTCACTAATTAATAAAACTTATAATGGGCTTGAATGCAGTGCAAAAGTGAGGCAAGTCATATGGGTAAGTCTCTTATACCTTCTGCCCCTTTTCATTTAGCACTAAATAAAATAGATAACTAGGACCTGTTGTGGGTAGCATTCTTGGGAAACGAAACTCAAATGTATTCATTGGAAATAAGCTATTATGCTCAGCTTTCTTGGGTTATCAACGCTTCAGGGGTAATATTATACTTCTTAATGGATACCATGAAGGTGAAGAAAATGTGGGTGGACCACCAGAGGGGTTCAGGTGTGTGTTTCTGAAGAAAAGAACAATCGGTGGAAGAAAACAAACAAAATACACACTGCTCTCCCTGTGGTAGTTTATTTCACGAGCAGAGACGACAGCCAGGGCTGCCATAAAAAGAAGAATGTTACACAGGTTGGCCATCACTAATCCAGCAATCAGTAATCCAGTTCCATTAGTAATCCGGCACTAATTACGGCTAGCATAATTTCAAATTTTCAAGGCTGCCACACCAACCTGCTGCTACTGTTTGGTGGTGCTACTTGCTGCATAAGTCATTCCAATTCTTTTTTCTCCATTTATTGTTATAACCTGCTCACTTTTAGCCCTAGTGATGGTTCCAATGAATAAAAGAAATGCTTCTCATTGTGTAAAGCACATATACCGTGCATTGTCCATAAAAGATAAAGTGGCTTTGAAGCCACTGTCAGTCACCATGAGCTCAGCTCACTCAGATAAGCTGTGACCAGTAAATTTTGGCCTACATATGAGAGAATAGGTCTATGTGGTAAGAGTGCACTATATATAAAAAATTCTGCAGCATGCAGTGCATAATGAGAAAAAACTGTGACTGTGTTTATGGTGTAAACCCGACTTTGCGGTGTATTTTCGTGTGGTTTATATGGTTGTATTCTTGTTTTCTTGGTCTCATTTAATAAAATGGAAGATGTATTACAGAAATAGATATAATTTTAATTGGTTTAATGCCAGAAAGTACCTTAAAATTGAGCTCAAAGTAGCAGAAATGTTCAATTTTTGCCGATGTTCAAGAGTAAACAAATGACGTCACCGTCCAACTGGCCAACATTATTTATACAATTATTACAATAATGCACTAGTCTGCATAACAGTGAATCTTCTACTTTGTGTAAATAAAAATTCAAAATGGAAAGCAAATATAATTTAAGAGGGGTTTGGAGACATGACTAATGAACAGAGAAAATGTTATTTTAGTACTAGGAATGTTTACATTGTTTATTCTGGACCATCTTTTGAAATTGGCAGCTTTTGAAATTTGTGTGAAATTGGCCAAATTACCGATTTCTGACCACTTTATTGGGTAATTGAAATAGGTGAATGGGCAGTTTCTTGTGCTCAGTCAACAGAATAGAAGGAATACTAGTGAAATAGCTATGAGTTTGGCAGACTGGAACAATGGAATGGGCCAAAAATAGGGCATAAAGTGGGTGAAATCACCAATGTGTAAATATCGCTGTTGGGTTAAGTGTATACTAACCTAACCACTCTGTAATCCAGCAAAATCACTAATCCAGCACCCTACAGGTCCCGATGATGCCAGATTAGTGATAGCCAACCTGTACTAGGAAAGGCTTCAAAAGAAAATAAGATAAAATGAATTGCTAAATGATTCACTGGGTTTAGGGCTTTTTTGTGAGTATACAGTGGAACCTCTATTTGCGAGCACATCCATGTGTGAGTTTTTCCAAATACGAGCAGTTGATGGGTCGATTTTTTGCTTCCATACTCAAGCAAAATTTCCATAAGCGAGCAGACCTCAAGGCAGGTTCCTTGATGCTGGTGAGAGACTCTTGCTCTTGATATAGGAAACTGTATCTTATTTGTTTGTTGGACTATGTTATTGAAACTTGGGCAACGTATGATGGAAAGATGTTTCTTAACTTACACCAAAAATGAAAGAAATCGGACCATAAATAATGGAGTTCACTTCTCAGCAATTAGCCACCCCTTAGTGGTATTTTTGTATGGTTTTTATGGTTGTATTCTCTTTTTTTGGTCTCATTTGATAGAATGGAAGATATATTTCAGAAATAGATATGATTTTGATTGCTTTCACGACGAAAAGTACCTTGAAATTGAGCTCAATGTAGAAGAAATGTTTCATTGCTTGGCTGTGTTTCAAGATCCATTCCAATATGCAGTAGTGAATGGGTTGACATTATTTATACAATTATTGCAATAAGGCATAACAGTAAATCTTATATTTTTTGTGTGAATAAAAATTACAAATTATTTACATTGTAATAATAATAATAATGATAATAATATGAATAATAATAATGATAATTATAATAATACGTATATTAATAATAGTATAATAATACCGTATAATACAATAATAATAATAATAATATACATATAATAATAATGTACTACATAATAATTATAATAGACGGCTTCAAAAGGCCATCACTAGATGGCAGTGTTTACCACAACAGAGGGAGCGGTTGTGGCTGCCTCCACCTGTTACACAATGTCATATTTTATTCATTCTAGAGTATATATCAGGTTTCTATGTTATTTATGTTGTTTATTATTTCATATTAGATGAACTGTGATAGATAAATAAGCCGTAGAGTTGATGATAGCGATATATTCAAGGAGTATTTTGTCCTGTCTCCAGATAAACACTCGTCGGCCGCCGCCTCACATATATAATGACATATTTTATTCATTCTAGAGTATATATCAGGTTTCTATGTTATTTATATTGTTTGTTATGTCATATTAGATGAACTGTGATAGATAAATAAGCCGTAGAATCGATGATAGCAAAATATTCAAGAAGTATTTTGTCCTGTCTCCAGACAAACACTCGTCGGCCACCGCCGCCGCTTCACATATATACAGTAATGACATATTTTATTCATTCTGGAGAATATATCAGGTTTCTTTGTTATTTATATTGTTTGTTATGTCATATTAGATGAACTGTGACAGGTAAATAAGCCGTATAGATGATATTAGCGAAATCATTCAAGAAGTATTTTGTCCGGTCTCCAGACAGACTCTCGTCCACCGCCGACACCGCCCATATCACTACATGAATTACATATTTCGTTCATTTTAGAGTATATATCAGGTTTATATGTTATTTATATTGTTTATTATTCATATTAGATGAAGTGAGATAGATAAATAAGCCGTAGAGTTGACATTAGCGAAATTATTGAAGTACAGTGGACCCCCAGTTCACGTTATTAATCCGTTCCTGAGAGCTCATCATAAAGCAAAATTATTGGAAAGCGAATCAATTTTCCCCATAACAAATAATGGAAATCAAATTAATCCGTGCAAGACACCCAAAAGTATGAAATAAAAAAACTTTTACCACATGAAATATTAAGTTTAATGCAATAGAATAATTACAATAACAATAATAACAATAGAATAATCACAATAGAATAATTGACACTTACCTTTAATGAAGATCTGGTGGTGATTGATGGGATGGGAGGAGGGGAGAGTGTCGAAGTTTTTAATGTTTAGAAGGGGAATCCCCCTCCATTAGGACTTGAGGTAGCAAGTCCTTTTCCAGGGTTACTTCCTTTCTTCTTTTAATGCCACTAGGACCAGCTTCAGAGTCACTGGACTTCTGTCACACAACATATCTGTCCATAGAGGCCTGTACCTCTCGTTCCTTTATGACTTTCCTAAAGTGGTTCACAACATTGTCAGTGTAATAGTCACCAGCATGGCTTGCAATAGCTGTGTTAGGGTGATTTTCATTCATAAAGGTTTGCAGTTCAACCCACTGTGCACACATTTCCTTAATTTTTGAAGTAGGCACAACGGATTCCACAACTGGCATAGGCTTCTCAGGGTTAGCCCCAAACCCTTCAAAATCTTTCTGAATTTTCATACTAATTCTCACCCTTTGGCACTAGAAGCTTTCTTGGGGCCCATGGTGACTTATGTTGCAGAAACAAGCACCAAAAACAGTGATAATATGGATGATATAGAATGTACCGAATGTATCCTTAGACATGTGCACACTGGCTGGCTTGTAAACACTGGCACACCCGGGGCAGTTCAGGCCACACGTGGACACGTCTCGTACGAATCGTATCGCATACCGGGTTTTGTAACGGGAACCGAGGCAAATTTTTTGCAATATAATGCTTCGGATACCGGATTTATCGCATACTGATGACTTCGCGAACGGGGGTCCACTGTACAGTGGACCCTTGACCAACGATGGCATCGTATAACGTTAAATCTGACTACCGATACATTTTAACGCAAAAATTTTGCCTTGACTAGCACTAAAAATCTCGACCAAAGCGATTCGTTCCGTTCAAGACGCGTCCACGTGTGGCCTGAGTGCGCCTCACTTGTCCCATGGGTGCCAGTATTTACAAGCCAGCCACTGCGGTCGCATCCAAACATACAATCGGAACATTTCATATTATCACAGCGTTTTTAGTGATTGCACCTGCAAAGTAAGTCAACATGGGCCTCAAGAAAGCTTCTAGTGCCAACCCTGTGATAAAAAGGGTGAGAATTAGTATGGGAATTAAGAAAGATTTTGAAGGGTTTGGGGCTAACCCTGAGATGCCTATGCCAGTTGTGGAATCCATTGTGCCTACTTCAAAGATTAAGGAAATGTATGCAAAGTGGGTTGAACTGCAAACCTTTATGGATGAAAATCACCCTAACACAGCTATTGCAAGCTGTGCTGGTGACTATTACAATGACAATGTTATGGCCCATTTTAGACAAATCTTAAGGGAACGGGAGGTACAGAGCTCTATGGACAGATATGTTGTGCGACAGAGGTCCAGTGACTCTCAAGCTGGTCTTAGTGGCATTAAAAGAAGGGAAGTAACCCCGGAAAAGGACTCGACACCTCAACTCCTAATGGAAGGGGATTCCCCTTCTAAACACTAACACCATCCACACTCTCCCCTTCTCCCATCCCATCAATCATCACCAGATCTTCAATAAAGGTAAGTGTCATGTAATTGTACATGTCTTCTTCAGTTTGTGTGTATTAAAATTAATATTTCATGTGGTAAAGATTTTTTTTTTCAATACTTTGGGGTGTCAAGAACAGATAAATTTGATTTCCATTATTTCTTACGGGGAAAATTAACTCGACTAATGATAATTTTGACTAACAATGAGCTCTCAGGAATGGATTAATATCGTTGGTCGAGGGTCCACTGTACAGAATTCCACTGGAACGGATTAATTGATATTTCAATTAATTTAAATGAGGAAAATTGACTCTGCAAATGAGCAAATTCAGTTGCAAGCAAGGTCATGGAATTGATTAAACTTGCAAGTAGAGGTTCCAATGTAATTATCAGATAACTGGAGGGGTAGTAGAAAGCAGCTCATTCTCTCACTACCAGTAATAATCATATTTATGTCAACATATCCTGGTTATTTTCAGCCTCCTTGTTGGCATCCTTTATCTTGGGCAAAAGTATCATTGCCTTTTTTTTTTTAATTTATGTACACCTACCATCCGACTTACGACCTGCTCGACATACGACCACTCAACTTACGACCATGTTTTTTATGCCAAATTTCTGGGAAATAAACGACTGTTTGTGTTGTACACAGTGTTTATCCTAAACTTTATGGTATAAAATAGAGTACTAACACCATAAAAAGTAAAGGAAAAATGAAATACCAAAATAAAACAATAAAATAAAATCATTACAAAAGTGTGATATTGATATTCAGTAGTAAGGTTCGACTTGCATCCATTTTGAGTTACGACCGGTTGGTCGGAACCAAGCTTGGTCGTAAGTCGGATGGTACCTGTACTTGTTTATGGAGAAATGTATGCTTTTATAGGTTTATGTAGCCTGACCTAAATTGACTTAAAACAGAGTAAATAGTATTTGTACTTCCTGAAATGCCTTGCATAGTAAGTGGCTTTCTTTAACCCCTTGACTGTCACAGCCCCAAATCCTGAGGCGTCTCGTGGTGTCGAAAAATTTCTGGAAAAAAAAAAAAAAATTTTCTTTAGAAATGATAGAGAATCTTTTCCCGATGGTAATGACACCAAAAGAATGAAATTTGATGAAAACTGACAGAATTATGCTCTTGCGAACTTAGCGATCTCGGTGATATTTACGAATTAGCGATTTCGCCCACTTTGAGCCCTATTTTCCACTAATTCTGTTGCTCCAGTTGACCAAACTCATAGCTATTTCTTTAGAACACCATTTTTTCTATCAATTGAGTACAAGAAACTGCCCATTTACAGATTTAAACTACCCAATAACATGGTCAGAAATTTGCAATTTGGCCAATTTCACAAAAATTTAAAAATATGACAATTTCAAAATAAGGTCTAGAATGAACAGTGAAGATATTCCTGGCTCTAAAATAACATTTTCTTTGTTCATCAGTCACGTCTCCATGCCCCTCTGATATTACTCTTGCTTTTTATTTTGAATTTTTATTCAAACAAAAAATAGAAGATTTACTGTTATGCAGACTACTGCAATATTGTAATAATTGTATAAATAATGTCATCCCATTCATGACTGCATATTAGAATGGCTAGTTGGACATTTATTAGACAACGACATCATTTGTTTACTTTTGAACATTGGCAAAAATCAAACATTTCCCCTACTTTGAGCTCCATTTCCAGGTTCTTTTCTTAGTAAAACCAATCAAAATCACCTCTATTTCTGTAATATGTTTTTCATTATATCAAATGAGACCAAGAAAATGAGAATGCAACCATAAATTCTATACGAAAATAGACCACAAAGTTGGCATTTTAATTAAAAAAAACGGTCGGTTTTTTTTTCTCGTTATGCACAGCGTGCTGCAGGATTTTTTTTTATATGGTGCACACTGACCACTCGGACCCATTCTCTCACATGTGGACCTACCAGCTTTCTTCTGCTTGATTTGAAGCCGCTAGAATTTATGAGTATGTATACATCAAACACGGTGGCTCGTAAGACGTATATATACGACCGAAACAGTCAAAGGGTTAAAGTAGTTCATATATGTAAATTACCCTAATTGTATAATATACCCCACTTCACAGAAATAAAGTTAGTATTGTATGTTTCCATGAAACATTGAAATATTGATAGTTACTTATGAGGAGATTAGCTTGTTAAACTGAGAGTAGGTTGCAGACACTTATGTATACCTGACATGTTAGTAGATTATGCCAAAAAAATTACAAGTGTCTTGAACACTTTGAGTTGAAATCAATTTGAGTGTTGTTTGAAAGTAGCCTTTCTTATATTTCATCTTTTCTTTAAATTATTATTTATCACTAATGTTGAATTTTACAGGTCCCAATGAACTTGTTTTTGATGTTCATGGCAGGAAGCAGTATCAGTATTTTTCCCATCATGATGGTGGGCATGATGCTGTTGCGACCAATCAAGGCACTTTGGGCTACAAATACTACGTTTAAAACAATTGAGGGTACACATGCAGGACTACAAGTAAGTTATATTGGCTGAATGTACTTTTACCTTGTCAGTTTATCATCAATAATGATTTTTGTGTTATGACCTGTAATACTTTGTGTTATTTCATCACCAGTAATGTTTTATAGTGCTATTTCATCATCAGTAATATTTTATAGTGTTAGTGTATTGCCAGTGATGCTTTAGTTTTTTTTTTTTTTCAACATGCTGGTTGTCTCCCACCGAAGCAGGGTGATCCAAAAAAGAAACACTTTCACCATCATTCACATATAAAAACTGTCTTTGCAGAGGCACTCAGATACGACAGTTCACGTGTTGCTCCAAACAGCAAATATCCCAAACCCCTCCTTTAATGTGCAGGCACTGTACTTCCCACCTCCAGGACTACAGTCCGGCTAACCAGTTTCAATGAATCCCTTTACAAAATATTACCCTGCTCACACTCCAACAGCTTGTCAAGTCCCAAAAACTATTCGTCTCCACTCATTCCTATC
>NC_091329.1:20242824-20310324 GCF_038502225.1 Cherax quadricarinatus
CATTTTGAATTTGATTCCCCATAATTTAATCCCACCCCTCTCCCGAACACCCTAGCATTTACTTCTTTTACAACCCCATCTATAAATATATTAAACAACCATGGTGACATTACACATCCCTGTCTAAGACCTACTTTTACCGGGAAGTATTCTCCCTCTCTTCTACACACCCTAACCTGAGCCTCACTATCCTCATAAAAGCTCTTTACAGCATTTAGTAACTTACCACCTATTCCATATACTTGCAACATCTGCCACATTGCTCCTCTATCCACTCTATCATATGCCTTTTCTAAATCCATAAATGCAATAAAAACTTCCCTACCTTTATCTAAATACTGTTCACATATATGTTTCAATGTAAACACTTGATCTACACATCCCCTACCCACTCTGAAGCCTCCTTGCTCGTCCGCAATTCTACATTCTGTCTTACCTCTAATTCTTTCAATTATAACCCTACCGTATACTTTTCCTGGTATACTCAGTAAACTTATTCCTCTATAATTTTCACAATCTCTTTTGTCCCCTTTCCCTTTATATAAAGGGACTATACATGCTCTCTGCCAATCCCTAGGTACCTTCCCCTCTTTCATACATTTATTAAACAAAAGTACCAACCACTCCAACACTATATCCCCCCCTGCTTTTAACATTTCTGTCATGATCCCATCAGTTCCAGCTGCTTTACCCCCTTTCATTCTACGTAATGCCTCACGTACCTCCACCACACTTACATTCTGCTCTTCTTCACTCCTAAAAGATGGTATACCTCCCTGGCCAGTGCATGAAATTGCCGCCTCCCTTTCTTCCTTAACATTTAAAAGTTCCTCAAAATATTCTCGCCATCTACCTAATACCTCCCTCTCCCCATCTACTAACTCCCCTACTCTGTTTTTAACTGACAAATCCATACTTTCCCTAGGCTTTCTTAACTTGTTTAACTCACTCCAAAATTTTTTCTTATTTTCATAAAAATTTCTTGACAGTGCCTCTCCCACTCTTTCATCTGCTCTCCTTTTGCACTCTCTCACCACTCTCTTCACCTTTCTTTTACTCTCCATATACTCTGCTCTTCTTATAACACTTCTGCTTTGTAAAAACCTCTCGTAAGCTACCTTTTTCTCTCTTATCACACCCTTTACTTCATCATTCCACCAATCGCTCCTCTTCCCTCCTGCACCCACTTTCCTGTAACCACAAACTTCTGCTGAACACTCTAACACTACATTTTTAAACCTACCCCATACCTCTTCGACCCCATTGCCTATGCTCTCATTAGCCCATCTATCCTCCAATAGCTGTTTATATCTTACCCTAACTGCCTCCTCTTTTAGTTTATAAACCTTTACCTCTCTCTTCCCTGATGCTTCTATTCTCCTTGTATCCCATCTACCTTTTACTCTCAGTGTAGCTACAACTAGAAAGTGATCTGATATATCTGTGGCCCCTCTATAAACATGTACATCCTGAAGTCTACTCAACAGTCTTTTATCTACCAATACATAATCCAACAAACTACTGTCATTTCGCCCTACATCATATCGTGTATACTTATTTATCCTCTTTTTCTTAAAATATGTATTACCTATAACTAAACCCCTTTCTATACAAAGTTCAATCAAAGGGCTCCCATTATCATTTACACCTGGCACCCCAAACTTACCTACCACACCCTCTCTAAAAGTTTCTCCTACTTTAGCATTCAAGTCCCCTACCACAATTACTCTCTCACTTGGTTCAAAGGCTCCTATACATTCACTTAACATCTCCCAAAATCTCTCTCTCTCCTCTGCATTCCTCTCTTCTCCAGGTGCATACACGCTTATTATGACCCACTTCTCGCATCCAACCTTTACTTTAATCCACATAATTCTTGAATTTACACATTCATATTCTCTTTTCTCCTTCCATAACTGATCATTTAACATTACTGCTACCCCTTCCTTTGCTCTAACTCTCTCAGATACTCCAGATTTAATCCCATTTATTTCCCCCCACTGAAACTCTCCTACCCCCTTCAGCTTTGTTTCGCTTAGGGCCAGGACATCCAACTTCTTTTCATTCATAACATCAGCAATCATCTGTTTCTTGTCATCCGCACTACATCCACGCACATTTAAGCAACCCAGTTTTATAAAGTTTTTCTTCTTCTCTTTTTTAGTAATTGTATACAGGAGAAGGGGTTACTAGCCCATTGCTCCCGGCATTTTAGTCGCCTCATACGACACGCATGGCTTACGGAGGAAAGATTCTTTTCCACTTCCCCATGGACAATAGAAGAAATAAAAAAGAACAAGAGCTATTTAGAAAAAGGAGAAAAACCTAGATGTATGTATATATATATATGCATGTGCGTGTCTGTGAAGTGTGACCAAAGTGTAAGTAGGAGTAGCAAGATATCCCTGTTATCTAGCGTGTTTATGAGACAGAAAATATATATATATATATATATATATATATATATATATATATATATATATATATATATATATATATATATATATATATACACACACACACATACACACACACATACATACATACATACTCAAAAATTCTAGCGGCTTCAGATCAAGCAGGAGAAAGCTGGTAGGCCAGCATGTGAGAGAATGGGTCGGTGTGGTCAGTGTGCACCATATAAAAAAAAATCCTGCAGCACACAGTGCATAATGAGAAAAAAAACTGTGACCGTGTTTTTGGATCAAAATCCCGACTTTGTGGTGTATTTTCGTATAGTATTTATGGTTGTATTCTTGTTTTCTTGGTCTCAATTGATAGAATGGAAAACCCATCATAGAAACAGAGTGATTTTGATTGGTTTTACTATGAAAAGAACCTGGAAATGGAGCTCAAAGTAGGGGAAATGTATGATTTTTACCGATGTTCAAAAGTAAACAAATGATGTCATTGTCCAATAAATGTCCAACTAGCCATTCTAATATGCAGTCATGAATGGGTTGACATTATTTATACAATTACAGTGGACCCTCGACCAGCGATGGCATCGATTAACGATAAATCTGACTAGCGATACATTTTATCGCAAAAATTTTGCTTCCATTAGCGCTAAAAAACTCGACCAACACTATTCGTTCCGTCTGAGACGCGTCCACTTCTGGCCAGTGTTTACAAGCCAGGCAGCCACCGCGGTCGCTTCCAAGCATACAATCGGAACATTTCATATTATCACAGCCTTTTTAGTGATTGCACCTGCAAAATAAGTCACCATGGGCCCCAAGAAAGCTTCTAGTGCCAACCCTACAGCAAAAAGGGTGAGAATTACTATGGATATGAAGAAAGAGATCATTGCTAAGTATGAAAGTGGAGTGCATGTCTCCGAGCTGGCCAGGCTGTACACAAAACCCCAATCAACCATCGCTACTATTGTGGCCAAGAAAACAGCAATCAAGGAAGCTGTTCTTGCCAAAGGTGCAACTATGTTTTCGAAACTGAGATCGCAAGTGATAGAAGATATTGAGAGACTGTTATTGGTGTGGATAAACGAAAAACAGATAGCAGGAGATAGCATCTCTCAAGCGATCATATGTGAAAAGGCTAGGAAGTTGCATGAGGATTTAATTAGAAAAATGCCAGCAACTAGTGGTGATGTGAGTGAATTTAAGGCCAGCAAAGGTTGGTTTGAGAGATTTAAGAATCGTAGTGGCATACATAGTGTGATAAGGCATGGTGAGGCTGCCAGTTTGGACCAAAAAGCAGCTGAAAAATATGTGCAGGAATTCAAGGAGTACATAGACAGTGAAGGACTGAAACCTGAACAAGTGTTTAATGGTGACACTGACAATGTTGTGAAACACTTTAGGAATGTCATAAAGGAACGGGAGGTACAGGCCTCTATGGGCAGATATGTTGTGTGACAGAGGTCCAGTGACTCTCAAGCTGGTCCTAGTGGCATTAAAAGAAGGAGGGAAGTAACCCCGAAAAAGGACTTGCCACCTCAAGTCCTAATGGAAGGGGATTCCCCTTCTAAACACTAAGACCATCAACACACACCCCTCTTCCCATCCCATAAATCATCACCAGATCTTCAATAAAGGTAAGTGTCATGTAACTGTGCATGTCTTCTTCAGTTTGTGTGTATTAAAACTAATATTTCATGTGTTAAAAATTTTTTTTTTCAATACTTTTGGGTGTCTTGCATGTATTAATTTGATTTCCATTATTTCTTATGGGGAAAATTAACTTGACTAACGATTATTCTGACTAACGATGAGCTCTCAGGAACGGATTAATAGCGTTAGTCGAGGGTCCACTGTATTACAATATTGCAGTAGTCTGCATAACAGTAAATCTTCTATTTTTTTGTTTGAATACAAATTCAAAATAGAAAGCAAGAGTAATATCAGAGGGGCCTGGAGATGTGACTGATGACCAAAGAAAATGTTATTTTAGAGCTAGGAATGTCTGCATTGTTCATTCTGGACCCTATTTTGAAATTGGCATATTTTTTAATTTTCGTGAAATTGGCCAAGTTGCAAATTTCTGACCATATTATTGGGTAGTTGAAATCGGTAAATGGGCAGTTTCTTGTACTCAGTCGATAGAACAAATGGAGTTCTAAAGAAATAGCTTTGAGTTTGGTCGACTGGAACAATGGAATTAGCCGAAAATAGGGCTCAAAGTGGGCGAAATCGCCGATTCATAAATATTGCCGAGGCCACTAACTTCACGAGTGTAATTCCGTAAGTTTTCCATCAAATTTCGTTCTTTTGGTGTCATTACCATCAGGAAAAGATTCTCTGTCATTTTATAAGAATTTTTTTTTTTTTTTCAACACCAGGAGACACCTCAGGATTTGGGGTTGCGACAGTCAAAGGGTTAAGGAGTTCACCTTTGACATGTTTTCTGGGCACAGTGCTACAGTGTCATTCACATTACTCAGTTGGAGTTGTTTCATGTGCAGGACCACACTAGGGGGTAACCGCTATGACCATTTCCAAAGGATTCCCTGTATAAAGAGTTGTCATGTGACAAGCGATTGAAACATTTGCATGGTTCTATAATTATGTAGAAATCCTTAACTGGATTATAGCTAAGGATTTTTTGGCAGTAGAACAATGGCTTGTGTTGTAAGAACCCTAGTGAGTATTGCAAAGATGTAAGAGCCTAAATGCTACTTTGCTCACATTCTAACAGCATGTCAAGTTATAAAAACCACTTACCTCCACTCCTATCTATCATGCCCACTTCACTTATATATCCATACCTCACCTATGCTATCTGTGCTTGGGGTTCAACTGCAGCAACACACCTAAAGCCAATAATAACCCAACAAAAAGCCGCAGTAAGAATAATCACTAAATCCCATCCCTGGCAACACACACCCCCACTCTTCATAGATCTAAACTTACTCCCTGTTCAGTACATCCACACTTACTACTGTGCAATCTACATCTACAGGACCTTAAATTCCAATATTAACCTTGACCTAAAATGCTTTCTTGATAGTTGCGACAGAACCCACAGGCACAACACCAGACACAAACATCTCTATGACATTCCCCATGTCCAACTAAACCTTTACAAAAATTCAATGTATGTCAAAGGCCCTAAAATCTGGAACACCCTACCTGAAAATTCTAAAACTGCAGACACATTCATCACCTTCAAAACTACCATCAGAAAACATCTTATATCTCTGATACACCCTGTCAACTAATTACACGAATACCACCTGGTGGTTAACACTTACACTCACTCACCCATTTGACCATAAACAGAAATATCAATCTCAATCTCAAAATAATGAATCTTAACTAGTCATAAGTTGGCCTGTGATACTCCAATACTGAAACTATGTACTGTGCCAAAACAAAAGCATTCACATTGCTAAACTCACAAACTAGTATTTAGTCACTTAGCCATAATACCAACTTACCTCATAATTTTGTAATATTTTAAACTTAAGATTTAATTTAAGTCTGCCCGAAATGCCTAGCCATGCTAGGTGTTCTAGTGGTACACTGTAATTATTATTTTACTACATGTAAACCACACAGTAACCAAATTCTGTAAACTCAGCATTGTAATCCTTATAGAGAATAAACTTTGAATTGAATTTGAATTGAATTGAATTGAATTTCCTAGAATAGCCCTCTGCCTCTCTTCCCTCCACTACAGATTTATTCACCCTCCAAGTCAGTTTATTTTGCTCTACCCTCTCTAAATGTCCAAACTACCTAAACAACCCCTGCCTAACCCTCTGAATAACATTTTATAACCCTGCACCACCTTCAAACTAGAATTCTCTGCATAATATTCACACCACACATTGCCACTCATTTTATTAGACAATTTTAATGCTCATCATTTGCTCTGGTGAGGGTCTCACTGTGACACATGGGGACCATTTATAGGCTTTTCTCACCTCTCTTCCTCTCCATATATTTAACACTGGTACCCTAACACATTTAGATCCTCAGTCTCATACTCTTTCTATTACAGATCTTCAATATACAATAGATCCTCACATTACACAGTAGTTATGTTCCTGAAAATGCTGTGTTAGATAAAAATCTGTGTTATATAAACCAAATAACTTATGGGAAAAATAGGGTTAATAGCTCCCCGATCCAGTGACTGTATTAAAGATGTTGTACTTGGAGGTAAAAATACAACTTTTACATGTGGGGGTCACATCCAGCAAAGCTTCTGGATGAGTATGGGAATTATCAAGAAAGAAGAGAGCCTTGAATGCAAGGTTCTTGCTGTGCTGGTAAAACTTGACTTCAGGTATAAAGTGATGCTTAACCCTTAACCCTTTCAGGGTCTGTCCCGTAGATCTACGGCTTCACGTTCAGTGTCCAAACTGAAGATCTACGCCAAAATTCTAGCAGTGTCAAATTTAGCGCGAAAACGCTCATAGGCCTACATGTGAGAGAATGGGTCTGCGTGGTGGGTGTGCGCCGTAAACAAAAATTCTAGGCGCCCGCATAGCATTGTGGGAACACCGGCTCAGTTACCTTTGTTCACCATGCCTCGTCGCAAGGCAGCTCTCACTCCAAGGAAAATTGGGACTCTCCTCTTCCTACCTGATAGTTCTGACACTGATGGAAGTGGAAATGAAGACGATTTCTTTGGCTTTGATCAGTTAGTGACCGAAAGGAATGACCAGGATATTGATAATAGCGCAGAAAACCCTGACGATCCTCAACCTTCTACCTCTGGTGTGGGCACTCCTCAGTCACGGTCAGTTGTACCTCATCACAAGAGAAAACTATTATTTTCGCGTGGCCAGGCCTCTGACTTCAGTAATGACAATGATAGTGACTTGGATTGTGATTTTATTGCTCTTGACGATCATTCGAGTAGTGATAGTGAGGAATCATATTCCCCAGTGAAGCGCCAGTATGTACGCCGCCGCATGCGCTCGGGTAATGTACCCTATGCAGTGCCCAGGGGACGGAGTACATCCTGGAGTACATCCCGGAGTACATCCCGGAGTACATCCCGTGGCCCTACACCAGGAATAGTCAGTGAAAGTGAGGATGATGTGGCTACACTTGGCGGGGATAGACCACAGGCATCAGTAGATGGTGGTAGTGGTGATGGTAGTGCCACGGCCATGCGTGACTCACCAGCCCAGGCTGGGACCCAGGCTGCTGACTCCTCAGTTCAAGGACAAAGCGGAGCATCAGCCACCAGCCCACCACAACTACCCACACAACCAGCCTATAATGTCCAGTATCCACCAGCAAACCGTATCTGGGATTGGCAGTAAAATCCCAATTTTGTTGGAACCATGGCCAATGAACTGGAATTTTTTTAAATATTCTTTGACCAGCCATTGATGGAAACTATTGTCAGGGAAAATAACAAGTATTTTGAGTACACCATGGCAAATATGATCATATCACCACAGTCAAGACTACACCGGTGGAAAGAGACGACTGTTGCAGAAATGTATTTGCTTTTTGCAACAATAATGCTTATGCCTCATGTCTATAAGCATAATATAAAAGCATACTGGTCCACAGATCGGCTAATTTCTACCTTGGTCGTCAGTGAAATCATCCCAGTGAACAGGTTTATCTTACTGTTACGCATGTTGCACTTCTCTGACAAAACCAGGCCTGACAGAAGTGACAGGTTATACAAGATTAGAAATGTTTTTATGTATCTCAAACAAAAGTTCAACATGTACTTTTATCCATTCAAGAATCTTGTAATTGAAGAGTCTTTGATTTTGTTCAAAGGTAGCCTATCATTCAAGCAGTATATACCGAACAAGAGGAAACGCTTTCGTATAAAACTGTACTGTGTGACTGTGACAATGGCCTGGTATTGGATATTGTTGTATACACTAGATGTAAAACATTGAAAGATACCAGGATGTTATTGGGCATCTCAGGTGACGTAGTGAAAAGCATGATGGCACCTTATCTTGGTAAGGGGCATACATTATATACCGATAACTGGTACACAAGCCCTTTACTCAGTGATTTCTTGCGAGTGAACAAGAAGATGTGTGTGGCACAGTGCGTTCTAATCGTAAATATATGCCCAGGTGATGACGTGCAGGCGTTTACTGCCAATGACATCATGGCATTACGGTGGCATGACAAACGAGATGTCACATTGTTGACAACCATTCACCATAACGAAATGCAAAACAGTGGCAAAGTGACTAATGAACATATTTAAAAACCAGTGACAGTGATTGATTATACACAAAACATGCGCTTGGTTGACAAATGTGACATGCAGATTGGCTTTGTTGATTGTGTTTGTAAGAGTTACAAGTGGTACATGAAACTTTTCTTACATCTCATGGACATTTCAGTGCTCAATGCATATAACATGTACCAAATAAAGACTGGCAGCAGACCACCGTATGGTGAATTTTGTTTGTCTGTTGTCAGACAACTCATAATGAAGTACAGTGGACCCTCGACCAACAATGGCATCGATTAATGATAAATCCGACTAGCAATACATTTTAACGCAAAAATTTTGCCTCGACTAGCGCTAAAAAACTCTACCAACACTTTTCGTTCCGTCTGAGACGCGTCCACTTCTGGCCAATGTTTACAAGCCAGCCAGCCACCGCGGTCGCTTCCAAGCATACAGTCGGAACATTTCATATTATCACAGCCTTTTTAGTGATTGCACCTGCAAAATAAGTCACCATAGGCTCCAAGAAATCTTCTAGTGCCAACCCTACAGCAAAAAGGGTGAGAATTACTATGGATATGAAGAAAGAGATCATTGCTAAGTATGAAAGTGGAGTGCGTGTCTCCGAGCTGGCCAGGTTGTACACAAAACCCTAATCAACCATCGCTACTATTGTGGCCAAGAAAACGGCAATCAAGGAAGCTGTTCTTGCCAAAGGTGCAACTATGTTTTCGAAACAGATCACAAGTGATAGAAGATGTTGAGAGACTGTTATTGGTGTGGATAAACGAAAAACAGATAGCAGGAGATAGCATCTCTCAAGCGATCATATGTGAAAAGGCTAGGAAGTTGCATGAGGATTTAATTAGAAAAATGCCAGCAACTAGTGGTGATGTGAGTGAATTTAAGGCCAGCAAAGGTTGGTTTGAGAGATTTAAGAATCGTAGTGGCATACATAGTGTGATAAGGCATGGTGAGGCTGCCAATTTGGACCAAAAAGCAGCTGAAAAATATGTGCATGAATTCAAGGAGTACATAGTGAAGAATTGAAACCTGAACAAGTGTTTAATTGTGACACTGACAATATTGTGAAACACTTTAGGAATGTCATAAAGGAACGGGAGGTACAGGCCTCTATGGACAGATATGTTGTGCGACAGAGGTCCAGTGACTCTCAAGCTGGTCCTAGTGGCATTAAAAGAAGAAGGGAAGTAACCCCGAAAAAGGACTTGCCACCTCAAGTCCTAATGGAAGGGGATTCCCCTTCTAAACACTTAACACCATCAACACTCTCCCCTCCTCCCATCCCATCAATCATCACCAGATCTTCAATAAAGATAAGTGTCATGTAACTGTGCATGTCTTCTTCAGTTTGTGTGTATTAATATTAATATTTCATGTGGTAAAATTGTTTTTTTTCAATACTTTTTGGTGTCTTGCACGTTTTAATTTGATTTCCATTATTTCTTATGGGGAAAATTAACTCGACGAACGATAATTTCGATTAACGATGAGCTCTCAGGAATGGATTAATATCGCTGGTCGAGGGTCCACTGTACCAGGTAACAACACCTGCTATACAACAAGGTCCTCGAATTCCTCAGAATATACCCAAGCGTTTGAGGAGGGAAGGTGATAATTTCATGATACAGCTTCCTTCAACTCAGAAGAAATTTGCTCAGAAGAGATGCATTGTCTGTGCACAAACAAAACGATGGCAACAAAGACGCAAAGACACTCGGTTTATGTGCGAGGAATGTAAGGTACCTCTGTGCATGGTGCCTTGTTTCAAGGACTTCCACAAGCTCCAGCAGTTCTAAAACCATGTCCAGTGATTGTAAATATATGATAGAACATTAGTATTATACAAGATTTGTGCATGTTTATTATAATAAACAAAAGTGGTAAATAATATGATAATAACTTTAGTGCGGTTATTGTGTTCAATACAGTGAGTTTATATATATATACATTATATACAGTATTGGTCTCTCGGGCCCCAAATGTTAGTAGGAAAAGAAAAAAATTAGAAAAGAAAAGAGAAAACTACAAAAAACGTTAAATAAAGTAATGTGCATATGTGGAAATCGTCGATGTTGCCGCCACCCGGTCATTTTGGGTAAACTTCTCGGCACTGTGTCTTGGTAAGTACTGATCAGAAAAAAAAAATTTTTTGTCTTATTACCTTCACAAAAAAATACTCTTTAACCCGTAAACGGTCCAAGCAGATCTACGTTCACATGTGTAATGCTACAAAAGTAGACCTACGTTTTTTTTACATATTTTCAAATGTAACAAAAAAAAAATTAGATCAAAGTTTTTTTTACACATTTTCAAATGTAAAAAACAAAAAGAAGATCTACTTTTTATACATACTTTCAAATGTTGAAAAAACGTATATATACGTTTGGACCGTTTACGGGTTAATTCTGTAAGAAAAAAATATTTTTTTTTTTTTTTTTTTTTTTTTAATGGACACTGGAGCACCACTTCAGATTTTGGCCTTGGACCCTGAAAGGGTTAAACTGCCCAAACATAGATCTACATTTGCTCGCGTAGCGCTCCGAATGGAGATCTACTTTTCTTTGAAAGGTGTTTTTATCTACACCTTTCAAAGCACGAGGATTCTTAGAGTAGGAAATGACCATTGGCTTACACTTGAAATCACCTGACGCATTACTACGAAGGAGCAAGGTGAAGCGATCCTTTGCTGCCTTGAAACCTGGTGCAGCCCCGCGGATACAGTGGTCTCACCCACAGCCAGGCGGTGGCCTGAGCTAGGGAAATATCTCATGGGCAGTGCTCCAAATTTTTTCCCCTCCTGCAAACCGAGCCGTGTTAAGTTAATTTTACGAAATTATGCTGCAATTTTTCAATAGTGTAATAACCGAAACATGCCAAATAAATCTTTGTAATACGAGGGCCTATTGTATTTATAGATGGGGTTGTAAGAGAAGCAAATGCTCAGGTGTTGGCAAGAGGTATGGGGTTAAAAGATAAAAATCTGACACAAGGTGGGAGTTGTCACAGTTGCTCTTTGCTGATGACACTGTGCTTTTGGGAGATTCTGAAGGGAAGTTGCAGAGGTTGGTGGATGAGTTGGTAGGGTATGTAAAAAAAGGAAATTAGCCCTTACACTGTCGGTCCCGTAATATAACGGCTTTGAAGCCAGTGTCGGTCCCGTAATAGTATGCCAAAATTCTAGCGGCTTCCAATCTTGCGGGAGATAGTTGGTAGGCCTACATATGAGAGAATGGGTCTGAGTGGTCAGTGTGTGCAGTATAAAAAAAAAAAAATCCTGCAGCACGCGGTGCATAATGAGAAAAAAAACTGTGACTGTGTTTTTGGTTGAAAACAGTGACTTTGTGGTGTATTTTCATATGGATTGTATTCTTGTTTTCTTGGTCTCATTTGATAGAATGGAAGATATATTACAGAAATAAAGATGATTTTGAATGGTTTACAGACTAAAAGTACCTTGAAATTGAGCTCCAAGTACCAGAAATATTAGATTTTTGCTGTTTAGGAGTAAACAAATCATGTCACCCGTCCAATACATGTCAACTGGTGGGTCTTATATTCTTTCACAAATGCACTGATATTATTTATACTATTTTTACAATAATGCATTAGTCTGCATAAAAGTAAATCTTCTATTTTTTGTGTGAATAAAAATTAAAAATGGAAAGCAAGCATAATATAAGAGGGGCCTGGAGATGTGACTAATAAACAGTGAAAATGTTATTTTAGTGCTAGGAATGTTTGCATTGTTATTTCTGGACCCTATTTTGAAATTGGCCTTTCTTGAATTTTATATGAAATTGGCCAAATTACCAATTTCTGATCACTTTATTGGGTAGTTGAAATAGGTAAATGGGCGGTTTCTTGTACTCAGTCGATAGAACAAAAGGAGTTCTAGCAAAATAGCTATGAATATAGTTGACCAGAACACTGGAATTGGCCCAAAATAGGGCTCAAGGTGGGCAAAATCGCTGATGCGTAAATATCACTGAGACCGCTAAATTTGCGAGAGCATAATTCTGTAAGTTTTCCATCAAATTTCTTTCTTCTGGTTTCATTACACAGAGAGCAAGTTTGCAAGCAGGGTTCTTGACAGTGAAAGGGTTAAAAATGAATATAGGAAAGAGTAAGGTGATAAGGATAACAAAAATTTAAGTAATGCAAGATTGGATATCAGACTGGAGGTAGAGAGTATGGAGGAGGTGAAGGTATTCAGATATTTGGGAGTGGATGTATCAGCAGATGGGTCTGTGAAAGATGAGGTGAATCATAGAATTGATGAGGGGAAAAAGGTGAATGGTGCACTGAGGAGTTTGTAGAGACAAAGGACATTATCCATGGAAGCAAAGAGAGGAATGTATGAGAGTATAGTTATACCAATGCTCTTATATGGGTGTGAAACATGGGTGGTGAATGTTGCAACAAGGAGAAGGCTGGAGGTAGTGGAGATGTCATGTATGAGGGCAGTGTGTGGTGTGAATATAATGCAGAGAATCCATAGATTGGAAATTAGGAGGTGTGGGATTACCAAAACTACTATCCAGAGGGCTGAGGAGGGGTTGTTGAGGTGGTTCAGATATGTAGAGAAGATGGAACGATATAGAATTACTTCAAGGGTATAAATCTGTAGTGGAGGGAAGGCGGGGTAGTGGTCTGCCTAGAGAAGCTTAGAGGGAGGGGGTAAAGGAGGTTTTGTGTGCAAGGGGCTTGGACTTCCAGCAAGCATGCGTGAGCGTGTTAGATAGAGAATGGAGACATGGTTTTTAGGACTTGATGTGCTGTTGGAGTGTGAGCAGGGTAATATTCAATTCAATTCAAGTTTATTCTCTATAAGGGTTACAATGTGGGGCTTACAGGTTTTGGGTATTGTGTGGTTTACATGTTATAAAATACTAATTACAGAGGGGGCCACTAGGACACCTAGCATGGCTAGGCATTTTGGGCAGACTTAGATTAATTCTTAACATTAAATCCTTACAGATTATGGTATTAAGGCTAAGTGACTACATCATAATTTGTGAGTTTAGCAATGTGAATGCTTTTGTTTCGGCACAATACAAAGTGTCTATATTGGAGTATCATAGGCAAACTTATGAGTAGTTAGGATTTATTATTTTAAGATTAAGATTAGTATTTCTGGGTTTATAGTCAGTGGGTGAGTGAGTGTAATTGTGAACCACCAGGTGGTTATCATTTAGTTAGTTGTCAGGGTGTATCAGGGAGATAAGATGTTTTCTAACTGTAGTTTTGAAAGTGATGAATGTGTCTGCAGTTCTAGAGTTTTCAGGTAGGGTGTTCCAGATTTTAGGTCCTTTGAAATACATTGAATTTTTGTAGAGGTTTAGTCGAACACGAGGAATGTCATAGAGATGTTTGTGTCTGGTGTTATGCCTGTGGATCCTGTCACAACTATCAAGAAAGCGTTTTAAGTCAAGGTTAATATTGGAGTTTAAGGTCCTGTAGATATAGATTGCACAGTAGTAAGTGTGGATGTTCTGAACAGGGAGTAAGTTTAGATCTATGAAGAGTGGGGTGTGTGTTGCCAGGGATGGGATTTAGTGATTATTCTTACTGGCCTTAGGTGTGTTGCTGCAGTTGAACCCCAAGCACAGATAGCATAGGTGAGGTATGGACATATAAGTGAATGGTATAGTGTGAGAAGGGCAGTTTGCGCCACGTAGTATCATATCTTGGAGAGGATCCCCACCGTTTTGGATACTTTTTTGTTATGTGTTGGATATGGGTGCTGAAATTTAGGTTGTTGTCGAGGTATAGGCCAAGGAATTTGCCCTCATTATGTCTGGCAATTAGAGTGTTGTCGATCTTAATGTTAAGTTGCGCAACACCTGCTCTGCTACCAAACATAATATAGTAGGTTTTGCCAGTGTTAAGTGTAAGTGTATTGGCTGTCATCCAAGTCGATAATTTGAGCAGCTCCTCGTTAACAATGGTGTTGAGGGTGGCAAGATTAGGGTGGGAGATGACATAAGTCGTGTCGTCGGCAAAGAGAATGGGTTTCAGGTTTTGGGATATGTTTGGATGATCATTGATGTAAATGAGGAAGAGCAGGGGTCCAAGGACACTTCCCTGCGGAACTCCAGTATCAAGTGGCCGTATTGATGAGGCTGTGCCTTTAATGGTGACATACTGATACCTATTAGAAAGGTAGAATTTAAAATATGCAAGCGCATGGCCTCTTATACAATAGTGGTCAGGTTTGTGGAGTAGGATGCCGTGGTCTACTGTGTCAAACGCTTTTCTTAGGTCAATAAAAATTCCTAGTGGATATTCCTTATTTTCCAGTGCTGTGTAAAGCAGGTCTAGCATTTTTATAACTGCATCATTAGTGCTTTTAATTTTCCTGAATCCAAATTGGCAGGGGTTGAGTATGTTTTGTGACGTTATAAATGAATATAGTCTCCTGTGCACGAGTTTCTCGAAGATTTTGGATAGCAATGGTAAGTTTGATATTGGCCTATAGTTGTTTACGTCTGTAGAGTCACCACCTTTATGTATTGGTGTAACCCTTGCTGTCTTGAGTAGTGTCAGGAAAGTGCTAGTTTCTAGTGACTTGTTAAAAAGTAAGGGATTCAAGGAAACTGGTGGGCAGGACTTGAGTTCTGGAGATGGGAAGTACAGTGCCTGCACTCTGAAGGAGGGGTATTAGTGTTACAGTTTTATAACTACTGTGAGCATGCCTCTGGCAAGACAGTGATGGAGTGAATGATGATGAAAGTTTTTCTTTTTTGGGCTACCCTGCTTTGGTGGGAAATGGCCAATGTGTTAATAATATCTCTACATGTTCTTCTTCTATAGCAGTCATTTTTCTCTTTCCATTTCTTCTCATTCTTACACCTGACCCTCTCGTTGCTCCTGTTGTCAGGTTGACTGAGCAGATTTGGTGCTTTATGCACAGCATACCTCTTTTTCTTGATGTTTTTCCTACTACATTGTCTTCTGATTAGTTGTTGCAACTTTTTTACCCCCTGTTTTTGCTGCAGTATTGATTTGAAATGCACTGCATTGGGTAACTTTTAAGGAGGTGAGAGTGCTTGCTCATTGTATTATTTGGGTGGTGAAAACATACTTGTTGCCACAATGCTTGGGCATTGCTTTGTTTGTGTATCCCAGTAGCTACATCTCTTCCCCTTATTTCTTTCCTCCAAATCCAGGAAGGAGTTGACAGTTCTAGATTTTACTTCTCACACTGAGCAGCCTTAAAACATGCCCTTCACACTGTCTATGTCCCAACCAACAGCAGCTGGTCCATATGCTTAACACTTACAACCTATGGCACTCATTGTACTCTTACATCTTTTCATTCTTGTTTTGTCCCAGGGGGTTCTGCCCCTTCAATGTTATGCTTCCTTTTTGTAAGCCAGGTGCTTAGGGTCAAGACACCTCTCACTACATACCCATCACTCTTACTGGTGAAATTTTTAAGTCTCTGGAATGCTTGGTTAGCAGACATTTATTATGGTACTTGGAAACCCAAAATCCTATCTCCTGTCATCAGTTTATTTTTTTGTAAGTGCCATTCTACCATTGATCCCTTGTTCTGCTTGGATGCATATGTTCTCACTGCCTCTGCTAATAATCAGATTTTTGCAGTCTTTTTTTTTTTTGATCTTGAAAAAGTTTGACTACTTTGCATTACAACATCTTGGCCCAAGCCTATTCCATGGGCCTTAGAGGCAGTCTACTGCTATTTCTTCAAGATTTCATATCAAAGAGGCACTTTTATGTTTAGGTAAATAATAGCTTTTCCCTGGTTTTATTCAGTTTGAAGGCACTACCCTTTTCCTGCCTTCCATATATGATCTTACCTCTGTGTGGTCATCTTTGTTGATAATTTTGCTATAGCTTGTGTAGGTGCTGATTGTTGCCTTGTAGTAACCTCTATCCAAAATGCTATGATCTTGCTTCCAACTGGGCCACTCTTCATGGATTAAGTGTTTTTGTTGCTAAGACACACCAGATAACTTTCATTAGACACCCTATTATCTGTTGTTCCGTTCTATACCTACAGTGGACCCTTCCTTTTCATTTTTAATTCATTCTAGGGAGTCCAACGAAATGCGAAATCGATGAAAACTGAAACCATTTTCCCCATAAGAAATAATGTAAATCCAGTTAATCCATATAAGACATCCAAAAGTCTTTTTTCTTTCAACACACCGGCCGTATCTCACCAAGGCGGGGTGACCCAAAAGGAGAAATGAAAGTTTCTCCTTTTGGGTTACCTTTTATATTTAGTAATATACAGTGGACCCCCGCATAACGATCACCTCCGAATGCGACCAATTATGTAAGTGTATTTATGTAAGTGCGTTTGTACGTGTATGTTTGGAGGTCTGAAATGGACTAATCTACTTCACAATATTCCTTATGGGAACAAATTCGGTCAGTACTGGCACCTGAACATACTTCTGGAGTGAAAAAATATCGTTAACCGGGGGTCCACTGTATTTATATTTTATATTTAGTAATATATACAGGAGAAGGGGTTACTAGCCCCTTGCTCCCGGCATTTTAGTCACCTCTTACGACACGCATGGCTTACTGAAGAAGAATTCTGTTCTACTTCCCCATGGAGAACATCCAAAAGTATAAACGAAAAATACATTTTATAGAGAAGGACTATATTCCATAGCTTATTTATCTATCACAATTCATCTAATGACATAATAAACAATATTAATAACATAGAAACATGATAAATACTCTAGAATGAATTATTGTGTGGTAAAGCAAGTGGGGACTTGAAATTGAAGCCCACCCTTGTTTATCATTATGAAAATCCATGAGTTTTTAAGAACAATGTTGTGAAAAACAAATGGGCTGTAATGTGGAAGGCCAACATAAAAGCTTGGGTAACAAGACAATTTTTTATTGAGTGGGTCTTTGCTCCCACTGTCAAAAAGTACCTCATTAAAAAACATTTGCCACTCAGGACAATTTTACTTATGGATAATGCTCCTGCTCACCCTCCAAGCTTGAAAAAAAGAGTTGCTGGAGGAGTTCAGTTTTATAACTGTGAAGTTCTTGCCTCCTAACACCACTCCTCTCATCCAGCCCATGGCCCAGCAGATCATTTCTAGCTTCAAGAAACTCTATACGAAAGCATTTTTTGAGAGGTGCTTTGAAATCATTTTGGAAACAAATTTAACCCCAGGGAGTTCTGGAAGGACCATTTCAATATCCTCACCTGCTTGAGGCTTATAGATAAAGCTTGGGGGAATGTGTCTTCCAGAACCATGCAGTCAGCATAGAAGAAATTGTGGCCTGACTTTGTGGCAGCCAGGGATTTTGAAGGCTTTGAAGATGAGCCCGAGTCAGTAGAGGATATTGTGTCCCTGGGAAAGACTTTGGGCCTAGAGGTGACTGAAGATGATGTGGAAGAGTTGGTGGAGGAGCATAGAACTGAACTCACCACAGAAGAACTTGTAGACCTCCAGAAGGACTAGCAACAGATTGCAGCGGAGGAGCAGTCGTTAGAAAGAGGAGGAAAGGGATGATGTGTCCATTGCAGTTGTCAAGGAAATGTATGCTAAATGGCGTGAAGTGCAGGAGTTTTCCGAAAAATACCATCCAGACAAAGCAGTGGCCATCCTTCTTTCTAACATGTACAGTGACAGTATAATGTCTCAATTTAGACAAGTATTAAAATGGAGCTTGAAACAAACCTCACTGGACAGGTTTTTAGTGAGACAAAGAACCAATGAGCCAGAACAAGGTGTTAGTAGTGAAAAAGAGACAAAGAAGAGAAACAACACCAGAAGGACAGTTGCTTGACATATTAATAGAAGGTGCTCTCCCTCGAAGCAGTAAAATACCCCCTCCTCTCCACCTTTTGCTTCCAGTATGCCATTAGCTCTCCTCTGACAGGTAAGAGGCAGTTAAATTTTCATTTACTGTACAATATTTCAGTTAAAGTTTCTTTTAGTATTCATTTTTGCAATTTTATGTAATAGTACATTCTTAATAAATTGGGGGTCTGGAACAGATTAATTCTATTTACATCATTCTTCATAGGAAAAATTGCTTTGGTTGTTGTCCATTTTGGTTGTTGAACCGACATCTGGAATGAATTAAGTTTGACAACCGAGGTTCTACTGTAATTTTCAGCATTGCTGCTAGTGCACTTTAGATATATTAAATATTACTAAATCCATAAGAAAACTATTACTCCTATTTCTTTCTTTTTTTTTTTTTTTTACAGAAACTCATCTATCTGTTGGGTAACTTAGTAAATGTTGGTTTAGCAGTATACAAATGTCACAGTATGGGCATCCTGCCAACCCATGCATCAGACTGGCTGGCTTTCCAAGAACCTGCTATCCAAATGGAGTTTTCACATGGTGGAATGGCACTTTTGTAGGCCACATAGAAGGGTAAACAAATATATCTCTTAAGAGGTTTTCATTGTGTGCAAGCCATATTTTTTAATAGATATTTATAAACAATGTTCACTTTAATGGTAATTAAGAACTGGTCAATTTATATTGAAATGTTGTTATATTAATGCTGGAAGTGAGATTAAAAATTTATACATAAAAAATGATCATAGTATGGACAAGTGATCTTGTTCATGTACCATATTTTTGTGTGTATTTTTGTTTTGGAAGTTTCTGAATATGTCAGATGTATGCAAAAAATTTTGTTAACTTCTAATATTGAATATATTTATGTATGGTTTTAAAGAAGTGTTTAAAAGTTTGTTGTGGTGTATAATCTGGCCTTGCAACCTGTCAACATGGTGTACATAATTGAATGCAAGTGGTAAGACTAGGTGGATGAGAGTTGTATTTATTGCTTCAAAACTGCATTACCACTTTCAGCAGTGATGTTGGAGCTAAAAATACAATGGCATATACTGTATCCTTGTATTAAATATAGGCATGATTTAATCCAAGATAGATTTCTACTTGTCCTTTTGTATTCAACCTTTTTTTTTTAATTAGTACAGAAAATGACCTAATTCACAACTTGCATGTCGTGTGTTCATCACTGGAAATGTACAAGATAGTCATAATATGACTCAAGTTATTTGTGTAAATGAGATATACTCTCATATCACATAAAAACTCCATATTGGCTTTAGCACTTTACATGAATAATAATAAGAAAAAGGACCCTTAGAACCTATTATATGCAGTGAACATTTACTTTGATTTTAATTAAATAGTTTTCTTGTGTAAAATTTGAGAGTTAAGTTTTGATGATATTCAGGCTTACAAGCAGAGTAACTGAAGGTTTAATGCTAAACTTCGTTCACTGCCTGTTTGGAAATTACAACACTGCTGAGAATAAATGACAAAATTGCATTACAATAAAATCTGTACTTAATGCCTGCCAACTCTCCTCTTACAGCATAAGGAAGTAATACATATCCCAGGCAGCAACCTTTAATAATTTTTGTTTCATTGCATCATGCTTTAATTGTATGAATAAACATGAACAAACAAGCTACATACATTTTACTTATCACTGAGATGATACAGATTGACAGGTACGAGTAGATTGTAATGACACGAGTTCTATCCCCGCCCGTGGTATGGTTTGTTTACTATAATTGTCCATGGAAGTATTGGAAGACAAAAGTGGATAGGATGATTGCTCTTTACTGTGGTAGATGCTTTTTTTCTTTTATGCATTGGTAATGCAACCGAAGGTGAGGAGTTTCTTAATAACTAAAATGTTGACCTCGCCTTGATGCTGGTGAGGAGCTTTTGATTTAGGGAATTGGACTGGTGTTTCCCTTCTGTGGATTGAACCTAAATGCCTTTCCATTTATTGTGTGTTGTATGAACACTACTGGTTTTGCATTCCACCCCCATTTTTTTTTTTCCAACACTGGTCATATCCCACTGAGGCAGGGTGACTTAAATTTAGTAATTTATACAGAAGAAGGGGTTACTAGCCCATTGCTCACCGCATTTTAGTTGCCTCTTACGACTCGCATGACTTACCGAGGAAGAATTCTTTTCTGCTTCCCCATGGAGACCCCCATAAATGTAATTATAATAATCATACAGTATAAAAGATGTAAATGCTAGATTAGAGGAAAAAGTGTAATCCTCAAAAATACCAATTTGTATAAATTAAATGTAAGTTGTTATGATTGAAGTCTGCACTTGTGATTATTGTTGTTGAGAGTCTGAAGTGGTTGGTAGAAGAGTTAGGAATTACTGTTTGTGTGAAAAAAGGAAGTTCAGATTAATTAGATGAATAAAAGTAAGGGTCAGAATGGGAGAATAATGAAGTGAATACATTGCATAGTAGCTGAAAACTTTGAATCATTTGCCAATGCATATACAGCCTCTCCTCACTTAACGACGGAGTTCTGTTCCTAAGACTCGTCAGTAAATGAATTCATTGGCAAGTGAGGAACATACTATAATGGTAGTGGGTTTGTGTTAACCATCTTTGACATTGTTTTAATGTCACCTTTGCACCATTTATAGCATTTCTAGTATATTTGTAAATGTTTATACAGTAGTGTACTGTATATTGTAATAAACAGAATAGAGGAAATCAGCTCTTACATACATTATGAATACTGGTCAAAGAGCCTGTCGTAAGTCCGAGTCGTTGTTAAACGAGTACGCCGCTAAGTGAGGAGAGGCTGTGCTGTACTCCACAGAAGGGGTAGGAATTTTTGCAGTCAGAGGGTAGTCTAATTGTTATGTCAGCACACTTCTGAAAAATGGTTATTCAGTGAATGATGGTGACCGTGTTTTCTTCTTTGAGTCACCCTGCCTTGGTGGGAGACAGCTGTTGAGTTAAACATACATCTGCAAATTGTGTGTTATAAATGGAGGAAGTGCTCGGAATAACCATGGTGTGCCTCCATTTGTGTAGTAACCTGGCCTGAAGAATATTCTGTCATTGGCAAAAGTGGCAATATTCCTGGTCTGAAGAATATTCTCTGCTTGGGAACATTGACAGTATTCCCAGCTTTAAGAATACAGTGGACCCCGGTTAACGTAGGTAATCCGTTCCGGAGAGCGTGTCTTATGCCGAATGTGACTTAATCCAAATTAATTTTCCCCATAAGAAATAATGGAAATCCAATTAATCCATTCCAGACACCCAAAAGTATTAAACAAAATAATTTTTTTACATGAAATATACATTTCCCTACACAGAAAACAATGAGACATGCAGAATAAACAATACTAAAATGACACATACCTTTATTGAAGACTTATTGATGAGTGATGAGATGGGAGAGGATGGAGGTGTACTTTTATTTGGAAGGGGAATCCCCTTCCATAAAGACTTCAGGTACCAAGTCCTTTTCCGGGGTTACTTCCCTTCTTTGTTTTTTAATATCACTAGGACCAGCTTGAGTCACTGCACACCTGTGGCACTAAATATCTGAGCAGAGAGCTCTGTTTTTGGCATCTCTTTAAAATTTTCCTAAAATGGGACACAACATAGTCATTGTAGATGTTGCCAGTACGGCCTGCAACAGCTGTGTCAGGGTGATGTTCATCCATAAAACTTCTTTCTTTCAACATACCAGCCGTATCCCACTGAGGTGGGGTGGCCCAAAAGGAAAAACGACACGCATGGCTTACGGAGGAAGAATTCTGGTCCACTTCCCCGTGGAGATAAGAGGAAATAAACAAGAACAATATCTAGAAAGAAAATAGAAGAAAACCTAGAGGGGTGTGTATATATATACTTGTACATGTATGTGTAGTGTGACCTAAGTGTAAGTAGAAGTAACAAGATGTACCAGAAATCTTGCATGTTTATGAGACCGAAAAAAACACCAGCAATTCTACTGTCATGTAAAACAATTATAGGCTTTCATTTTACTCACTTGGTAAGATGGTAGTATGTCCCTGGGTGGTTGCTGTCTACCAACCTACTACCTCCTCATCCGTTAATGTTTGTACATAAAACAGGAACACTGCAGCAGGCCTGTTGGCCCATACTAGGCAGGTCCTTCACAAACCATCCCACTAACAGAATCGTATTTGCCCAACCCAATTTTCAATGCTTCCTAAGCAATAAGCTTTGATAATTCTTTTCACTCATGTGCAAGTCACACTCAACTCAAATCATGTGTGTGGGGGAAGTACCCTGGGTGGTATGTGAGGAAGTATCCTGGCTGGTGTGTGGGGATGTACCCAGGCTAGTATGTGAGGAAGTACCCTGGCTGGTGTGTGGGGAAGTACCCTGGCTGGTATGTGGGGAAGTACCCTGGCTGGTTTACCACCATCACTACCACCCTCTACCACCACCACTTTCATATCTTTCTACAAACTTTTTCTTGAATTCTATAGTGTTTCTCACCCTCTTTACCAGAAGCTTTCTTTGGGCCCATGGTGGCTTATTTAGCAGTTACAAGCACTAAAAACAATGGAATAATACAAAATATATCTCACGTACGCATGGAGTCATCCTCACTGGCTGGTAAACAATGGCACACTGGCTGTACATGGAGTGTCCAGGCCGCTCATGGCGCGCAGACACATTTGGCACAAATAACTTTAACCAAGTCAATATTTTGATGCAAAAAACGTTACTTAATCCGATTACAGTAGGGCCCCGCTTTACGGCATTCCGCTAATACGGTCATTTCAAATTACGACCAAAACTCTTTATACGGCTCCCCCCACCTGACTTTCTAATACGGTCACCGTGCCCCACCCGGTTTGTTTACATTCTCTGTGAGATCCTTAATTAAGCACCAAGTCCCTCCATTATGTCTAGAAACTCCAAAATTTCAAGTGTTTTTATCTACTCTCTCATCCCGGCCATGGGCCAGGCTCGTCTGGTGCTTGCCTGGTCAACCAGGCTGTTGCTGCTGGAGGCCCGCTGCCCTACATATCCATCACAGCCTGGTTGATCTGGCACCTGGTGAAGATTCTTGTCTAGTTTCCTCTTGAAGGCTTCTACACTTGTTCCAGCAGTGTTTCTGATATCTTCTGGTAAGATGTGAAGGCTTACTCAGCCCTGTAACAACTTCAGACAGTATTACCAAGTCTGGCTCCTCCTCAGGAAAATTAGTGAATAGAAAAAGAATAACAGACAAACATAAACACTTTATTATATAGAAAATATAAAACACTTAAATATGAAATATTAATCCTACATTAAAGAAAATGAAAAATGAAAAATATAAATGATAACTGAATTCAACGCTAATATATATAGGGGTGTCTGGTGTTGGTGACACTGAGTGTTGAAATCGTAGCCATTGTCAATGATAGGGGGGGGGGTCGCAGGTGTTGGTTACAACCCACTGGCTAGTTCTTCACAGTATAGCCTTGAGTATTCTATCCCGATGACAGGAAAGCAGGTACTTTACCGCTGCAATGATGAGGGGTTACGTCCTGCAATTTCATACAGGTGCACAGGTAATTAAATCCAAAAAGGGGAAGTCTCAGGACGTTAGTCCATCTCCATTAGTTCTGCTCGTTGATTGGCAGGTGACCCTCTCTGTCATCCAAGCTGGAAAGATAGACAGGTTACCCACTGCTTAAGAAATCACTCTCCATGATAAGTACAATACCTAAAAGATGTGGTGATTATTACAACAGTCAACCTAGAGCAAGACTGAAAGGACTAAGTTTATTATTGGTCAAAAGTGAAGCTTTCAACCAATAAATCCACTAGAATACAAGGCAGGCATGTACTTACAGTAGTGCTGGGAGCTGTGAGTCTAGTGATTACTGTTTGGACCGGAGCCCCACACGTCCCCTTTTGGGGGGGGTAAGAAGGAGGGGAAGGGATAGCAGGAGCTAGACTGACCCTACCTTAACAAGCAGCCGGCAGTCAAACTATCACTTTCGGGGTGGGGGAAAAAAGGCGGGAATAGCGGGAGCTTGACTTACCCTACCTTAACAAGTAGCCGGCAATGAAACTATTGTTACTATATACTCCCTCTCTACTCCTATCTATTGAACTTTTCCCTCACATAAGATGTTGAAAAGGCTGGGACCCCAGATGTTTATACAGTGTTCCCTTATTGTCCCCACTGCACCCCTGCTCCTCACTGGGTTTATTTCACACTTCCTTCCTTATCTCTCACTCAAGTATGTTGTTATGGCAGTGTGCAGATTTGGGACCAAGCCCTCGAGTACCTTCCAGGTATATATTATGTACCTCTCTCTCCTCTGCTCCAATGAGTACATGTTCAAGACTTGCAAGTGTTCCCAGTAGTTTAGGTGCTTTACTGGCTCAATGTGAGCCATAAATGATCTCTGTATTTGTTCCAGCTCCAATATCCTGCCTTGAACAGGGCCATCAGCACTAAGCAATATTCTAAGTATACTCTGATAATTATACTTATGTATACCTGTACCTAAATAAACTTACACACTGAGCTGGCATGCAGGTACACATTAAAATCAGTGTCTTATATCTCGTGACACCATATTAGTAATAATTATAATAATAATCACCGAGTCTCATTGAATGTCATGTATTACGTTAATATACATATTTTTGTTAATCCATCTATGATATTTCTTCAAAATTATATAATAAACACGATACATAACATATAAAGATGATAAATACACCCCACAATAGAATAACATTTTCTTTAGTCCAACATAAGAGAAAATGTGTTACTGGGGGTAACTGTAGGAAATTATTCCCGTCGTATAAATTTATTCAGGTATACACAAAGATAGTTACATAGATTATCATACATAGCAGCATGTGTATAAAGTACCTAGGATAACCCAAAAAAGTCAGCGACTTACATCCATTGCCTTCACACAGAGTGTCATTTCTTCTGAAAATGGTGTTACATGAGAGTGGGAGTGTTCCTCTTTATTTATTCTACCGTATCAATGTAGAGACAACTTGTGCACAAACCACACGTGTATGCCTGGCTTGTTTACAAAACTTGTGTTCGCCTGGTTTGTTTTCATAACTCCACGAGTGTCCTCATTTATCTCGTTTACTCACCTCTGACCCTACATTAAGACTACAAATATTTTACGGTAAGTAATGAATGAACTGTATATGCATTTTATTGCTCTGGAATGCTTAAATGTCATAGAATATTGTGTGGGTGGAATGGCCTGGTATGGTATCCTGGCTGGCTACCATACATACCACGCTTGATTTCTTACAATAAATACTACTTGTCTCATCCTAGATTAAGACTACAAATATTTTAAGGTAAGTAATGAGTGTACTATATGTGTATTTTACTTTTTTATTGTTTTTTAATGCCTAGTTCTATTGCCAACTTAATATATGTTAGTGTGAACTTATCTAGTATTTATATGTATAAGTGAGAAGAAAAAAGGGTGTTCCACTTTACGGCGGTAGCCTGGAACCTAACATGCCGTATAAGTGGGGCCCTACTGTATTACTTAATCTGATGACGTCTTAATCAGGGGATCCACTGTATTTTGTCTTTCAAAATGCTATTCCTGGCCTGTAGTATATACTATCCTTATAAACATTTCATAGTATATATTTTTTTCTACAGCAAAGAAATTCGTCATACAGTTACAGCTATTTATATATTCTTCTGTCAGTCATTTAAGTCCAATTAATTTTTTCCATATTTTTTTTTTTAACACGTTGGCCATTTCCCACCGAGGCAGGGTAACCCAAAAAGAACAAACAAAATATAAACAATTTGAAAGCGTAATTGACAATCTCCCAACACAGTCAACATTATCTTACCTCACATTAAACATTGAGGTGTTCCAACTTGGAGGAAGTGGGATGAATATCAAAGATAATTTTGTAAATATATCTGAGAGCCATTATCAAGTTTTAATTGATGCAAATTTCACATCTGTGATAGCAGTCCTTTACATGGTGGAAAACTGTGATTTCATTTTACACTAATAACCTGGGCACATTCACCGCTTGACCTGAGCAGAGTGCGGACGTGTGACTACTGCCCTCTGCTGGCCATTGGAGGAGACATATTTTCACAACATGGCGCAGTCTGTGAGAAGGCGTGTGCACACGGTGTGCCTTGAATTGGTGCGTGGTGCAATAACGCCTCAGTCTGCACAAGTGCTTTTACCACAAATTATCCGTGACACCTATGGTGTTGCGGATCAAGAACTGTATGGTGTGGCGCTAAATGGTGCCTATCGTATTTTCGTCAAGTTGAGATCAGCTGGAGTGTATGAACGGCTGGTTGACAAGTACCAGGACAGGAGCGTGGACATAAATTCAGCGATAAGTGTTCGACTCATCGACGTGTCTAGGCATTACACATGGGTGAAAGTCCGAAATGTGCCATTTGAGGCGGACGAGACTGATCTGCGGAATGTATTTGAACAGTATGGACCTGTACACCTGGCTATGGCTGGTAAATGGACGGATGGGGCGTATGCCGGCTTGCCGGATGGTACGTTCACGCTCAAGATGACGTTGAGGCATTCCATCCCGTCTTACGTCATACTGGATGCATTTAGGACGCAGGTAATGGTGTACTACACTGGGCAGCAGAAGACGTGTAGGTTATGTGGTGCATATGACCATATGGCGGCCCAGTGTGGGAGATGGCAGCGGAGACAGGAACTAGGTAGTGAGATGGTGAAAGAGCCAGAACCGGAGGTGGGTCATGCTGATGAGTCACCTGTACATAGAAGTGGCACTTCCTGGAGTGAGGAAGTGGAGCGTGAGCTGCCACTGGTGGGTACCAGCCCATCACTGTCACAGTTAGTGGGATGTGAGGCATCTGCCTTGGAGAACGGGAAGACTGTGCAGATTGGTGACGTGCGGGTAGGGAGAGGCCTACTGGTGAACGTGAAGGAAAAATCCTTTGAGAAGAAGGTTTCTGAGGATAACTTGAGAATGGTGAAGAGTACTGTTCAGATTGAAGATGAGCAACTCGGAAGATTGGTGAACATGGCAGATGACTCGCCAGGAGTGGTGGAAGTGATTGAGGTGAATGCTGAGATTCACAGGGAGGCATCCAGTGAGTTGGAAATGGATGCAGAGAGTGTCAACCGTAAGAGGGCGGCGACATATTCCGACTCGGATGATGTTTTGACCCCGGCACAGAGACTGGGGAAAAAGCTGTGGGTTGATGTGGTGCGTGGGAGCTCTAAAGGTATGCCTGGTCCGGTGTTGGATCAAGGGAAGCTACAAGTGGGCAGTGGAGAGAAAAGTGGAAGAAGCAGACACACTGGAAGCGTGTCAGTGAAAGGTGAAATGGGGCAGAGGGTGAAATCACATAAGTAGGTTTCCGGTGCATGACAGTGAATATTAATGGATTGTGTGCGAGTGAGAAGCGTCTGTGGGTAAAGGGATTTTTAAGACGTTATGCTATAGACATTGTTTTTGTGCAGGAACATAATTTCAAGCTGGAAAGGGAATTGGAGGTGGATGGGTACAGAGTGTTTGTGATGTATTCGGAGCGAATGAAGGGAGGGGTGGGAATCCTGATCCGAGAGACGAGCCCGTTTGTTGTTCTTAGGAGTGAAGGGGGGGGTCGTGTGTTAAGAATAGATGGGTGGTGGAGAGGTGAGAGGATGGCAGTAGTTTGTGTGTATGTGCCGGCTGAGAATGATGTAAGGGTAAAGAATGAATTTGTGAATAACGTATTGGTATATTATTTGCGGTCATTACCGTCAGTGACAATAGTTGGTGGCGACTGGAACTGTGTGGTGCGAAGGAAGGATGTGGAACCGAGAGGGGCAGGGTGTTTTTTGGCAGGTTTAGGGGATCTATTGAGAGGTGTGAGATTGAAGGATATAGTTGATGGAGGGGATTGCGAGATAGAGCACACATTTCATAGAAAGGGATATGCTGCACGATTAGATAGGTTGTATGTGACAAGGGGAGTGAGGGTGATGCGGGTGCAGACGGTGAATGTCGTTTATTCAGATCATAGGGCGGTTTATGCTGATTTAAATTGGGACGGTTTGCCTAAGAGATATTTGGGGTACTGGAAGCTGAATGTACGACTACTGGGTGAGGGGGTGGAGGGAGGGGATTTTGAAAGTTTGTGGGAGGACTTATGGGGTGGGGGTAAGAGTGCAAGCGATTTATTGGGGTGGTGGGATGGGGTTGCGAAGAGGAGGATCAGGCAATATTATGTGCGAAGGGGAAAGAATGAGGCATGGATGACATATGGGCTTCAACAGTATTTAGAGGGGCGGTTGCAGGGTTGTTATGAGAGGGGTGCTGTGGAAGGTGTGTATCCAATGGAGGAAATTGAAGCGTTAAAGTGGCAGATAAGAGATATGCACAATGAGAGATTTGATGAGGCGAGGGTGCAAGGTGGGTTAGAGGAGGCGATTTGGGGTGACAGGCCGTCAGCCTGTGTGTTACGGGGCCAGCGGAGACGCAGGTTGGCAATGGAGATTGATAAGCTGGTAGTACACGAGAACTTAGGTGGGTATACGAAGGGTCAGGAGTTGCGAACTACTGAGGGTATGAGTGGTTTTATGGATAGTTGGTTTGGAAAATATTTGCGGAGTGTAGGAGTGAACGGTGAGGATTTAGAGAGATTGGGAGAGAATGTAACTTGTGTGCTGAGTGGAAGTGATCGTATGGCATTGGGAGGGGATATTGAAGAGGGGGAGGTATGGAGAGCTTTGGAGAATATGGCGAGAGGTAAAGCGCCAGGTATAGATGGGTTACCTTGTGAATTCTATGTGAAGCATTGGAGTGTGTTGAAGGATTTTTTAGTGAACCTGATGAATGTGATGAAAAGTGAGGGGAGGATGGGTGAGTTGCAGCGTACTGCAGTAGTAGTATTGATTCCAAAAGGGGAAGGCCCTACTACAGTGCAGAACTACAGGGCATTGTCGTTGTTATGTGCTGATTATAAGATATTCGCAAAAATCTTGGGGAACAGGCTGAAGTGCATGATAGATAGAGTTGTTGCGAGAGGTCAGTATGGGGTGCCTGGGAGGACGATGTATGAGGGACATGGAATAATAAAAGATTTTGTGGAAAGTATGGAGGGGGAGAATAAAGGGGGGGGGAGGTGTCTTAGCATTGGATTGGCAGGCTGCGTATGATTGCGTAGAACGAGAGGCACTATGGCATATCTTACGGAGGCAGGGTTTTGGGGAAGAGATGGTGCGTTGGATTGAGACTTTGTATAATAGGGTAGGTGTACGTGTGCAGGTGAATGGGAAATTGGGAGAGTGGGTTTCAGTGGGTAGAGGCATAAGGCAGGGTTGTCCTCTGTCTCAACTGTTGTTTGCTTGTATACAGGACCCTTTTTACAGGGCAGTGGTGTGGTGTGGAGAATGGAGGGATGGGAATAATAGGGTATGTGGATGATACAACAATTCTAATGAGCAGGGAGGAAAGTTTACATGAGGTGGAGGATGTAATTGGTGGTTTTGAAGGAGTTACAGGTTTAAAAGTGAATGTGGAGAAATCGAAATTATTGGTCTTAGGGAATTGGGTAGGGAGGGCGCGATGGGAAACAGCTGTGCGTTGGTGTGTGGTGGATAGACTAAAGGTGTGTGGGATAATTTATATGGGGAATGCCGGGGAGGCATGGATGCTTAATTCTGGGAGGGCAGTGGATAGGTTGGTGGGTAGGTTAAATGTTTTGAGACCCATACATTTGACGATACATCAACGTGTAATAGTGGTGAATGTAATGTTATATAGTATGGTCTGGCATGTGGCAGCAGTATATCCGTTGGCAGGACCGGACATAACTAGAATGCTAAAAAAGGTTTTTCGTTATATATGGGGTTCTGGGTGCAACTGGTTGGGTAGGAGTGTTGTTATGCTACCGGTCAACAAAGGTGGATTGGGTTTAATAGATAAAAGATTAACCCTTTGACTGTTTCAGGCCCCTCTCTGAAACTGTCATTCTATGTCGCCAAATATTCGAAAAAAAAAAAAATTATTTTTTCTTATGAAAATGTTAGGAATATTTTTACTAGTGTTTTAAGCCTAAAAAAAAATTTTGCCATCAGTACTTACCGAGATATAGAGCCGCAAAGTTTGCAGAAATTGACGTGCGTACGGCAACAGCGGCGACTGCCGCCCACCCGGTATTCTTTTATTTACTCTAATTCAAAGGTTTCTTGCATTTTTCAATATTTTTCTTTTCCAGGTAACTTATGTGGCCTGTGAGACCAATGTAAGGTGCATTGTCCAAATATACACTCATTGTTTACAACACAATAACAGAACAAACTTTATCACTATTAGTTTGTGTATACACTTTGTTTACACAAACAAACAATACAAAACAATGTTTATTACTATTGTTCCATAATATATATACATATGTACAGTCACTAAACACGTTCCTAGAACTGCTGCAGCTTGTGGAACTCTTTGAAACATGGGTATATGCAGAGGGGCACTTCACACTCCTCACACATAAAACGAGTGTCTCTGCGTGTTTGTGGGCATTTTGTGGTATGCATACATACATAACACCTCTTCTGAGCATTTTTCTTGGCAGTAGTAGGAGGCAGTTGTATGGGGTAGTGATCACCAGGCCTCATACAAGATGACGTCTGTGGGCGCTGGTCTATTGCAGGAGTTGCTCCTTTGTACTTTGCAATTATTTGTCTGATTACTGACAGGCAAAATTCACCATATTTTGGTGTTTTGTTGGTCTTCAACTTGTATATGTTATAAGCATTTAGCATAGAGATATCAACAAGATGGAAAAAAAGTTTGATATACCACTTATAACTCTTGCGTACACAGTCTGCAAACCCAATCTGCATGTCACATTTGTCCACTAAGCGCATATTGAGGTTGTAGTCCATGACAGCTGCAGGCTTTAGAATGGGTTCATTGGTCTCTCTGTTGTCCCTGCCACTGGGTACCATTTCGTTTGTGTGAACTGATGTCAACAATGTGACATCACGTTTATCATGCCACCGAAATGCCATGATGTCATTGGCAGCAAAGGCTTGCACCTCACCTCTGCGAGTGCCAGCGTCGAACCTTGGCATATGTTTGCGATTACCACACACTGTGCCACACACGTCTGTCAAGTTCACTCGCAAGAAATCACTGAGTAAGGGGCTTGTGTACCAGTTATCAGTAAATAACATATGCCCCTTACCAAGATATGGTTCCATCATTGTTCGAACCACATCACCAGAGATACCCAATAACTTCATGGTATCTCTCAAAGTATTACTGCCAGTGTACACAATAATATCTAAAACAAGACCACTTCTGCAATCACACAGTACAAATAGCTTTATACCAAAGCGTTTCCTCTTGCTTGGTATATATTGCTTGAAAGAGAGTCTTCCTTTGAATTAAATCAAGGACTCATCAATAACAAGCTTCCTGAAGGAATAAAAATACATGCAGCACTTTTGTTTCAGGTACATAAACACATTTCTTATCTTATATAACCTGTCGCTTCTGTCAGGCCTGGTTTTGTCTGAAAAGTGTAACATACGCAACAGTATCAGGAAACGATTGACACCTATAATGTCACTAAAACCTGGAGTTGAAATCAGGCGATCTGTTGTCCAGTATGTGGTGACAGTGTGCTTATACACATGTGGCATAAGCATTATTGTGGCAAAAAACAGGTACATCTCTGCCACAGTTGTCTCCTTCCACTTGTGTAGCCGTGATTTTGGTGAGAGAATTGTATTTGCCATGGTGTATTCACAGTATGTGTTGGTTTCCCTGACAATGATGTCCATCAGGGGTTCATCGAAGAATAACTCAAAGCAGTCCAGTTCACTGGCATTGTTCCCAAGTGGACAAGATGGCTTTATTCCACTTTGTGTTTCATCAAAGTCATGGGGACTGGGAACAAACTCGTCACCGTCCTGCCAATCCCAGATGCGGTCTGCTGGTGGGGTCTGGATATTGTACCGTGGTTGTGGCTGTGGTTGTGGCTGTGCAGGTTGTGGTGGTGCAGGTTGTGGCAGTGTGGGGTAGGGTGAGGCTGGTTGTTCTGCTGAGTCAGCCGCGTGGCTAGTAGCGTGGCCCGGTGATGGTGCCACATGGGCCGTGCCACCCTCACTATCCCCACCACTGCCTCCTCCCTCACTGTCACCATTCATACCCATCGTTACAATATCGTCATCTTCACTATCAGGTCGTGGTGTTGGGCCACGGGATGTGCTCCCAGAGTTTCTCCTTCCCCTTGGAACAACATATGAAACACTACCAGACCGCATGCTACGTCGTACATACTGGCGCTTCACTGGGGAATATTCACTCTCACTGTCACTAGAACTGCTTTCAATGACCTTGAAATCACTATCACTATCACTGCTATCATCTGGGTGTTGTACACGACCAAATAGTTTCCTCTTTCGTCCTGGTACAGGCGAACGTGAACGTGAACAAGCCGGCACAGCACCAGAGGTCGAAGGTTGTGGGTCATCTGGGTTTTCGTCACTATTTACGTTATCCTGGGCACTTTTTTCGGTAACACTCACTTCAAAACCCTGGAATTCACTGTCACTGACATTTTCATCGCTGTTAGAGCTATCACTTGGGAATAAAAGACCTCCAATCCACCGAGGAGTGAGGAACTTCTTACCGAGAGGCATGGTGAAAATGGACTGACAACATGGCGTTCCCACAATGCACCGCTGGGTCCCAGATTTTTTTCACAGGGTGCACACCGACCACTGAGACCCATTCTCTCCCATGTAGGCCTACCAGGCCTTTGGCGCTTGATTTGAATCCGCTAGAATTTGTGCGTATAAATACGTCAGAAACATTGGCTCGTAAGACGTATTTATACGTCGGAAACAGTCAAAGGGTTAAATGTCGACGAAGAAAGGGAAGCGGTGATTTCGTGCACTGGCCAGGGAGGTATACCATCTTTTAGGAGTGAAGAACAACAGGATGTGGGTGTGGGGGTGTGCGAGGCATTACGTAGAATGAAAGGGAGAAAAGCAGCTGGAACTGACGGGATCATGACAGAAATGTTAAAAGCAGGGGGGGATATAGTGTTGGAGTGGGTGGTATTTTTGTTTAACCCTTTGAGGGTTTTCGTCGTACTAGTACGTCTTACGCGTAGGGGTTTTTGACGTACTAGTACTCATAAATTCTAGCGACCTCAAATCTAGTGGGAGAAAGCTGGTAGGCCTTCATATGAAAGAATGGGTCTATGTGGTCAGTGTGCACAGTCTAAAAAAAATCCTGCAGCACACAGTGCATAATGAGAAAAAAAAAACTTTTTCCATTTTTTTTTAATAAATCAGCGACTTTGCAGTGTATTTTCGTATGGTATTTATTGTTGTATTCTAGTTTTCTTGGTCTCATTTTATAGAATGGAAGACATATTACTGAAATTGAGATGATTTTGACTGGTTTTACAATGAAAGGTGCCTTGAAATTGAGCTCAAAGTAGCAGAAATGTTCGATTTTTACCAAACTTCAAAAGTAAACAAATCGTGCCAAGCGTGCAATACACGTCAACTGGTGAGTCTAATATTCTTTCACAAGTGCACCAATAATATTTATACCATTTTTTACACTAATGCAGTAGTCTGCATAACAGTAAATCTTATATTTTTTGTGAGAATAAAAATTCAAAGTGGAAAGCAAAAGAATATAAGAGGGGCCTTGAGACGTGACTAATGACTAGAGGAAATGTCATTTTAGTGCCAGGAATGTCTTTCTTGTTTATTCTGGACCCTATTCCGAAATTGGCATCTTTTGAAATTTGTGTGAAATTGGCAAAATTGCTAAATTCTGACCACTGTACTGGATAGTTGAATTTATAAATGGGTGGTTTCTTGCACCCATTCGATAGAAAAAATGGAGTTCTAGCGAAATATTCATGTTTTTTGTCGACTAGTACAGTGAAATTGGCCGAAAATGGGGCTCAAAGTGGGCAAAATCGCCGATCCGTAAACATCGCCGAGACCGCTAACTTTGCGAGAGCATAATTCCGTAAGTTTTCTATCAAATATCAAACTTTTGGTGTCGTTATGATCGGGAAAATATTCTCTATCTTTTCATAAGAGAAAATAATTTTTTTTTTTTTTTTAAATTTGGCCGACCCTGAGAACGAGTTTCGGAGAGGGCCTGTCGACCCTCAAAGGGTTAATACATGTAAATGTATGAAAGAGGGGAAGGTACCTAGGGATTGGCAGAGAGCATGTATAGTCCCTTTATATAAAGGGAAGGGGGACAAAAGAGATTGTTAAAATTATAGTGGAATAAGTTTACTGAGTATACCAGGAAAAGTGTACGGTAGGGTAATTGAAAGAATTAGAGGTAAGACAGAATGTAGGATTGAGGATGAGCAAGGAGGTTTCAGAGTGGGTAAGGGATGTATAGATCAAATGTTTACATTGAAGCATATGTGAACAGTATTTAGATAAAGGTAGGGAAGTTTTTATTGCATTTATGGATTTAGAAAAGGCATATGATAGAGTTGTAGGTAGTAGGTTGGTAGACAGCAACTGCCCATTATTATTATTATAATAAAAAAAGAAGCGCTAAGCCACAAGGACTATACAGTGCTGCAGGGCAGGAAGGAAGCGAGGGCATCAGGTGGCAAAAGGGAGATGGATGAGTAATAGGTTACGGATAACAGCGGGGCAGTGGATGGTGAAAGGGTAAAGGGCAGCAAGAGACTGAACTAGAAAGGGCTGAGGGGAGTGCGAAAAGTATCATCAAAGTTTGTGGAGTAAATCAGTCGTTGTCAAGAAGTCAATGAGAGAGTCAGGATTAAAGGAGGGTCCATCAGCAAGAAGGGAAGGTAAAGAGAGAGTAGTAGAACGAAGACGACGTTGGAGGTAAATTCTGCGTGCTCGTTGATAGAGAGGGCAGTCTAACAGAATGTGGCTAATCGATACTGGAACTTGACACTGCTCACAGAGAGGAACAGGGTGCCTCTCCATGAGATACCCATGAGTAAGACGAGTGTGGCCAATGCGAAGGCGGAAGAGAGTGGTCTCCCAACCTCGGCACTGATGACAAGAAGACGGCCAGTAACCTATGCTCGGTTTAATAGAATGAAGTTTGTTACCGAGCAGAGTTGACCAACGTTGTTGCCAACGGGTGCGAAGGTGGGTAGCTATTGTAGCAAAATAGTCCAGAAATGGAACACCTCGATAGGAAATTGGTAGGTCATGTACTGCTGACCGCGCAGCAGTGTCTGCCTGTTCATTGCCCTGTACGTCGACATGACCAGGGACCCAACAAAAAACAATATCTTTATGTTTGGTAGATATAAGGCGTAGCCAAAGTTGGATACGGAGAACTAGGGGATGAGATGTATCAAATTTTCGTATAGCCTGTAGAGCACTAAGGGAGTCTGAGACTACTACAAATGATGACACAGGCATAGATGCGATACGAATAAGTGCTGCAAGAATGGCATACAGTTCAGCAGTAAAAATGCTAGCTGAAGATAGTAAATGCCCCCGCACGACGCTGTCCGGAAACACTGCTGCGAATCCGACGCCGTCTGAAGACTTAGAGCCATCTGTGTACACAGCGGTGGCATGAGAATGGGAGTGGAAGTGATCAAGAAAAAGAGAGCGGGAAGCCACCGTAGGCAGTTGAGCTTTCGAGCAAGGGAGTGAGAAAGAACAGACCCGAACAGCTGGAACTTCCCAGGGGGGTAGGGAAAAGTGAGATGCTACATGAACATATAAAGGTGGTAACTGAAGGGAAGACAAGAGTGAATGTAGGCGAAGAGAAAAGGGACGGAGCAAACAGGGGCGGCGAACGAATAAAGAATGTCTACTAATATCGGTGACCATTCTATAAATGGAAGGATTGTGTTGATCGTGAGAGCGTACATAGTAGCGAAGGCAATGGGCATCACAGCGATCAGACAAGGATGGAACATTTGCTTCTGTATAGAGGCTCTCAACAGGGGAAGAGCGAAAAGCACCAAGGCACAAACGTAAGCCTTGGTGATGGATAGAGTTAAGGCTAGAGAGAGTAGCAGGAGAGGCCGCGGAATAAATCTGGTCACCATAATCGAGTTTCGATAAAACGAGGGCTGAATGTAGGCGAAGCAGAGTTCGACGATCAGCTCCCCAGGAAAGATGAGCAAGGGTTTTAAGAAGGTTTAGCCGGCTGTGACAAGTTGCCTTCAGAGAGGTAATGTGAGGTTTCCAGGATAACTGACGGTCAAAGAGAAGGCCTAGAAACCTGACTGTATCACGTTCGGGGATACGGGAGCCATAGAGATACTAAGGATGATCGGAGATGACAGAGCGTCTAGTGAAAGTAATTTGGTGAGTTTTGGTACTTGAAAATTTAAACCCATGCGTGGTGGCCCAAGTGGAAACACGGTCGACCGCATGCTGGAGAGAAACTGCAATAAGGTGACAGTCAGCGCCTGCACAAGCAATAGCGAAGTCATCAACATAGAGTGATGACCAAATATTGGGTGGAAGAACAGAGGCCAAATCATTTATAGCAAGGAGAAAAAGTGTTGTGCTTAGAACACATCCCTGAGGGACACCTTCAGCTTGGACGAAGTCCGGGGAAAGAACATTATTGACTCGAACACGGAAATGTCTGTCAGTTAAAAAGTTCTTAAGGAAGGATGGTAGATTGCCTCGGAGACCTAAGGAATGGGCCTGGGCCAAAATATTATACCTCCAAGTTGTGTCATATGCCTTCTCAAGGTCAAAAAATATGGCAATAACCGAGTGATTATTCGCAAAGGCATTACGAACATACGTATCCAAGCGTAGCAAGGGGTCTATGGTAGAAAGACCCTTACGAAAGCCATATTGACTAGCGGAGAGACTGTTGTGAGTCTCTAAATACCACATTAAACGTCGATTTACGAGGCGTTCCATCACTTTGCAAACTGCACTAGTAAGAGCGATGGGGCGATAGTGGGAGGCATCATGTCCTGTAGTACACGGTTTGCGGAAAGGGAGAACAATGGCAGATTTCCACAGCTGGGGAAGAACTCCTTGTGCCCAAATAAGATTGAAGAGGTGTAAGAGGACTACAAGGGCTGACTGATGTAAATGTTGTAACATACGAATATGAATGTCGTCAGGCCCAGCTGCCGATGATCGGCAAGCTGAGAGCGTTGCCTCCAGTTCTTGAAGTGTAAAAGGCACATTATACTGTTCTTCTCTGAGAGAAGAAAAGTCCAAGGGTACTAACTCTCTGGCAGACTTTGAGGAAAGAAACGAGGGGCATAGATGGAGCCCTCGGGAAATACGGACCAGATGTGTGCCAAGTTCAATGGCAACGTCGAGAGGGTTTGCTACATCAACACCAGTGACCCGTAGAACAGGAGCCGGGTCAGGAGAGTATTTACCACTCAATTTCCTCACTTTTTTCCAGACTGCACTCATAGAAGAAGCAGAGGTGATGGTGGAAACATAGTCTCGCCAACAAGTGCGTTTAGCTTCACGGATGACACGGCGAGCGATCGCACGCTTCTGCTTAAAATCAACAAGTCTCTCAGCGGTTCTATTGTACCGGTACCTGCCCCATGCAGCGCGTTTCAAACGTACTGCACGAGCACAAGCAGGAGACCACCAAGGCACGCACTTCTGAGAATGCCTGCCTGAGGTTTGGGATATAGAATGAGAAGCTGCGGTATAAACTGATGTCGAGAAGATGTGTAGGAGCTCATCAATGGAGGATGAAGAAGGAACCTCACTAAAAGCAGTGAGGTGTGAGTAAAGATCCCAATTTGCCCGATCAAATTGCCAGCGAGGGCTACGGAAAGGTGGTGAATAGGAAGGAGAAGTAAGAATGATCGGAAAATGATCGCTGTCATGTAAGTCTGGTAAAACAGACCAGGTGAAGTCTAGTGCAGTGGAGGAAGAGGAGACTGATAGATCGATGCAAGAGAGAGTATGAGTACGAGGATCAAAATGGGTGGGAGTACCCGTATTTAAAACATGGAGGGGGTGAGAGGCGAGAAAAGCCTCCAACTGAATGCCACGTGAGTCACAATGAGACCCCCCCCAGAGGAAATGGTGGGCATTAAAATCACCAAGTAACAGAAGTGGTGGTGGTAAGGATGAAACAAGAAAGGCAAAGTCTGGGATAGAAAATGCTCGAGAAGGAGAGAGATATAAAGAACATATTGTAAACCACTTATTCAAGTGGATACGGGCTGCAGCGTAATGCAGCGAGGTATGGACAAATAGTTGACAGTACGGAATATCATTGCGTAGAAGAAGGGCACTTTCATTAAAGGTCCCATCTGAGAAAGGATCCGAAGAATACAATAAATTATAGCCTGAGATAGGTTGGAAAACAGCCGAGTGTAATTTTGGTTCTTGTAAGCAAGCACCAACAGGGGAAAACCTGGAAAGCAACATCTGAAGCTCACCCCGATTACCCCTGAGGCCGCGGATATTCCACTGTAAATAGGCCATGATTGGCGATGAAGAAAATATCAGGAATCTGTAGGTAAAGGCACCTACGGACTAGAGGGGTTAGAAAAGTCAACGTGTGGTGGCATTGGAAGATGTTCAAGTAGCGAAGGAACGGAGCGTTGCGAAGAATGGGATTGTGAAGATGGAGGAGAGGGAAGAGAAGGAACAGGAAGGGAATCAGTGTCCATTGAAGGTTTAGTCTCTGCAATATATTCTGAAATGGCTTCAAGTGTTTCAGAATTCAAAGATGTATGGGAGACCATATTGGAGATAGGAGGAGGAGGGTGAGTAAAGATTGGGACAGTAATGGACTGTACCAAAGTAGAGGGGGAGGGAAAAGTGTAAGGGACTGGAGATGAAGTGTGGGGGGGGACAGAAGAGGCAGAAACCTGGGAGGTGGCAGAAGAGGGAGAAACTTGGGAGGGGACAGGGGTGGAAGGCATAGTACGAGGAGGAGGGTGAATCTCCACACTTGTAATAGAGCCAGAGAGAGGGGAAGAACTAGGTACAGAGACTGGAAAGGTAAAGTGTGGAGGTGGAAGAAGGGAAGGAAGGGGCAAAGAAGATTTGAGCAATGTGGATTTTTTGGACTTCTGAGTAGAGGGGCGATTGGTATTAGGTGTCGTACGAGGTCTTGTCGATACTGGGACTTGTGAGGAAGGACGCGAAGATGTGAGAACAGACTGAGTTGTAGTCGGGACGTCAGAGCCAAGGACAGCAAAAGGATTAGATGCCGTAGTGGCTATGGGAGGGGTAACAACAGAGGAGGCTGCAGAAGATGGGACCCCAGAAGTGGGGGGATGTTTGGAAACACGAGAATAAGAAACACGGGGTAGTCTCCCTTGGAGGCGGAGATGAGTAACTGCCATAGCATAAGGGAGACCTTCTGCTTCTTTGAGGCAACGGATTTCACGTTCATTTAAGTAGACCTGGCAACGGCGGGAGTACGAAGGGTGAGCTTCATTACAATTAAGGCAAGATGGAGGTTGACTGCAAGATGCATTAGAATGGTCGTCGGCACCACAGACTGGGCATTCGGCCATAGATCTGCAATATTTCGCTGGGTGACCAAAACGCCAGCAATTTCTACATTGTTGCGGTGTAGGTATCACCTTTCGAACTTGTAACCGATGTCCCGCGACATATACAGAGGACGGGAGTTCTCGGCTGTCAAAAGTTAAACGAGCCACATTGCAAGGGTAACGTCTCCGCCCCCAGGCAGGAAGGACATAAGTGTCTACTTTGAGGATTGGGAGATCCTGGAGTTCCAGCTGTTCAAAAATGTCATTGCCACATGACTGGAAATTCTGTTGGACTATGGTATGGGGCAGAATGACAGTACCACTACAAGAATTGAGAGAAAGATGTTTTTCAATAGTGATAGGAGTAGTATCGATATTCGAAAGGAGAGAAAGATCATGAGCTTGGGTAGCATTCTGGACAGTGACGATGCGTGTACCGCTCTTGAGAGCGTGAAATGAAATATCTCTGCCAACATAACGCAGGAGCGCTTTGCCAATACTATGGTCAGAAAGGTAGGCAGAAGAAGAAGTTGGTCTTAAAGTAAAGAATTTAGTCCATTGTGTGGTCCGAAACTGAGCGTGGAGAGGGAGTGCTGGACGTGTCGGTCTTTTTCGAGTAGAATGGGAAGGTAACGAAGGAGCATCATCAGGAGATTGACGTTGGCGTTTAGGAGTAGGACCGGAGTTGGTCCGGCATGAAATGGGGGGGCGATTCGAAAATTGCCGTACCATAGAGGGAGAAGCCGGAAGCATAGTCAAAGGAGAGCGGAGTTCAGACAAATCGAAGGAGTCAGTCGAAGCCCTGGTACCTGAAGCGGGTGAGGAAACAGCACCAGCAAGAGGTACAGGGGCATCAGGAGTGTCCGAAGAGTGGTCTAAACACAAGGCAGGGTCAGAATGGGGTGCGGTATCAAGAAGGGGCCCGGGGGTAGTGGTTTCATGGACTAGGGCTGCCATGGTTAGGTTACTCCTTTGCTTTTTGTTTTTAAGAAAAAAAAAGAAAGAAGAAAAGAAAATAAAAATAAAAAAAAAGAATAAAAAAAGGGGGGAGCGGGGAGGAATAGTTCCCAGGAGGAATGAAAGGGCCGGAAATCTCCCTCCGCGCCCAAGAGGACCTCAACACCGCTAGTAGCGCAGATGCAGCATGGAACCCGTGCCATACCCTACCCTTCATGCCAGTAAACCAGCAATCCGGGATAGCAACCTCACATCTGCCGAGCTACCTCGGTGGACAAGAGAGGGCGGCCGGATATCCGCCACAAAGCATACCTCCTTCGGCCACCACCCCCGGAATCCGAAAGGTGGCTTCCAGAGATACACCCGTCGCCCAAAAGACACCCAAAGCTACTCTGGGATACCGGAGAGGGATCGGGACATCCCCAGGCAATCCAGATTCCACAGCAAACTACGCCACCGCCAAGAACCTCAACGGAATGGGATGGACCCCGGTGTCCTTTCCCCTACCTAGGAACTAGCGCGCCTGTGGGAGAAATCCCGAAGGCCAAAAAGAGGAAGGGCAAAAGGGAGGGGTGAGGAGGAGGAGGAGGAATGGAAAAAGGGGAGGATGGGATAGGGGAGGGGAGAATGGGGGGTAATTAGGTTCGGTCTGAGGAAGAAGACCGACAGGGCTAATTCCTCAGACCAAGAGCCTCTTCACCACGCCAAGGAGCCCCCCTTGAAGAGGAGCAACCGCCCAGGGAGGTACTACCATCCTGCCAAGTGAGTGTAAAACGAAAGCCTGTAATTGTTTTACATGATGGTAGGATTGCTGGTGTCTTTTTTCTGTCTCATAAATATGCAAGATTACAGGTACATCTTGCTACTTCTACTTACACTTAGGTCACACTACGTACGTGTACAAGCACATACAGTGGGCCCCCGGCATACGATATATTTTAACGCAAAAATTTTGCCTCGCCACACATTAAAAAACCCGCCACACACGATTCGTCGGTGGCCAGAACTGCCCTGTGCGTGCCAGTGTTTACAAGCCAGCCAGTGTGCTTGCATCTAAGCATACATTCGGTACATTCCATATTTTCACAGTGCTTTTGGTGCTTGTTTCTGCAAAATAAGTCACCATGGGCCCCAAGAAAGCTTCAAATGCCAAGCCTGCGGGAAAAAGGGTGCTAGTTACTATGGAAATGAAGAAAGAGATAATTGCAAAGTACAAAAGTGGTTTGCGTGTGTCGGAGCTGGCCAGGTTGTATACCAAAGCCCAATCAACCATCGCTGCTATACTGGCCAAGAAAACGGCAATCAAGGAAGCTGTTCTTGCAAAAGGTGCATGTCTGTTTTCGAAACAGATCGCAAGTGTTAGATGTTGAGAGACTATTATTGGTGTGGATAAATGAAAAACAGATAGCAGGAGACAGCATCTCTCAAGTGATCATATGTGAAAAGGCTAGGAAGTTGCATGAGGATTTAATTCAAAAAATGCCTGCAACTAGTGGTAATGTGAGTGAATTTAAGGCCAGCAAAGGTTGGTTTGAAAGATTTAAGAATTGTAGTGGCATACATAGTGATTAGGCATGGTGAGGCTGCCAGTTCGGACCAAAAAGCAGCTGAAAAACATGTTAAGGTATTCAGGGATTACATACATTGAAGAATTTAAACCTGAACAAGTGTTTAATTGCGACAAAACAGGCCTGTTTTGGAAGAAATTGCCAAGCAGGACCTACATTACTCAGAAATAAAGTCACTCCCAGGACATAAGCCTATGAAAGACAGGCTTACTCTGTTGATGTGTGCCAATGCTAGTGGTGATTGCAAAGTGAAGCCTTTATTGGTGTATCGCTCGGAAACTCCTAGAGCGTTCAGACAAAACAATGTCCTCAAGGCTAATTTGTGTGTGCTGTGGAGGGCAAACAGTAAGGCATGGGTCACTAGGGACTTTTTCTATGACTGGTTACACCATACATTTGCCCCCAATGTGAAAAATTACCTAACAAAAGAAATTAGACCTTAAGTGCCTCCTGGTATGCAACTTTCTGGGGACACAAGCTTCATTAAGGTCAAGGTTTTGCCTCCTAATACCACTTCTCTCCTGCAGCCCATGGACCAGCAGGTCATTTCCAACTTCAAGAAACTGTACACAAAAGCTGTTTCATATCCTCAATTGGGTAAACCTTTTAGGTAAGGCTTGGGAGGGAGTGACTAAGAGGACCTTGAACTCTGCTTGGAAGAAACTGTGGCCAGAATGTGTAGACAAAAGGGATTTTGAAGGGTTTGAGGCTAACCCTGGGAATCGTATGCCAATTGAGGAATCCATTGTGGCATTGGGGAAGTCCTTGGGGTTGGAGGTTAGTGGGGAGGATGTGGAAGAGTTGGTAGAGGACGACAATGAAGAACTAACCACTGATGAGCTGCTAGATCATCTTGAACAGCAAGAGGCCAGACCTGAGGAAACTGCTTCGGAGGGGATAGAGAAATTGATGAAGTTGCCTACATCAAAGATTAAAGAAATGTGTACAATGTGGACAAAGGTGAAAATCTTTATGGATGCAAATTACCCTTACACAGCTATTGCAAGCCGTGCTGGCGACTTACAATGACAATGTTGTGAACCACTTTAGAAAAGTCATAAAGGAACGAGAGGTACAGGCCTCTATGGACATACGTTGTGCGACTGAAGTCCACTGACTCTCAAGCTGGTCCTAGTGGCATTAAAAGAAGTAACCCCAGAAAAGGACTTGCTACCTCAAGTCCTAATGGAAGGGGATTCCCCTTCTAAACAACTTCAACACTCTCCCCTCCTCCCATCCCATCCCATCAATCATCACCAGATCTTCATTAAAGGTGTCATGTATTCTATTGTTAGTAGAGTACTACTGACCGTGTAAGTCTTCTTCAGTTTGTGTGCATTAACCCTTTGACTGTCGCGGCCGTATATATACGTCTTACGAGGTACCGGGTTTGACGTATATATACTCAAATTCTAGCGGCTTCAAATCAAGCAGGAGAAAGCTGGTAAGCCCACATGTGAGAGAATGGATGTGTGGTCAGTGTGCACCATATAAAAAAAATCCTGGAGCACTCAGTGCATAATGAGAAAAAAAAACTCCGACCATTTTTTTTTAAATTAAAATGCCGACTTTGTGGTCTATTTTCGTATAGTATTTATGGTTGTACTCTCGTTTTCTTGGTCTCATTTGATAGAATGGAAAACATATTATAGAAATAGAGGTGATTTTGATTGATTTTACTATAAAAAGAACCTAGAAATGGAGCTCAAAGTAGGGGAAATGTTTGATTTTTGCCAATGTTCAAAAGTAAACACATGATGCCATTGTCCAATAAATGTCCAACTAGCCATTCTAATATGCAGTCATGAATGGATTGATGTTATTTATACAATTATTGCAGTAGTCTGCATAATAGTAAGTCTTCTATTTTTTTTTTTTTTGAATAAAAATTCAAAATAGAAAGCAAGAGTAATATCAGAGGGGCCTGGAGACATGACTGATGAGCAAAGAAAATGTTATTTTAGAGCCAGGAATATCTGCAGTGTTCATTCTGGACCTTATTTTGAAATTGTCATATTTTTTAGTTTTCGTGAAATTGGCCAAATTGCAAATTTCTGACCACATTATTAGGTAGTTGAAATCTGTAAATGGGCAGTTTCTTGTACTCAATCGATAGAAAAAATGGAGTTTCTAAAGAAATAGCTATGAGTTTGGGCAACTGAAACAATGGAATTAGCCGAAAATAGGACTCAAAGTGGGCGAAATCACGGATTTGTAAACAGCGCCGAGGTCGCAAACTTCACGAGAGCATAATTCAGTCAGTTTTCCATCAAATTTCGTTTTTTTGGTGTCATTACAATCGGGAAAAGATTCTCTATCATTTCGTAAGAAATTTTTTTTTTTTTTTTTAAATTTTGCAACACCTCAGGATTAGGGGTTGCGACAGTCAGAGGGTTAAACTTAATATTTCATGTGGTAAGACTTTTTTTTTCATACTTTTGGGTGTCTTGCATAGATTAATTTGATTTCTTTTATTTCTTATGGGGAAAATTAATTCGCCTTCCGATAATTTCGGCATACGACGAGCTCTCAGGAACGGATTAATATCGGATGCCGGGGGTCCACTGTATATACACACACCCCTCTGGGTTTTCTATTTTCTTTCTAATTCTCGTTTATTTCCTCTTATCTCCATGGGGAAGTGGAACAGAATTCTTCCTCTAAGCCAAGCGTGTCGTAAGAGGGGACTAAAATGCCGGGAACAAGGGGCTAGTAACCCCTTCTGTATATATTACTAAATTTAAAAGGAGAAACTTGAGTTTCTTCTTTTGGGCCACCCCACCTCAGTGGGATATGGTACGTTGAAAGAAGAATATGACAGAGTGGATAGAGGAGCAATGTGGCAATTATATGGAATAGGTGGTAAGTTACTAAATGCTGTAAGGAGTTTTTATGAGGATAGCGAGGCTCAGGTTAGGGTGTGTAGAAGAGAGGGAGACTACTTCCCAGTAAAAGTAGGTCATAGACAGGGATGTGTAATGTCACCATGGTTGTTTAATATATTTATAGATGGGGTTGTAAAAGAAGTAAATGCTAGGGTGTTCAGGAGAGGGGTGGGATTAAATTATGGGGAATTAAATACAAAATGGGAATCGACTTTTTGCTGATTCTGTGCTTACGGGAGATTCTAAAGAAAAATTGCAAAGGTTAGTGGATGAGTTTGGGAGTGTGTGTAAAGGTAGAAAGTTGAAAGTGAACATAGAAAGAGAGTAAGATGATGAGGGTATCAAATGATTTAGATAAAGAAAAATTGGATATCAAATTGAGGAGTATGGAAGAATTGAATGTTTTCAGATATTTGGGAGTTGACGTGTCGGCGGATGGATTTATGAAGGAGGTGGTTAATCGTAGAATTGACAAGGGAAAAAAGGCGAGTGGTGCGTCGAGGTATATGCGAGACAAAAAAAACGTTATCTATGGAGGCAAAGAAGGGAATATATGAAAGTATAGTAGTACCAACACTCTTATATGGGTGTGAAGCTTGGGTTGTGAATGCAGCAGGGAGGAGGCACTGGAGATGTCCTGTCTAAGGGCAACGTGTGGTGTAAATATTATGCAGAAAATTCGGAGTGTGGAAATTAGAAGGTGTGGAGTTAATAAAAGTATGTCAAGAAGGCTGAAGAGGGGTTGTTGAGGTGGTTTGGCCATTTAGAGAGAATGGATCAAAGCAAAATGACTTGGAGAGCGTATAAATCTGTAGGGGAAGGAAGGCGGGGTAGGGGTCGTCCTCACAAATGCTGGAAGGAAGGTTTTGTGGGTGAGGGGCTTGGACTTCCAGCAGGCGTGCACGAGCGTGTTCGATAGGAGTGAATGGTATTTGGGACCTGACGATCTGTTTGAGTGTGAGCAGGGTAATATTTAGTGAAGGGATTCAGGGAAACCATTTATTTTTATATAGCCGGACTTGAGTTCTGGAAATGGATAGTACAATGTCTGCACTTTAAAGGAGGGGTATGTTGTGTATCTTTATATGTATATGCTTCTAAACTGTTGTGTTCTGAGCACCTCTGCAAAAATAGTGATTATGTGAATGTGTTGAATGATGAAAGTATTTTCTTTTTGGGGATTTTCCTTCATTTTGGGTCACCCTGCCTCGGTGGGAGACGGCCGACTTGTTGAAAAAAAAATATATATATATATTTTTAACAAGTCAGCCATCTCCCACCGAGGCAGGGTGACCCAAGAAAGAAAATACTTTCATCATTCAACACTTTCACCTCACTCACACAATCAGGTTTTGTAGAAGTGCTCAGAACACAACAGCTTAGAAGCATATACCTATAAAGATGCACAACATATCCCTCCAAACTGCTAATATCCCGAACCTCTCCTTTAGAGTGCAGGCATTGTACTTCCCATTTCCAGGACAAGTCTGGCTATATAAAAATAACCGGTTTCCCTGAATCCCTTCAATAAATATTACCCTAAGTGTTAAGTAGCAAGACGTACCTTAAATCTTGCATGTTTATGAGAAAATAAACCAGCAATCCTACCATCATGTAAAACAATTACAGGTTTCCGTTTGACACTCACTTGGCAGGACAGTAGTACCTCCCTAGGCGATTGCTGTCTACCAACCTACTATGTAGAATTTTTATAGCAAGGGAGGCAGAGACCTAACTGGCAGATTAGAGGACTGCAAGGTGTTAAAGCTTATGTAGTCAAGGGAGCAATAGTATATACATTAAAATACATTCAGTGGTTATTTCCTAAAAAACCAAGTTCAATAAACACTTGGTCATCCTGAAGGAGCCAAGACCCATCCAGCAAGAGTAAGGCTGTTAACAATGAAGACCAGATCACCCCCACTCTTCACAAGGTAGGCAAAGAACCTGTTATCAGGGGTATTCACACAAGTTTTAAATAGCTATTTTTTTTTTTAATTTATGTAACCTTTCTCTAAAATATAGAGGTTCATAAATAGGCTTTCACAAAGGTTAAAGAAATTGCAAAAAAAATACAAAAAACCTTATTTTAATTTGGGGACAATCTATTTGCCTGGATAACAAAATTATCTACAATGGCCTTTTATATACACTTTGTACAAACATTCAACACTTACACTTATCAAGTTATATCTCATTACATGCAACATATTCACACTTATGATATGAAGATGAAAATATGAATTGAAATGCATTAAAAAAAAGTTTGGAATGATTGCTAAATTCTTGGAATTTGCACAAAACAATTACAATGTTCATCTTGTTCAATACGTACTAGCATATGTCCGTTACATTTAAACAGCAGCCCAATTACTTAATAAATGAATATACTGTTACTGTTGCTCACAAAATCCAATGAATCACTGGGATGTATTTATAAAGTACGCACTAGTGCAATTTACATCATGCCACCCATTCCTCCCATACCACCCATGCCGCCCATACCACCCATTCCTCCCATTCCACCAGCCGGCTCCTCTTTAGGGATTTCTGTTATAACCACTTCTGCTGTGGTGAGAAGTGAAGCCACACCAGCAGCATCCGTCAGTGCTGATCGCACAACCTGTGAAGCATATGTAAAAACAAGTGAAATACACAAAAATGCTTAATTAAATTATCAGGGAAACAATTGCAACTGCAAGTAAATTCACTATAATTATTAAGTGTAAAGTACATATAATTTCTAGATTGCTTAGGGTGATTTATCAAAGTTGATTTTTAAATTATTAACAGACTCTTCTCTTCTTTTCACTTCCCCCCTGCAGTTCAGGCTTGGACTGAACATGATCCATCCAAAAAAATTTAAATTATCTTTTCTAATCCTTCCTTGCTCATTTCAATTTTACTTGGCATTAGGTTTTTTTTTTTTTAAGTAATGCAGAAAAAGACATCAAATGTTTGTTTACAAAACTACCACAGTACAGTATTGATGAATTATTTGACAATAGCTGTAGAAAAAGCTACAGCTAGATTTACACTACAGCAAATGTTAAAATATAAATCCAGACATTTGTAGGAAAAATTTGCATATGCAAATAATTTGAAGAAATCAATCCACATGTTAGGTACTGTACACATCCCAAAACAAACTAATATGAAAATACAGAACACTTGTTATAACATTAAATAACCACAATCCACCATATTTTGTCTTACCTTGGTAGGATCAATGATCCCTGCTTCGATGAGATTAACAAAAGTCCCAGCTGCTGCATCATAACCAGTATCGCCAGAAGCTTCCATTACTTTGTTGACAATTACCGCTGCATCTACACCAGCATTCTTGGCAATGGTAAGGCAAGGTGTCTGTATAGCTTTACGAATGATCTCTATGCCCATTTCCTGGTCCTTATTGGCAGGGGCAAGTTTGTCCAATGCTGGTATGCAACGTATCAGAGCAACACCACCTCCAGGAACAATACCCTCTTCAATAGCAGCTCTAGTTGCACAGAGGGCATCATTGACACGGTCTTTCTTCTCATTGACTTCCACCTCCGATGATCCTCCAACCTTAATTACGGCAACACCTTTAGAAAGTCTGGCCATTCTTTCTTGCATTTTCTCCTTTTCATATTCAGAGCTGCTCTCTTCTATCTGTTCTCTTATTTGTGTAACACGTCTTTCAATATCAGAAGTTTTGCCTTTTCCCTTCAAAAGTAATGTATCGTCCTTCGTGATCTGTACTTCTCCAACCATGCCCAGATCATGCAACTGTAAAAGATGAAACAAGTGATTATCAGTGAAAGTTTTTTTTTTTGCAAGTCATCCTGCTGACTTGAAAAAATAATGATCATTTAATGCATTAGATTAATTATTGTTAAAAGAGCATACAGATAAATGAAAAGTATGTTGATAAACTAGACACGAAGGGCTCAAATCAAACTTCAGGCCCTTCACAGCTCATATTTAGGCCTTGTGCATAATAAGAACAAACCCCCTTTTTGGGATGGGGGGGGAACAGGCCATGTACCTTAAATTTCAAATTACTATCCAATTTTTAGGATTTATTATAATCAAAAAGAAGCACTAAGCCACAAGGGCTATACAGCCCAATTTTTAGGAATAACCTGCAAGACGTTTTTCTGCAAAAACATTCTGTTCACTGGATGTTAACACACTTAATGTCCATGTCACAGTACTATAGGTTTGAGCTCAGGGTCTGTGCTGTAGAACTCTGTGATGAGCAGCAAGCGGTAGACTGGTAAATTTTGGGTCTAGATATGAGAGAATGGGTCTATGCCGAGTGTGAACCATATAAAAAAAAAAAATCCTGCCCCATGTAGTACACAATGAGAAGAGGGCGATTGTGAATTTGGTTTAACTCAAACTGTTCAAACATATTTCTACATTGTTACTGCTAGCAATGCAAACAGATAGTTTTATTTTTCATGCCTTCAAATTTGGCACGATTGGCCGGAGATGCCTGGTCAGTATAGAATGCTTAACACGCCGTGTGCAGTATTAAAAAAAAAATCTGGGACCGCTTAGTACCTTGTGGGAGCAACAGTTCAATTGAGCACCAGCTAGAGTAAATAGTGTGGCAAACACCAGGGATTCACCGATGCCATGTTGTATTAACACTACCCCTTCAAAAGGAAAGGGATGTTGACCCTGAGTTTAGTGGCTTTGAGATGGATGTGGCCACAAGTAGTTGAGGAAATATAATGGCTGACTGTCTGTCTCACAGGTACACATTAGTTATCATACATCATGTAAATTACCTAGGATAACCCAGAAAAATGCAGTGCTATACTGTGATTGTAGTTATAAGGCATAATAAGCATGACTGGGAAGCAATACACATTTTCACTTTATCAGGAATCAGACATGACGACTGCATCGCGTGCAATACCTATTGGTTCATGAGCAGCTGAGAGACAAGCACGCAGACAGACATGTTTATGTTTAACAGCAAAAACAAAGCCAAGGTTGAATGGAGCAGTGCAAGATCAAGCCTCATTCCACTGCACACTGCCAGGGTTAACTGATCATCTACTGTAATAACATGAGACAGAATACATTGTGTTTTCTGTATCTACCAAGTACAGAAATTTCTAAATAGAATGACAGCACAAACATATCAAGATGGTTTCCCATTACTGACTGAGTGATCCCCCTTGACAAAAGACAACCACCTTCCTGAAATCCTCATCCATGGTAAACTTTGTCAAGTACTACATTATTCATTTTTAAAAGAGTATAACACTTCTCGCCTATTTTCCAATCCTCAGTCAATGAACAAAGATGTTTTAAAAAAAGAGCAAAGGCCTATCCATAATGCACCTCTGCATTCCTATAAGCTGATGGGTAACCAGCAAAGTGATTTAATTATTCATCTGTCTCAAAGGTTTTACCATGACAGTCTTCATTCTGGCCATTACTTTTGAGAATGTCGATAGTAACCAGATTAGTAATACAATACATTAAGAGAACTCAAATTTAAAAACCTTGTCATGCAGCCTTAATTTTGTATTTATAGTTTCACAGGACCTAGGAACAACCCCACACCCTCCCTACATTAATCTGTAGAGATGACAGTACAGACAATTTAGAGTACTTTACTATTAACAAGTCCTAAAAGTTACTTGCACAAATTGCAAATTAAGTATATGCTAGGTACCATTTTGTCATAACTAAGGCTTCCTAATACTCAGCAGTCTTCAAATCTGGAAGGCCATCAAAAGCCCCAGGTATTTTTTATTAACTACCCTTGCATGTATTTAGCAAAACTTTCCATTCTGAAGCTAAATTTTATTTAGTATATGTTTAAGTTGATAGTTCCTCTTGACTGTTAAAACTTAAATCTCAAAACTTTAATAATTAAAGTTCAAAATTTTTGCATAAAAATTTCCTCTGCCAACCTACCAGTTCCATTGTAGAATTTGGTGTTAACAGTATAGTATGCTTATCAAACTAATAAATTTCCTGAGAAACAAATCAGGACATTCATCACAATGCCTATAATTTTATCAGGGAAAGTTAGAAATAACACTTCCAACATCATTTACTGAAACTAGAAGACATTTAGGTAAAACTCACTTGAACATCTTCAATCTTCACCATACTGGCCTCGTCATTAAAAACTATACCCCCAGTAGCTATAGCAATATCTTGTAGTGTATTTTTCCTGTTGTCTCCAAAGCCAGGAGCCTTGACAGCAGCTATCTGCAGGCCAATCTTCAGGCGATTAACAACAAGAGTGCTCAAAGCCTCTCCATCAACATCTTCAGCGATGATCACCAAAGGTTTCCTAAAATACAATACTGTATCAACATATTTGTGCAAACTAAAGTTAATGTTCTACTTATTACAGTCTAAAACAGGTTTCAAATGATAATGTATTTACCTCTGTGCATTGGCAAGTTCCAGTACTGGGATTATTGATTGGATTGATGAAATTTTCTTCTCTGAGAGAAGTATTAATGCATCCTGAAATTCCACCTTAGCTCCCTTGCTGGTGTTGATAAAATACGGAGAAATGTAACCACGATCAAATTTCATGCCCTCAATAACCTGATGGATTAAACAACATTTCAGAATGAAAAACAAAAATAATAAAAAGGGTCACAAAACAGAATTAATATAGCACATTTCAGCCACTGCATCTATGCATGAGAATCCAATATCTCACTTAAGCACAAATATATATTTATACATGCAATTTTTAAGGTGAGAATTTTTAAATGACTGGATTAGCCAACTTATAATATTTCAATTTGTCCTCACAGGGATTAATAAGACTTATTCATAACTAAACACATTCCTAATTAATGCTCCAAGTAGAGCCTTTTACAAAAATTCACCATGGAGGAAGTTAATGGCCATGCCCTATTTGAGCATACAGCTCACTAGGAGAGGGTATTTTCTAATCTTTATACAGCAATCCTGCTAATAAAAATAACTTATTTCTATTCCCACCACCACATTAAAACTATAATGAAGTGTTAATGGGGGGGGGGGGGGGAAAGTTCCTGCAGGCATTTTTTTTTTTTTTTATACACAGGGTTTGACAAGGTTAAGGATTCCTAGCTTTATTGACAAGCTATTTACAGGTTAAGGATTCCTAACTTGATTGGCAAGCTAAGAGCTGTTACCTACATCAGCTCATTTGAAAGCATTTTTATTGTTATGAGACATACAAGTAGGGAACAGGATGAAGCTGGAGCCATCTATGGGCCAGAATTTTCATTTGATCAACTGACTATCTCGTTGACATCATTATGTTGTACAAATGTGTTCCATACTCGAGTCATCCTGGGTATATATGATCTTAGATGAAGTGATGTTCTGGAGAAGGGTACAGCCAGAGTGAAGTTGCTGCTTTCTGCCTATCTTGTGGCATAAAAGCTTCTTTCACGCTGTCCTCGAAGTGGATCCAAGTGTGCCACTTTGACAATATTGGCCTTGTACATAACAGAAGGCCACCCACATCCCCCCTGTGTTGAAGGCTCTGCTGAAATGACATATCTATCCAGGATGGGTCCAGGCGAGAGATGAGATGTCTTACAATCTTCAGTTGCAACAGAAGGATGAATGTAATAACCCTTCCTAGCTTTCAACTCCCTTGCCATATGACCTTTCAATGCAATCAAGTAAACGTGGCACACCTCAACACTAGGGCCCAAAATGACGCATATAGTAGGGCCCCTTTTTACAGCATTTTGCTAATACTGACATTTAGAATTTTGACCAAAACTCGCCCTACGGCTCTCCCCACCTCACTTCGTAATATAGTCACTGTGCCTCACCTGGTTTGTTTACATTCTCCGTGAGCACCATGTCTCTCCATTATGTTTGGAAACTTTCCAAACCTTCAAGTAATTTAAAGTTATTTCACGTTTCATATTTTTTTTTTTCAACACATCGGTCGTCTCCCACCGAGGCAGGGTGACCCAAAAAAGAAAATACTTTCATCATCATTCAACACTTTCACCAGACTCATACATAATCACTGTCTTTGCAGAAGCACTCAGATACTTTGATAATTATACTTGTGTACCTGTACCTAAATAAACTTACTGTGCAGGCATACAGGTACACAATAAAATCACTAAGACTGTCTTGAAGATGCCATATTAATAATGATAATATGCAATAATAATCACTGAAGCGCATTAAATTTTGTATATTATGTTAATATAAACATTTCCAATAATCCACCTATATATTTTTTTAAATTATATAATAAACATGCTACATAATATAAACATGTTAAATACACCCACAGTAGAATAAATTAACAAATACGAGATGTTACATGTAGATGAATGTGTATCAACCAAAACCAGATGCGTTCGTCTGCTTACATCCCTGCGTCTCTCGCCTCTCTTATTCACCTCTCACCCTACATTAAGACTACAAATATTTTAAGGTAAGTAATGAGTGTACTGTATAGGCATTTTATTGTAGGGTGCTTTAAATGTCCTAGTATATTACGTGTAGGTGGGGGTGGCCTGGCTGGCTACCATACCTGACTTACTACAAATATATGACTCGCCTCACCCTACATTAAGACTACAAATATTTTAAGGCAAGTAATGAGTGTACTGTTTGTATTTTACTTTGTTTTTGATGCCTAGTTTTACTGCTAGCTTAATACATGTTCGTGTATTTATATGCATTTGTGGAAAAAATGGCATTCTGCTTTCCAGTGGTAGCCTGGAACTTAACCTGCCATATAAGTAGGGCACTACTGTACATAGCTACCAGCACCACAGCCCTCAATACTACACAAATTAAACATTAACAGGTCAATGTTAATAATGTCAAAGTCCCTTGAATCATAGAACTACATCTAAAGCTCAGCTCCCTGTCAGTGCAGTAAATGTGTGCAGCATAATAATCCAAATGCATGATGGAAAAAGCAAAACTCCGACCTTGTGTTTGGTGTATAAAAGGGAGGCGTTTTGGTTCCAGGAATGGAGTAGCTTTAAATCGTCCTCAAAGTAGCAGAAATGAGTATTGTTTTGTCTATTTTCGTGAGCACAGGCAATGCCTCTTTACACACCTTGGATAGATAAGAATTTAGTCAAATGAAGCAACATAACTGGCTTAAAAATAGTACTAAATTTGGGCAAAATTGTCAATGTGTAAACTATTCTAAAACCAATAACTCTGCATCTGCAAGTTTTCCATCAAACTTCATACTTTGTGTCAATGTCTCTAGAAAAAAATTATCTTCTAGAATTCTTTTTCTAAGGGGAGGGGAAGGGGAAAGCCATATTAATTTTGAGAGGTCTGGACATTGAAAGGGTAATTTTAACCTACTACCTAGAGAATAAAGAACAGCAAAAAAATACTATACAATATTAGCTTACTACAGCACTCAATTTATAACATTACCTCAAGCTCATCCTTCAGAGTCTTGCCATCCTTCACTGTAATTACACCATTGCGTCCAACCTGTAAATAATAGCTAGGTCAATATCATCATGTAAAGAAATCAAGCCTCAGCCTACCTCACCTGACTGTCACTACATTCATATATGCCCATCTCTCCACAGCTAAGTACCTTGACAAAGCCCACTGTGTGAGTGAAAGATTGATGATAAAGGACTGCATATCACACATGTCCTTAGCCATTTTGTCAGTATATCATAATAATTTTATCCATTGTAATATTAGAATCATTACAGAAATATCTTAAAGTAAAAAAAATTACATGGACCAGAGCAAGTACCTCGGATGGTCCCTTGCATTTATGCAGTTTGTATATACTAAAATACAATCAAGATACATTTTACAATTAAAAATAAATATAAGCACTTTGTGCTCAGCAGTGCAGCTTGTGTATCACCTTATCCTCTTGCCACTTCTGGTCCACACGAGAGCTTTCATATTTCAAGCCTTACGCCTAAGTGATTAAAGTAACTGATTTCAATGCAGTAATTCATAAAGTATTAATGCACGTGTCTTCAAAATTAAAATAAATCAAATATCTTATACAAGCTGAGGCAACCATAACCATGCAAAAGATATTTACATAATCTAATGCTAAAAAAAGAATGCATGACCTAAGCATAGCATACAAGTTCTTTATCCCCTCCATTCCACTTAACTATAGCTATTGCCAACCCAGCAATTTCCTGTACAAAAACAAATAGACACTAGGCTTGCAGGCTCATGTTAAACAGATTCAACATACATCAAACCAAAAATCTACCCAAAATATTTACTTCACAGTATAATTATGGAAGTCATAGGTGTGTGTGGAACAGAATTCTTCCTCTATAAGCTATGCGTGTTGTAAGAGGCGACTAACATGCCATGAGCATGGGGCTCATTACTCCTCCTCCTGTACACATTACTAAAGTTAAGCAAATACATGGGTGGGCAAGAGTAGGATGTGCCTAGAATGGATCAGTAGACCTACACGAAGACCCAGGTTTAAGGCACTTTGCTAATTTTACCCAAAAATTAGTTTATACAACTGATTCACTATCGCGGCCTGCACTCCCACCGAGCATCTGCGTGCTATTTTCATTCTCTCAGTGTGTTTTCATTATCCATGAGCTCTGCATCTCTCAATTGTGTGTGGAAACTTTCCAAAGTTTCACATGTTTTAAAGTTACTGCATATTTTATATATATACTGTTACAATGGCATCTAAGGGTTGTGATAAAAAGAAGTCATAAAGTTCTTACTTTTAAGTGCAAAATTAGAAATGATTAAACTCAGTGAATAAAGTATGTCTATGGCCAAGATAATACTGATAACTGTACTTGGGGGTAACTGAAGAAAAACACTTTTGTATGCTGTCACTTAAATGGCATCACTCACTCAAAAGGGTGTTGCATAAACCTGGGTGTGTTGCTGTTATACAGGCTACTGTATTATCCATTTGAGTGTTGAGACCCCTGAATCCCTTGCTGGAAGTCCACAAAACCTCCTTTACCGCCTCCCTCCAACCTTTTCGAGGACGACCCTTATCCCACCTTCCTTCCCCTACAGATTTATATGCTCTCCATGTAATTCTACTTTGATCCATTTTCTCTAAATGACCAAACCACCTCAACAACCCCTCTTCAGCCCTCTGACTAATACTTTTATTAACTCCACACCTTCTCCTAATTTCCACACTCTGAATTTTCTGCATAATATTTACACCACACATTGCCCTTAAACAGGACTTCTCCAACCGCCTCCTCGCTGATGCATTTACAACCCAAGCTTCACACCCATATAAGAGTGTTGGTACTACGATACTTTCTTTGCCTCCATAGATAACATTCTTTGCCTCCACATATACCTCAAGGCACCACTAACCTTTTTTCCTTCAATTCTATGATTAACCCCATCCTTCATAAATCCATCTGCTGACATGTCGACTCCCAAATATCTGAAAACATTCACTTCTTCCATACTCCTCCTCCCCAATTTGATATCCAATTTTTATCTAAATCATTTGATACCTCATCACCTTACTCTTTTCTATGTTCACTTTCAACATTCTACCTTTACACACACTCCAAAATTGGTCCACTAAGCTTTGCAATTCCCCACAATTTAATCCTACCCCTCTCCTGAACACCTTAGCATTTACTTCTTTTACAACCCCATCTATAAATATATTAAACAACTATGATGACATTACATATCCCTGTCCAAGATCTACTTTTACCAGGATGTAGTCTCCCTCTCTTCTACACACCCAAACCTGAGCCTCACTATCCTCATAAAAACTCTTAACAGCATTTAGTAACTTACCACCTATTCCATATACAGTGGACCCTCAACCAGCGATGGCATCGATTAACGATAAATCTGACTAGCGATTCATTTAAACGCAAAAATTTTGCCTCGACTAGCGCTTAAAAACCCGACCAGCGCTTTTCGTTCCATACCATAAGCGTCCACTTTGGCCTGAGCGCGCCTCACTTGTCCCTTTGGTGCCAGTGTTTACAAGCCAGCCAGCCACCGCGGTCGCTTCCAAACATACAACTGGAACATTTCATATTATCACAGCCTTTTTAGTGATTGCACCTGCAAAATAAGTCACCATGGGCCCCAAGAAAGCTTCTAGTGCCAACCCTACAGCAAAAAGGGTGAGAATTACTATGGAGATGAAGAAAGAGATCATTGATAAATATGAAAGTGGAGTGCGTATCTCTGAGCTGGTCAGGTTGTATAATAAACCCCAATCAACCATCGCTACTATTGTGGGCAAGAAAACAGCAATCAAGGAAGCTGTTCTTGCCAAAGGTGCAACTATGTTTTCGAAACTGAGATCGCAAGTACTCGAAGATGTTGAGAGACTGTTATTGGTGTGGATAAACGAGAAACAGATAGCAGGAGACAGCATCTCTCAAGCGATCATATGTGAAAAGGCTAGGAAGTTGCATGACGATTTAATTATAAAAATGCCAGCAACTAGTGATGTAAGTGAATTTAAGGTCAGCAAAGGTTGGTTTGAGAGATTTAAGAAGCATAGTGGCATTCATAGTGTGATAAGGCATGGTGAGGCTGCCAGTTCGGACAACAAAGCGGCTGAAAAGTATGTGCAGGACTTCAAGGAGTACATAGACAGTGAAGGACTGAAACCTGAACAAGTGTTTAATTGTGACGAAACAGGCCTGTTTTGGAAGAAAATGCCAAGCAGGACGTACATTACTCAGGAGGAAAAGGCACTCCCAGGACATAAGCCTATGAAAGACAGGCTTACTTTGTTGATGTGTGCCAATGCAAGTGGTGATTGCAAAGTGAAGCCTTTATTGGTGTATCACTCTGAAACCCCCAGTGTGTTCAGGAAAAACAATGTCCTCAAGGCTAATTTGTGTGTGCTGTGGAGGGCAAACAGTAAGGCATGGGTCCCTAGGGACTTTTTCTATGACTGGTTACACCATGCATTTGCCCCCGATGTGAAAAATTACCCAATTGAAAAGAAATTAGATCTTAAGTGCCTCCTGGTATTAGACAATGCCCCTGGTCATCCTACAGATGTGGCAGAGCGACTTTCTAGGGACATGAGCTTCATTAAGGTGAAGTTTTTGCCTCCTAATACCACTCCTCTCCTGCAGCCCATGGACCAGCAGGTTATTTCCAACTTCAAGAAACTGTACACAAAAGCTATGTTTGAAAGGTGCTTTGTAGTGACCGCAGAAACTCAACTGACTAAGAGAGTTTTGGAAAGATCATTTTACAATCCTCAATTGTGTAAACATTATAGGTAAGGCTTGGGAGGAAGTGACTAAGAGGACATTGAACTCTGCTTGGAAAAAACTGTGGCCAGAATGTGTAGACAAAAGGGATTTTGAAGGGTTTGAGGCTAACCCTGAGAATCCTATGCCAGTTGAGGAATCCATTGTGGCATTGGGGAAGTCCTTGGGGTTGGAGGTTAGTGGGGAGGATGTGGAAGAGTTGATGGTGGAGGACAATGAAGAACTAACCACTGATGAGCTGCTAGATCATCTTGAACAGCAAGAGGGCAGACCTGAGGAAACGGCTTCGGAGGAGGGGAGAGAAATTGAAGAAGTTGCCTACTTCTAAGATTAAGGAAATCTGTGCAATGTGGCTTAAAGTGCAAAGCTTTATGGATGATAATCACCCTGACACAGCTACTGCAAGCCGTGTTGGCAACCTGTACACTGACAATGTTGTGAACCACTTTAGGAAAGTCATAAAGGAACGAGAGGTACAGGCCTCTATGGACAGATATGTTGTGCGACAGAAGTCCAGTGACTCTCAAGCTGGTCCTAGTGGCATTAAAAGAACAAGGGAAGTAACCCCAGAAAAAGACTTGCTGCCTCAAGTGCTAATGGAAGGGGATTCCCCTTCTAAACACTAAGAAGATAACGCTCTCCCCTCCTCCCATCCCATCAATCACCACCAGATCTTCAATAAAGATAAGTGTCACATAACTGTGCATGTAATCTTCAGTTTGTGTGTATTAAAATTAATATTTCATGTGGTAAAATTTTTTATTCAATACTTTTGGGTGTCTTGCACGGATTAATTTGATTTCCATTATTTCTTATGGGGAAAATTAACTTGACTAACGATTATTTTGGACTAACGATGAGCTCTCAGGAACGGATTAATATCGCTGGTTGAGCGTCCACTGTACTTGCAACATCTTCCACACTGCTCCCCTATCCACTATCATATGCCTTTTCTAAATCCAGAAATGTAATAAAAACATTCCTACCTTTATCTAAATACTGTTCACATACATGCTTCAATGTAAACACTTGATCTACACATCCCCTACCCACTCTAAAACCTCCTTGCTCATCCGCAATTCTACATTCTGTCTTGCCACTAATTCTTCCAATAATAACCCTACCATACACTTTTCCTGGTATACTCAGTAAACTTATTCCTCTACAATTTTTACAATCTTTTGTCCCCCTTCCCTTTATATAAAGGGACTATATACATGCTCTCTGCCAATCCCTTAGTACCTTCCCCTCTTTCATACATTTCTTAACAAAAATACCAACAACACCAACACTGTCCCCCCTGCTTTTAACATTTCTGTCATCTCCTCAGTTCCAGCTGTTTTACCCACCTTAATTCTACGTAAAGCCTCACGCACCTCCCCCACACTCACTTCCTGCTCTTCTTCACTCCTGAAAGATGGTATACCTCCCTGGCAAGTGCATGAAATTACAGCCTCCCTTTCTTCGTCGACATTTAAAAGTTCCTCAAAATATTCTCGTTGTCTACCCAATACCTCCATTTCCCCATCTACTAACTCCCCTACTCTGTTTCTAACTGACAAGTCCATTCGTTCCCTAGGCTTTCTTAACTTGTTTAACTCACTCCAAAATTTTTTGTTTTTATTAAAATTTCTTGACAGTGCCTCTCCTAACTATCTGCTCTCCTTTTGCACTCTCTCACCACTCTCTTCACCTTTCTTTTACTCTCCATATACTCTAATCTTCTTATAACACTTCTGCTTTGTAAATACTTCTAATAAGGTACCTTTTTCTCTTTTATGACACCCTTTAATTCATCATTCCACCAATCACTCCTCTTTCCTCCTGCACCCACCCTCCTATAACCACAAACTTCTGCCCCACATTCTAATACTGCATTTTTAAAACTATTCCAACCCTCTTCAACCCCCCCCCCCCACTACTCATACTTGCACCAGCCTACCTTTCTGCCAATAGTTGCGTATATCTCACCCGAATTTCCTCCTCCCTTAGTTTATACACTTTCACCTCCCTCTTGTTTCCATTTTCCTCTTGTCACATCTACCTCTTACTCTAACTGTAGCTACAACTAGATAATGATCCCATATATTAGTTGCCCCTCTAGAAACACACATCCTGGAGCCTACCCATCAACCTTTTATCCACTAATACATAATCTAACAAACTATTTTACGTGCTATATTTATTTATCCTCTTTCATAAAATATGTATTACTTATTACCAAACCTCTTTCTACACATAGCTCAATTAAAGGCTCCCCATTTTCATTTACCCCTGGCACCCCAAATTTACCTACTACTCCCTCAACAACATTTTTACCCACTTTAGCATTGAAATCCCCAACCACAAGTACTCTCACACTTGGTTCAAAACTCTCCACGCATTCCCTCAACATTTCCCAAAATCTCTCTCTCTCCTCTACACTTCTCTTTTCCCCAGGTGCATATACGCTTACTATAACCCACTTCTCACATCCAACCTTTATTTTACTCCACATAATCCTTGAATTAATACATTTATAGTCCCTCTTTTCCTGCCATAGCTTATCTTTCAACATTATTGCTACTACTCCTTTAGCTCTATTTGAAACCCCTGACCTAATCCCATTTATTCCTCTCCACTGAAACTCACCCAACCCCCTCAGCTTTGTTTCACTTAACCCTTTCAGGGTCACCAGGCCCTCCCAGAGACTTGTTCTCAGGGTCGCCCAAATTAAAAAAAAAAATCTTATGAAAAGCTAGTTTTTTTTTTTTTTTTTTTAAATCTTATAGGCTAAACAAATTTTTTTTTACCATCAATACTTACCGAGATATGGAGGCATGAAGTTGACAGAAAATGACCGGCATATGGTAACATCACTGACTTCTGGTCACCTGGTATTACTTTATTTTTTTAGGTGCTATTTTCTATTATTTTTTAAAAAAAATTTCCAAGTAACTTTTATGGCCTGAGACCAATATGAGCACTATTTTATAAGTTACTTCTTTTTCTATACTACACAATAACTGCATAAACACTGTTGTCACTGTTTTGTTTACAAAAAATATTTACACAAATGATATGAAATGTTGTTTATTACTATTTTTCTATATTTTATATACACACATAGTCACAGGGAATGTTTCTATAAGTTCTGCAGCCTGTGGAAGTCTTTGAAACATGGTGTCATGCACAGTGGTGTTTTACACCCCTCACACATAAAACGAGTGACTCCGTTGTTGTGGGCGTTTTTTTGTTTGTGCACAGGCATAACACCTCTTCTGAGCCTTTTTCTTGAAAGCAGTAGCAGGCAGTTTTATTAGGAAGTGATCGTCATGCTTCAGACGAGAAGATAGTTGTTGATAATTTAGTGGGCGGTCTATTGCAGGTGTTGTTCCTTGGTACTTGAATACTATTTGTCTGATGACAGAAATGGAATTCGCCATATGGTGGTTTGTTTCTGGTTCTCATCTTATAAGCATTGAGCATGGAAATATCCAGAAGATGGAAAAAGAGTTTTACGTACCACTTATAACTCTTGCGAACACTATCAGCAAACCCAATCTGCATGTCACATTTGTCAAGTGAGCACATATTGAGGGTGTATTCAATCACAGCTGCAGGTTTTAGAATGGGTTCATCGCTGTCTCTATGCTGCCTGCCCGTGTTTGTCATTTCGTTAGGGTGAACTGATGACTACAGTGTGACACGTCGTTTGTCATGCCACCGAAATGCCATAATGTCATTGGTAGCAAACACCTGCACCTCACCTACGAGTGCCAGCGTCAAACCTGGGCACATGTTTACGATTTGCACGCACTGTGCCACACACATCTGTCATGTTCACTCGCAAAAAAAATCACTGAGTGAGGGGCTTGTGTACCAGTTATCAGTATATAATATATGTCCCTTACCAAGGTATGGTTCTATCAGTGTTCTAACCACATCACCAGAGATGCCCAATAACTTCCTGGTATTTTGCAATGTATAACTTCCAGTGTACGCAACAATATCCAATACAAGACCACTGTAGCAATCACAAAGCATAAACAACTTTATACCAAAGCATTTCCTCTTGCTTGGTATGTACTGCTTGACAGTCTTCCTTTGAACAGGATCAAAGACTCGTCAATTACAAGCTTCCTGAAGGGATAAAAATACAAACACATTCCTAATCTTATATAACATTCACTCCCATTATATCACTGAAACCTGGGGTTGCAATCAGGAGGTCTGTTAACCAGTATGATTTCACAGTGTACTTATACACATGTGGCATAAGCATTATTGTGGCAAAGAAAAGATGCATCTCAGCCACAGTTGTCTCCTTCCACTTGTGTAGACGTGATTTTGGTGAAAGTACACCATCTGACTTACAACCTGCTCGACTTACGACCGTGTTTTTTATGCCAAATTTCTGGGAAATAAACAACTATTTGTGTTGTACACAGTGTTTATCCTAAACCTTACAGTATAAAATACAGTACTAACAGCATAAAAAGTAAAGTAAAACATGAAATACCAAAATAAAACAAAAATAAAGTCATTACAAAAATGTTTTGTTGATATTCAGTAGTAAAGTTCGACTTACGACCATTTCGACTTGCAACCAGTTTCTCGGAACCGAACTCGGTCGTAAGTCGGACGGTAAGTGTATTATGTTTGCCATGGTGTACTCGTAGTATCTGTTGCTTTCCTAGACAATAATTTCCATCAGGGGTTCATCAAAGAATAACTCGAAACATTCCAGTTCACTGGCATTGTTCTCCAGTGTACAACATGGCCGTATTCCGCTTTGGCTTTCATCAAACTGGTGGGGATTTGGAACAAAATTGACAGCTTCCTGCCAATCCCAGGTGCAGTCTGTTGGTGGGTACTGGACATTGACAGGTGGTTGTGGAGGCTGGTGTGGTGGGTGGGCGGGGGATGGTGGCCTTTGTTGTAGATCAGCTGAGGCAGCGGCATGGGTGGCAGCATTGCCCACTGGTGGTGCCTCACAGCCGGCACCACCACCATGCACATTTTCCACCCCAATTGCAACAATATCTTCATTTTCACTGTCTGTTCCTGTTGTACAGCCACGGGATGTACTCAAGAGACGTACTCCCTCCCCTTGGAATAGCATATGGCACACTACCAGAGCGCAAATATCATATATACCGACTCTTCACTGGAGAATATTCCACTTCACTATCACTACTGGAACTGTTTTCAAGAGCTTGTAGTTCATATTCACTATCATCAATGCTCACATCTGAGTCCGGGATTTGGGAAAATAGGAGTTTCCTCTCCGATTCTGGTACAATGGAACGTGAACAAGATGGCCCAGCAGCAGAGGTGGAAGGCTGAACGTCGTCTGGGTTTTCCTCACTATTACCGATATTATGGTCATTAGTTTCGGTCACAACCTCACCAAAACCTTGAAACTCATCTTCACTGGCACTTCCATCTGTATTAGAACTGTCACTGGTGAACAAGTGTCCCAATTCGCATTCCCACAATGCGCCACTGGGTCCCAGATTTTTTTTCTACCTCGCACACTGACCCCACACACCCTTTCTCTCACATCTAGGCCTACCAGCCTTTTCCCGAGAGATTTGAAGGCGCTAGAATTTATGCGTACTAGTACGTCCCTTCTGGCAAGACAGTGGAGTGAATGATGGCGAAAGTTTTTCTTTTTCGGGCCACCCTGCCTTGGTGGGAATCGGCCAGTGTGATAAAAAAATAAAATAGTACGTCTGAAACACTGAAAGGGTTAAACTCAGGACATCCAGCTTCTTCTCATTCATAACATCCACAATCATCTCTTTCTTATCATTTGCACAACATCCACGCACATTCAGACTTCCCTCTTTGACAATTTTCTTCTTATTCTTTTTACTAATTATTACAAGAAAAGGGGTTACTAGCCCATTGTTCCTGGCATTTTAGTTGACATACATGGGTAATGGAGGAAAGATTCTTATTCCACTTCCCCATGGATATAAAAGGAAAAGTAATAAGAACAAGAACTATTAAGATAAAATCAAAGAAAACTCAGACGAGTGTGTATAAATAAACGTGCACATGTACGTGTAGTGACCTAAGTGTAAGTAGAAGTAGCAAGACGGTATACCTGTAATCTTTCATATTTATGAGAGACAAGACACCAGCAATCCTACCATCATGTAAAACAATTACAGGCTTTCGTTTTACACTCACTTGGCAGGACGGTAGTACCTCCCTGTATGGTTGCTGTCTACCAACTTACTTATAAATGCATATAAATGCCAGATAAGTTTACACTAACATATATAAAGTTAGCAATAGGAACTAGGCATTAAAAAATAATAAAAAGTAAAATACACAGCACACTCATTTACCTCAAAATATTCAGTCTTAATGTAGGGCTAAAGGTGAGTAGCATTTACTATAAGAAGTTAGGTGTGGTAGCCCTCCTGGCCACCCCCACCCACACAATATACTACGACGATGTTTAAAGCACCATAGTGTGATAAAATGCATATACAGTACACTCATTACTTACCTTAAAATATTTGTTGTCTTAATGTGGGGCGAAAGGTGAAAAAGTATATATTTGTAGAAAGATGTGTGGTAGGTAGGGTAGTGTAGGAAAGCCTGCCTGGCCACCCCACCCACTATGTAAAACATGATGCATCTGGTTGTAGTACATAAACATTCATACAAACACAGTGGTACAGTAGAATAAATAAAGACCAACACTTCCATTCTCATGTAATTTAAGAAGGAATGATGCTCTGACGAATTATTATTATTATTATTATTATTACAAGTTTGTGATAAATGGTTTAAAAAATCTTAAGTTTTAGATTGAGACACTTATGCAACATATGGTAATCTTTATTGAGGAAACATTTCACCACAGTGGCTTGATCAGTCCAATACAAATCAGAAGGGTGTACACCCTTCTGATTTGTATTGGACTGATCAAGCCACTGTGTGGCAAAACGTTTCCTCAATAAAGATTCCCATATATTGCACAACTCTCAATCTTCAACTTGTTGGCTTTTTTAAACAATTTATCACATCTGTCAGACACTGCAACATCATGGTTCTTGATACAAAGAATTCCTCAACCTTGTCCAACCTTTGGACAAAGACCTACTTCGACTAGTGGATGGTACTTCACCTGACTACAGTATACAAGCCACGTCTACGGCCCTATGCTGCACTTTCTACAAGATTGATGGACTGAACACATCGACCCAAGGCTGAGTGATTGAATACTCAAACTCCTCTCCATACACTTTTATGATTTGTACTGGACTGATGAAGCCACTGTGTGCCAAAACGTTTCCTCAATAAAGATTCCCATATGTTGCGCAAGTGTCTCGATCTTCATTATTGCAAATTATTATTATAATCATAAAAAAAGAAGCACTAAATCCACAAGGGTCGTGAACTACTATATATAGAGTTAAGACATATGAAAGGAATATTTATCTACAGTTATCCTTCAGCGTGACTAGAGAAAACGTAATTCTTCCAACACTCCTACAGAGCCGCTATGTAAACAAATCTCATTTATGTTTTTCTGTGGGTGTATATCTAATGTTTATATGCTATGTAACATGTTTTATATTTTTGAAGAAAATATCATAGATGGAGTAATGAAAATGTCTATATTAACGTAAAATAAGACATTTAATGTGACATTTAATACGCAGTATTACTATGGCTTCACGAGTAGACTTAGTGATTTTAATGTGTACCTGCATGCCAGCACAGTGTGTAAGTATTACAGAGTACCTATAAAATACACTAACTTAAAACACTTGAAATCTTGGAAAGTTTCCAGACATAATAGATGTGCTCACAGAGAATGTAAACAAACCGGGTGAGGCGCACTATATTTGAAAGCGCCTGCCGTCTAGCAAATTTTGGTCATAACTTGAAATCGCCGTATTAGCAGAACGCCGTAAAGTAGGGCCCTACTGTAATAATTCTACAACTGAACTTGGGCGTGTTCCTGTAAACATCTCTCTCATGCGTCTGGAAACTTTTGAAAGTTTCAAGTGTTTTAAAGTTATTACGTATATTATGTGCATGATTTTTGTATTACAATGGCATCTAAGGGTAGTTGTGGGAAAAAAAGAGCGAGTCATGATAACTTTAATGTAGACATCAAAATGAATAAAATTCATTAAGGGCGAGGATAAAGATGTGTTATCTGCTCCTGACTTCCTACAATAAATACTACTCACCACTCAGTATAAGATAAGGCCAAAATTATTTTTAGGCAAGTAATGAGTGTACTGTTTTTTTACTGCATTTTACTTCTTGCTCACTTAATATATAATAGCATAAACCACGTTATCAGGCATTTACATGCATTGAAACAAAAATGAGAAAGGCAATTCACTTTATGGTGGTAATCTGGAACCTAACCTGCCGTATAATTGGGGCCCTCCTGTACCTGCAGTTTTCCTGTCAACATCCTCTTATTAGACAGGAGGCTATGGACACAGCAAGCCCAACTGTGAATTTGACCTTTATATGACATTAATACCAACAGCTTTTATATATATATATATATACATACATGAGGTTAATCATAGAATTGATGAGGAAAAAAAAGGTGAGTGGTGCGTTGAGGTATACGTGGAGTCAAAAAACGTTATCTATGGAGGCAAAGAAGGGAATGTATGAAAGTATAGTAGTACCAACACTCTTATATGGGTGTGAAGCTTGGGTGGTAAATGCAGCAGCGAGGAGACGGTTGGAGGCAGTGGAGATGTCCTGTTTAAGGGCAATGTGTGGTGTAATTATTATGCAGAAAATTCAGAGTATGGAAATTAGGAAAAGGTGTGGAGTTAATAAAAGTATTAGTCAGAGGGCAGAAGAGGGGTTGTTGAGGTGGTTTGGTCATTTAGAGAGAATGGATCAAAGTAGAATGACATGGAAAGCATATAAATCTATAGGGGAAGGAAGGCGGGGTA
>NC_091329.1:20322824-20355324 GCF_038502225.1 Cherax quadricarinatus
ATATATATATATATATATATATATATATATATATATATATATATATATATATATATATATATATGATTTAAATGAATAACAGTCTGTCATTATGTGGTATAAATGACATGGTATAAAGATATAAATATAGGTATCCTGCTAAATTCATACGAACATAATAAAGAAGGAACACTGCAGCAGCCCTACTGGCCCATGTGAGGCAGGTCCAAGTAACCCACCGGCTTATACCACTTCCCCAACTTGGTTCGGTCCAAGTCACATTCACTTAGGGAAGGAGCACAGCATCAGACCTACTAGCACAAGCTAGTCAGGTCCAACTCACACCCACTCATGTATTTATCTAGCCTATTTTTAAAACTACACAACGTTTTAGCTTCTATGACAGTACTCGGGAGTCTGTTCTACTCATCCACAACTATTACCAAACCAGTGCTTTCCTATATCCTTCCTGAATCTGAATATTTCTAACTCGAAACCATTGCTGCCAAGTCCTGTCTTGGCTAGATATTTTTAGCATGCTAGTTACATCCCCTTTATCTATTCCTGTTTTCCATTTATACACCTCAATCATATCCCCCTAATTCTACACCTTTCTAGAGTGCAGATTCAGGGCCCTCAGTCTATCCTCAAAGGGAAAGATTTCTAAGTAAGTTAGTTTATTCAGGTATACACAAATACAGTTACATAGAATTATCATACATAGCAGCATGTGTGTAGAGAACCTAGGATAACCCAAAAAAGTCAGACAGAGTGACTTATTTCCATTGGGGTTCTGATACATGGGATCAACTTTGTCATTCTCCTTTGCATGTTTTCCAGTGCATTTACATCCATTCCGTAATGTGGTGACAAGAGCTGTGCAGCATAATCTAAACGAGGTCTAACCAAAGATACACAGAGTTGAAGAACAACCCAAGGACTTCTATTATTTATGCTTCTTGATACGAAGCCAAGGATTATGTTCGCTTCATTGCAAACACTTATGAACTTTGTCTTGGTTTCAGATTACTAACCAGAACTCCTAAATAATTTTCGTAATCAGTAATATTAAGAGCTGCACTACATCTTCTCACTTAGACATACTTGTTTACCGATGACTGACTTGCACAGGCTCTCTGACCATATGCAAACCTGAATTATGTATATTACAGCTGATTTCCTCTATTCTGTTTATTGGAATATACAGTACACTACTGTATAAACATTTAAAAGTATACCAGAAATGTTATAAATGGTGCAAAAAAGACATTAAAACTATCAAAAATGGACGACACAAACCCACTAACACAGTATGCTCCTCAGCGACAAATTCATTTACCGACGTGGTCTTAGGAACAGAATTCCATCGTTAGTGAGGAGAGACTGTATTTAGTTTATATGTGGCGTGGTTATTTTCCTGTCCAACATTTAGAACTTTGCATTTGTCCATATCAAATTGCATCTGCCACTTCTCCAACCACTGCATCAGTCTATTCAAATTTTCCTGGAGTGCTCTAATGTCATTAGAATGAATTGGACAGCCTATTTTGGCATCATCAGCAAACTTGCTTATGTTGCTCTTTATTCCCCCATCTATGTCACTTTTGTAAACTGAACAAAGGGCCCAACACTGACCCCATGGAACACTGCTTGTGACATGCCCCCACTCTCATTTCTCCCCATTTATGCAAACTCTGATGGCTATTTGTCGACTATGCCTCTACCCAGGAAAAAATTTCTCCTATTGTGTGCCTTAATTCGAAAGCTTCGGATTATCTAGTATTTTTGCCGAGCAGCAATCAGTGTAGACTGCAAGCCTACATGGCTAGTTTTTATAGTTGCCATCAGAGGGCAAGCCTGGTGGGCATACCACTTCAACCTGCATCACCCTGCCTTGCTCTCGCTTGATGTGCAGGCATCTAAGAGTCAACAAGGTCTACTCCATCTTCCTCGCGGGCATGGCCCTCTGGGCCATGGGCACAAACACAGTCTGTGTACCACAAACCGCAAATAAAGCAAGAAGCCTCCAAAGCCTTATTACTCTTCGCTTGATCACCCCACGTAATTATTCCCGAAAACATCAGTGAATGGATTCGATCAACACTCTTGGCTTCACAGTGTTCCCACAATGGTTATTTCATAAAACTGTCAATATAACCTGGCCCCCCAATGGTATATACTTCACAGGATCCCTAGGAATGCAACTTGCATAAATTTGGAGACACCACTATTCATGCATGTTTTGTACCATTCTAATCCTGAAAAAAAAAGAAAACTACATATATGGTACTTATAAACTAAAAGATCAAAATCGAAATGCAAAACAAGACAGCTATTCTAGTTAGAAATCTAAAGCCAAAGCAACAGTACATCCCATCCCCGGGGCACATGTCCTACATGTGGTAATTTTAAAATAAGCAGGACAATTATATTCATGGGAGAACCACAAGGCTCATTTATCACTTCAGAGAATAGAGGCCAGTTCCAATTCTTTAGTTCAAGATCATCTCAAGGGGGGTGGAGGGACTAGTGGAACTACAAGAAATACGTACAACACAAGATATCGTTACTGCCTACAAGCTTTGCCTGCACAGTTCAAATAAGACTTTCATACTGGAAGAAGCGCTAGTGGATATGTAATTTTAAGACATTTAGTCCCTGACCATTTCAGTAACAAATGTATCAGTGCTGCAAACATGTTTAATCGTAAGCGTGTCGCCATTATAATGGCGAGAGGATTTTACCTAGGATTTTACTCTTTTTTTTTTATTTTTTTTTTATTATCACACCGGCCGATTCCCACCAAGGCAGGGTGGCCCGAAAAAGAAAAACTTTCACCATCATTCACTCCATCACTGTCTTGCCAGAAGGGTGCTTTACACTACAGTTTTTAAACTGCAACATTAACACCCCTCCTTCAGAGTGCAGGCACTGTACTTCCCATCTCCAGGACTCAAGTCCGGCCTGCCGGTTTCCCTGAATCCCTTCATAAATGTTACTTTGCTCACACTCCAACAGCACGTCAAGTATTAAAAACCATTTGTCTCCATTCACTCCTATCAAACACGCTCACGCATGCCTGCTGGGAGTCCAAGCCCCCTCGCACACAAAACCTCCTTTACCCCCTCCCTCCAACCCTTCCTAGGCCGACCCCTACCCCGCCTTCCTTCCACTACAGACTGATACACTCTTGAAGTCATTCTGTTTCGCTCCATTCTCTCTACATGTCCGAACCACCTCAACAACCCTTCCTCAGCCCTCTGGACAACAGTTTTGGTAATCCCGCACCTCCTCCTAACTTCCAAACTACGAATTCTCTGCATTATATTCACACCACACATTGCCCTCAGACATGACATCTCCACTGCCTCCAGCCTTCTCCTCGCTGCAACATTCATCACCCACGCTTCACACCCATATAAGAGCGTTGGTAAAACTATACTCTCATACATTCCCCTCTTTGCCTCCAAGGACAAAGTTCTTTGTCTCCACAGACTCCTAAGTGCACCACTCACTCTTTTTCCCTCATCAATTCTATGATTCACCTCATCTTTCATAGACCCATCCGCTGACACGTCCACTCCCAAATATCTGAAATACGTTCACCTCCTCCATACTCTCTCCCTCCAATCTGATATTCAATCTTTCATCACCTCTGGTGGCCTGGTGGTTAACGCTCTCGCTTCACACGGTGAGGGCCTGGGTTCGATTCCCAGCCAGAGTAGAAACATTGGACGTGTTTCTTTCCACCTGTTGTCTATGTTCCCCATCAGTAAAATGGGTACCTGGGTGTTTGTCGACTGGTGTGGGTCGCATCCTGGGACACTGACCTAAGGAGGCCTGGTCACAGACCGGGCCGCGGGGGCGTTGACCCCCGGAACTCTCTCCAGATAAACTCCAGATAAACCTAATCTTTTTGTTATCCTCATAACCTTACTCTTTCCTGTATTCACCTTTAATTTTCTTCTTTTGCACACCCTACCAAATTCATCCACCAATCTCTGCAACTTCTCTTCAGAATCTCCCAAGAGCACAGTGTCATCAGCAAAGAGCAGCTGTGACAACTCCCACTTTGTGTGTGATTCTTTATCTTTTAACTCCACGCCTCTTGCCAAGACCCTCGCATTTACTTCTCTTACAACCCCATCTATAAATATATTAAACAACCACGGTGACATCACACATCCTTGTCTAAGGCCTACTTTTACTGGGAAAAAATTTCCCTCTTTCCTACATACTCTAACTTGAGCCTCACTATCCTCGTAAAAACTCTTCACTGCTTTCAGTAACCTACCTCCTACACCATACACTTGCAACATCTGCCACATTGCCCCCCTATCCACCCTGTCATACGCCTTTTCCAAATCCATAAATGCCACAAAGACCTCTTTAGCCTTATCTAAATACTGTTCACTTATATGTTTCACTGTAAACACCTGGTCCACACACCCCCTACCTTTCCTAAAGCCTCCTTGTTCATCTGCTATCCTATTCTCCGTCTTACTCTTAATTCTTTCAATTATAACTCTACCATACACTTTACCAGGTACACTCAACAGACTTATCCCCCTATAATTTTTGCACTCTCTTTTATCCCCTTTGCCTTTATACAAAGGAACTATGCATGCTCTCTGCCAATCCCTAGGTACCTTACCCTCTTCCATACATTTATTAAATAATTGCACCAACCACTCCAAAACTATATCCCCACCTGCTTTTAACATTTCTATCTTTATCCCATCAATCCCGGCTGCCTTACCCCCTTTCATTTTACCTACTGCCTCACGAACTTCCCCCACACTCACAACTGGCTCTTCCTCACTCCTACAAGATGTTATTCCTCCTTGCCCTATACACGAAATCACAGCTTCCCTATCTTCATCAACATTTAACAATTCCTCAAAATATTCCTTCCATCTTCCCAATACCTCTAACTCTCCATTTAATAACTCTCCTCTCCTATTTTTAACTGACAAATCCATTTGTTCTCTAGGCTTTCTTAACTTGTTAATCTCACTCCAAAACTTTTTCTTATTTTCAACAAAATTTGTTGATAACATCTCACCCACTCTCTCATTTGCTCTCTTTTTACATTGCTTCACCACTCTCTTAACTTCTCTCTTTTTCTCCATATACTCTTCCCTCCTTGCATCACTTCTACTTTGTAAAAACTTCTCATATGCTAACTTTTTCTCCCTTACTACTCTCTTTACATCATCATTCCACCAATCGCTCCTCTTCCCTCCTGCACCCACTTTCCTGTAACCACAAACTTCTGCTGAACACTCTAACACTACATTTTTAAACCTACCCCATACCTCTTCGACCCCATTGCCTATGCTCTCATTAGCCCATCTATCCTCCAATAGCTGTTTATATCTTACCCTAACTGCCTCCTCTTTTAGTTTATAAACCTTCACCTCTCTCTTCCCTGATGCTTCTATTCTCCTTGTATCCCATCTACCTTTTACTCTCAGTGTAGCTACAACTAGAAAGTGATCTGATATATCTGTGGCCCCTCTATAAACATGTACATCCTGAAGTCTACTCAACAGTCTTTTATCTACCAATACATAATCCAACAAACTACTGTCATTTCGCCCTACATCATATCGTGTATACTTATTTATCCTCTTTCTTAAAATATGTATTACCTATAACTAAACCCCTTTCTATACAAAGTTCAATCAAAGGGCTCCCATTATCATTTACACCTGGCACCCCCAAACTTACCTACCACACCCTCTCTAAAAGTTTCTCCTACTTTAGCATTCAAGTCCCCTACCACAATTACTCTCTCACTTGGTTCAAAGGCTCCTATACATTCACTTAACATCTCCCAAAATCTCTCTCTCTCCTCTGCATTCCTCTCTTCTCCAGGTGCATACACGCTTATTATGACCCACTTCTCGCATCCAACCTTTACTTTAATCCACATAATTCTTGAATTTACACATTCATATTCTCTTTTCTCCTTCCATAACTGATCATTTAACATTACTGCTACCCCTTCCTTTGCTCTAACTCTCTCAGATACTCCAGATTTAATCCCATTTATTTCCCCCCACTGAAACTCTCCTACCCCCTTCAGCTTTGTTTCGCTTAGGGCCAGGACATCCAACTTCTTTTCATTCATAACATCAGCAATCATCTGTTTCTTGTCATCCGCACTACATCCACGCACATTTAAGCAACCCAGTTTTATAAAGTTTTTCTTCTTCTCTTTTTTAGTAATTGTATACAGGAGAAGGGGTTACTAGCCCATTGCTCCCGGCATTTTAGTCGCCTCATACGACACGCATGGCTTACGGAGGAAAGATTCTTTTCCACTTCCCCATGGCCAATAGAAGAAATAAAAAAGAACAAGAGCTATTTAGAAAAAGGAGAAAAACCTAGATGTATGTATATATATATATATGCATGTGCTTGTCTGTGAAGTGTGACCAAAGTGTAAGTAGGAGTAGCAAGATATCCCTGTTATCTTAGCGTGTTTATGAGACAGAAAAAGAAACCAGCAATCCTACCATCATGCAAAACAGTTACAGGTTTTTGTTTCACAGTCATCTGGCAGGACGGTAGTACTTCCCTGGGTGGTTGTTGTCTACCAACCTACTACCTATTTTAAGTAATGCCTACAAAAACGTTCGGGTGTTTAACTTATGGAGCACTGCATCAGTCCTACTGACCCATGTTAGTCAGGTCCAACCCACACCCACTCATGCATGTATCTAACTTATTTTTAAAACTACATAATATTTTAGCTTCAATGACGCTACTCGGGAGTTTGTTTAATTCATCCACTATTTCAAAACCAGTACTTTCCTACATCCTTTCTATATCTAAATGTTTCAAACTTGAAACCATGCTGAGAGTCGTCTTGGTTAGATACTTTTTGCATGTTATTTACGTCCCTTTTATTTATTATTTTCCGTTAATACGCTTCAACCAAATCCAGATCCCCCCCCCCTTAATTCTACGCCTTTCCAGCGTGAAGACTGAGGACCTTCACTCTGTCCTTGTAAGAAAACATTTCTGATACACGAGATCAACTTTCTTTGATTTTTTTTCTAGCGCACTTATATCTATTCTGTAATACAGTGACCAGAACTATGCAATATAATCTAAATGAGGCCTAACTAATAATACTAAACTAACGATGTAGTGACAACCACTTGACACATGAATTTTTTAGAAGGGCTTCTCACTTTACAATTAAAGAAGATTAAGATGCAAACAACACATACACCAGTAGTAGAGTATGAATACTAAATAACAGTAGTAAGTGCTGTATTAAACAGGTGTAGGTGTGGTGGTGAAGGCAGGTAATGCCGGCACAGCATCACAGCGCCATGCGAGATCACCATGCCGGCCACCACTCAAATTTTAACACCATAATAACACTACACACACACTGCCAACACTACCATCACCCACTTCTCTACCTCTTCATAACTTATACGCACCATAATTACTTACTTGGTTGTTATAGTTGACTTAATAGAGAGGCAAGAGCTCGGAAATGTTAGATGAGTCAGTAGACAGTGTGTCAGCGTGGCTGGCAGCGTCCAGAGAACACCACCAGCAGACGACTCTAGCTGCCTCACTCACCCACTCACCAAGCTTAATACATCCTCCACCACCCTCGTAAGTAAGTAAGTAATAATGTTTTTAAACAGTCATTGTCTTTACTGGCTGATGGGTCTCATTTCTAAATTGTTTGCAGTATGCATAAGATTATTATAATCGTTCATGATTGGTTAAATTGTAAGGATTTAAACTTAGATGATGCAAAAATCTTATCCAGTCAAAAGGTCCCTTTTCATCCATTTCATCCATTCTAGCTTACTATTAATGTCTCTCTACGTTACATTATTTATTTATAGTCTTATAAAGAATTAGCTGAAATGTACATATCATATTTTCTAGAAATTTTGCTTATATAATACCTTACATTTAATAATTATAGGTTATGCTTGCTGAAGGGCCCTCATTCTAGAAGGTACTGTGCCTCTTCAGCTTACTTTATATAAGTATTATTTCTCTCCATTTAAATATCATCAGTAATTATTAAAAAATCTATAGAATGTTTATAATTAAAATTTTAATAAATTACAAGTAATACTTTCCAAAAAAAAATACTTTATATTTCGAATTCTTAAGTTTTTCTATACCTATATTAACATAAACATATAGTAATTTAATCCAGTAATTACTTTTAATAAAAACTGACGTAAAAGTTAGTATTATTTTAAAGTTATTCATAAGAAAATTCGAGTATGAGTGTAGCGCGCGTGCGCTGTGGCGGCCATGTGGAGCAGCAGCAGCAGCAGCCAGACCAACAGCAGACGACGCTACTACACGCGAACCCTCACACATTGTATATTACATAATGGCAAGTACTAGGCCTCTCTTATTGTTAACATTGGTGTTATTTTGCGTAAGTGAACGATGGGGATGTCATGAAATAGTGACATATTGGTTGTAGAGAGGCTTGAGGAAGTTAGTGTTATATCTGGTAGGGGAGGCCGGTGCTCCTACATGATCTGGGCTGGTGTCTTGATGCTGGTAGTGCCGCCATCCAGAACTTTAGATGAGATTATATTTGTTCGGATTTTTAACCCGGAGGCCACACAGGATAACCCAAGAAACTCTGCATCATCGAAGACTTATTTCCTTTGTGGCTAAAGTTTTTTTTCAGGTATATGTACACAAATACAGTTACACAAACTATCATACATAACATGTGTAGATTACCAAGGATAACCCAAAAAAGTCTAAATGACATTTCTTCGGGGGGTTATATATTTTATTAAAAACCGCACATCAGCAAGTTTGCCGATGACACCAAAATAGGCCGTCGAATTCATTCTGACGAGGATATTAGATCACTCCAGGAAGATTTGAATAGACTGATGCAGTGGTCGGAGAAGTGGTAGATGCAGTTTAATATAGACAAATGCAAAGTTCTAAATGTTGGACAGGACAATAACCATGCCACATATAAACTAAATAATGTAGATCTTAATATTACGGATTGCGAAAAAGATTTAGGAGTTCTGGTTAGCAGTAATCTGAAACCAAGACAACAGTGCATAAGTGCTCGTAGTAAAGCTAATAGAATCCTTGGCTTCATATCAAGAAGCATAAATAATAGAAGTCCTCAGGTTGTTCTTCAACTCTATATATCCTTGGTTAGGCCTCATTTAGACTATGCTGCTCAGTTCTGGTCACCGTATTACAGAATGGATATAAACGCTCTGGAAAACGTACAAAGAAGTATGACAAAGTTGATCCCATGTATCAGAAACCTTCCCTATGAAAGACGTAGCACAAGCTATCAGGTCTAACTCACACCCACCCACATCTACTCCTGTATTTATCCAACCTATTTTTAAAGCTACACAACGTTCTGGCCTCTATAACGGTACTCGGGAGTTTGTTCCACTCATCCACAACTCTATTACCAAACCAGTACTTTCTTATATCCTTCCTGAATCTGAATTTTTCCAACTTAAAACCATTGCTGCGAGTCCTGTCTAGGCTAGATATTTTCAGCACACTATTTACATCCCCTTTATTTATTCCTGTCTTCCATTTATACACCTCAATCATATCCCCCCTAATTCTACGTCTTTGTAGAGAGTGCAGTTTCAGGGCCCTTAGTCTATCCTCATAGGGAAGGTTTCTGATACATGGGATCAACTTTGTCATCCTCCTTTGTACATTTTCCAGAGAATTTATATCCATTCTGTAATACGGTGACCAAAACTGTGCAGCATAATCTAAATGAGGCCTAACCAAGGATGTATAGAGTTGAAGAACAACCTGAGGACTCCTATTATTTATGCTTCTTGATATGAAGCCAAGGATTCTATTAGCTTTATTGCAAACACTTATGCACTGTTGTCTTGGTTTCAGATTACTGCTAACTAGAACTCCTAAATCTTTTTCGCAATCCGTAATATTAAGATCTACATTATTTAGTTTATATGTGGCATGGTTATTTTATTGTCCTGTCCAACATTTAGAACTTTGCATTTGTCTATATTAAACTGCATCTGCCACTTCTCCGACCACTGCATCAGTCTATTCAAATCTTCCTGGAGTGCTCGAATGTCCTCGTCAGAATGAATTCGACGGCCTATTTTGGTGTCATCGACAAACTTGCCGATGTCGCTCTTTATGGCCTCATCTATGTCGTTTATGTAGATTGTGAACAGCAGGGGGCCCAACACTGACCCCTGTGGAACACCGCTCGTGACACTTCCCCACTCTGATTTCTCCCCATTTATGCAAACTCTCTGCTGCCTATTTGTCAACCATGCCTCTATCCAGGAAAAAATTTCTCCTATTCCATGTGCTTTAATTTTCCTCAATAGTCTCTGATGTGGGACCCTGTCAAAAGCCTTACTGAAGTCCATATACACAATATTATGCAGTTCCCTGATGCATTGCTTCAGCCTCTCTATTTCCTCCACAGAATAGCCCCCACCCCTCCCCATAACAATCCCTCAACCACCCCTCTAAATACCGTATAAGCCCAAAAGTCATCTGAGCCTCCCCCTTCCCCTGTCGAACATAAAAATCCTGAATCCTCTCCTTTGCCACTCCATCCCACCACGCCAACAAATCTTCAACAGCCTCCACCCCTGACTGTAACTCCTTCCACATTCCTGCAAACCCCCTCCCTCCCCTCCCCTTAATCAAGAAGCCTAATGTTCAATTTCCAATAACTCCGATGCCTCCTTGGTAACCTGTCTCGCCCCAATTCCATGATTCGAATATGCTACATCCATCACACACGCCCTCCCTACCCCTGCAGTCCGTGTTACATACAGTCGGTCTAATCAAGCAGCACATCCTCCCTGCACAAGCGTGTGCTCCACCTCCCACACTTCACCCCTAGCCACATCCCACAACCACACCCCGCACAAAAGATTCCCTAGTACTACAGAGCAAAACCCCACCCCTCGCGGCTCCACATCTTTCCTGCGCACCACACAATTCCAGTCACCCCCCACAACTGCCACGAGGGGATAGACCAATACATCCCTTACAAAAGCATTCTTGACACGCCTATCCCCCCTCCGCTGGCCCATAGACGCACACTAGCGCCACCCTCTCCCCTATCCACAATCCGTCCACTCACACAGCACCCCTCCCCCCTCACTTCGGTATACAACAAACGGGCTAGTCTCTTGCAGCAGAATGGCGACCCTCCTTCCCTTTCAATTGAGTTGAATGCACCACAAGCCCCTGGAAACCATCCAGTACCAACTCGCACCCGGCTTTGTAATTGTGCTCTTGCACAAAAGCCACATCCACCCCATACCTACGGAGAAAACCCGTGAACCACGTACACTTCACTCTATTTCGCAACCCATTTACCTTCACTGAGAGACACTTCAAGCCGGCAGTACCTTTTGCCCCTTCGGCACTGACACGCCACTAGACGCCTGCTGGCGTCTGCCACCATGCTCAATGTCAGACACACGAGGACCTCCTTTAGACGCCACGTGGCCCCTGAGGGCCGCCCCGTGCCACCTCTGCCCACACCTTGCAAGGCCTCTGCGCCGGGGTGAGGACGTCATCAGAGTCCGACAGCGCCTCCGCCCTCATGTGTGACCCACTCTCCACTTCCATAGCCACCTCCAGAGGACCTTCACTATGGACCACCGCCTCCACGATGACTACATTCACCCCGGCATCCTGCCCCTCAGCCAGCTCCTCCACATCCTGTGACTTCAGACCAGACATGTTCTCAAGGGTCTCTACAAGCCCCTCCTCACCCACCACACCAGGTGTTTCCAATAAACCTTGCAGCGCAGTCACTAACATGTCCTCCACCACACTCCCTCCATGAGGGAGGCAAACTGAGGAAGACTCCCCAAGTAGTCTCACACGTTCCCTCAAGCAGCTCCTCCCGCTCCACCCCTGCACTCCACGATGACATATTCTGATGTGCACCCGACTCAGGCACAGCTGTCACCTCCTGGACGGGCTGTGCCATGGGATAACACCCCACTTCCTGCTTCCACTGTTGGCGACCACATTACACCGCAGTGTGATCGTACGACCCACAAAGGTTTGGTCTGGGACTAGTCCATGGGTATGTTGTTACCCGAAAACATCCTTCAGGTATGTTGGGTCTCGTGTCACTGATTTTAACGTCTTTGATGTGTTGAGGTGAGTTTATTTCAAGTGGATTTGCCAAGTTTGTGTTGGAGACTTTTCTACTGATATTCCTTATTGCTGGGTTAGTCATTCTGAGGTCCTGTATTTTTGTCTTGTATTTGAAACCATCTGAACTCATTTCGGTATTGTCTCAATAGATTGTGGGGTCAAGTGCCAGTCTTTTTTAGTGGGTATGGTTGCCATTGATGTGTGTTAGACATATCCATGTTGATAGGCCTGCAGGGAAAAATTTTAAATTGTCTTCTCCAGCTGTAGTGCACTGTATTTATCATAATTTGATAAATATAGTACAATATGCACTTAGGACAAATTATGTTGGATGTTTTGAGCATTGTACTGTACATTTATTCCACTTTTAATTTAGAATTCTTAAATGCTCCATTTCAGGCTGGTGTTCTAAGAAGATTTGTTCCGCTGTTTGACAGAGTGTTGGTACAGAAGGCCGAAGCGGTAACAAAAACCAGTAGTGGCATCCTTATTCCAGAGAAATCACTTGCAAAGGTTCTGACAGGCAAAGTTGTGGCAGTTGGAGAAGGTGCAAGAACCGAGGTAAGATGGTTTTCACAAGTCTTGTGTAAATTTTTTTTTAGCAAAATTTTGGGTATACAGTAGTCTCTTTCCCCCCCCCCCCCTTTCCCCTAAATTCCACCCCCTCCATATCCTCAGGGGATAAGTTCCAAGACCAAAACTGTGGATAGTAGCAGAGCCTATATATAAGTTCTTTTTCATTTACATACATACCTATGATAGTTTAATGATAAATTATGCATAATAAGTAGAGAATTAACACTTTTTCACTGGGAAACTCTTCATGGCTTCTCTTAGGCTTTGAAGAACTACCACCACTACTTTTGTGCTTTGGGGGTCATTGTTAAGCAAAATTAAGGGTTATTTTTGGGCCACAGTAAACTGAAACTGCAGAAACAGATACAGGGGTTCTACTGTACTTTTTCTCAGATGCTACATAACTTATTTGTGAACAGCAATTCTGAATGTGATTATTATTATTATTACTGTATCTTTTATGCATTATTTCAGTCTGGTTCAGTGATCCCTCCATCAGTGTCTGTAGGAGATGAAGTCTTCCTCCCGGAATTTGGTGGTACGAAAGTTACTCTTGATGAGAAAGAATATCATCTCTTCAGAGATTCTGAACTGCTTGCAAAAATTAAAAAGGAATAATTTTAGAGCAAATTGGTTAATATGTAAGCTATTTGGATATAAATGTAAACTAACATACCAGTTTATTAGTTGGTGACTAAGAATTCCAGGAAATCTTTTAAGATTTTCCATTTATATTTAGGTGAAGTTTTGAAAAATTTATCCTCCATTTTATATAATTTTCTTAACCTGGGATGGTGTACATCTTAATATCATTTTTGTATCAGTGCATCTTCATTACTTATATCATGTATCATCATGTATCATTAGATTGTGACATCAGAAGATTGTATATAGAAATTAAACAAATTTAAGTACTTGTTCTTTCAACTATTCTTAATTAAGTTTTTTGCCTGGTTCTATTTGAAAAGCTATTTGGGGCCTACCCCTCCCAGAGTTTGGTAGCAGAAAAGAATTTTGGTCTTTATTGCATTGTCACACTGGTTACAACTAAACCTGCCATGATTGCAGCAACCTGTGAAAACCGAACCTGGCTCAGTTGCTTCACTGAGAAAAGTATTCCATCAACCCAGCCCCCATGCTACTTCAGTGCAGGCAGAAGTAATAAACAATGTTCCATAAATTTCTAATGCGGTTAAATATCATTTTAAGAAACCATACCACGGGTGGGATTGAACCTGCGGTCAGAGAGTCTCAAACCTCCAGACCGTCGCGTTAGCCACTGGTCCAGTGGCTAACACGACGGTCTGGAGTTTTGAGAGACTGACCGCGAGTTCAATCCCGCCCGTGGTATGGTATGTTTGCAATCATGTCATTAGGATTTCGTGAGTCATCATTTTAAGAATTTGAAGCTGATCAGGAGACATTCAAAAGCTTCCACATAAATCTTCTTTTCAGTAAAAATATGCAAGTAGGCAACTACTTCAGAATATTTCAATAAGGTACCATTGTTCTGCAGATTTACAGCACTGGGTTTAACACTTAATGATTATAAAAATCTAAGACTAAACATAATCAAAATTGAACCTTACCTCCTCTTCCTTTGTTCAAACTTGATTGCCCGTTTCCCAGGCACTATATTACCCCTACTGTTGGTTCTGGCACAACAGTCTAAAGAAAATTACGCCTTTAAAGATGCCTTGATTTAGTAACGATTGTTGCATTGTTACCAAATGTTTAAACTGTTAGCTAAAAGTATCACTGGTCGACCATTTTTGAAAGGTTCTATGCTTCTTAAATGAGATTAGTTAATTCTTATGTATTTTCATGTCCTGAATCCAAAAATCACCTTGAAAAATGCTTTTTGGCTATAGGTTTAAAGATACAAGACATGTAATATTTGATGATTCTATTATAACATAAAATGTCAGTATGTTTTAAACTCTAATCCATATCTACTCTCTGCCTTTTTGCTTGATGCTCATAGTGGGCTGAAGAATCATATCTTGCCAATGTCCAGGAATAGTCTGCAAAATTCTTGTGCCCCATTTGCCCCAGTACCATTTTTCCATGTTTGAAATATCTTGGTAAAACCTTTCACCATGTTTATCACTAACTGCCCCACAGTTTGCTGGAAAGAAATCTAAAGGCAATTCCAAAATGTGGATTTTAAGAGACATTTTACATCCCATGTTCTTGTAAGCCTTGATGAAGTTTTCCACCAGGTCTTCATAGTTGCCTTTCCTTCTGTTTCCGAGAAATCCCTTTGCCACTAACTTCAATGCTTCCCAAGTAGCTTTCTCCTCCCCATGAATATCTGATTCAAAGTCACCATCTTTAAGAAGCTATTGAATCTGAAGACCATTTGAAGACTCCCCCTCTTATCTTAGCGTCGCTCAGTGAGGGGAATTTTTATGTTAAATATTTGAATCCCTGACTGAATTTGTCCATAGTTTTGAAAAAGTTTTTCCTGAGCCTGTTTTATGTGTAGTGGTGGTAGCAAAATTTTGTGTGGTTCAATGAGAGGTGGATGTTGAACATTTTTCATCCCAGGCTCCAGTGATTGACGAGGTGGCCAGTCTCCTGATTTAGTGGGAACCTCTTGCAAGGCTGTCCCATTCACATGGAAAGCAGCAGTACTTGGTGTATCTGCCCTGTTTGGCTAAGAAAGTTGCCTACCTTTTACCTCAAAATATAAACTTGGACAGCACAACCACCACCTATGGCTGCTGGAACAATAATGAAGGGCAGTGAGACTGAATGTGTGGAAAGAAATACTGCTGTTGGAACCTGTTGTGACACATAGGTGTATATTGAAAAGTAGAGCTAACAAACCATTTTAACAATGATATTCATTATCAGTGACCTAAAATTAGTTGGAAATTGCTGCTCTGGTCTCAGAACCAACGGCTTTTCTATAAGTCAAGAGGTCCTGTTTTAGAAGTGGACGCAAGCATGTCTTGCTTGCTTCTAGACAGTAATAATAATCTGAAGTGTCTGAAGTGCTGTAGTTAGGAACAGTAGCCGACCAGAAGAGGCTCTTAAATGTTTGCATGGAAACCCAAATCAGGAATGATTTAAAACGATTAATTAACAAAAGGACACTTGCCCTTTCCAAAAGGTGCATGAACTTTCCTCTGGTTCACCAGTGTTGAGCATTTTAAACCAAGTTGCCTAAATGCTGGTGAGGGGGCTCTTATGACCCTTAAAGGTGTAGCACCTCCCTCATTACAAAGAAATAAATAGTACCATTGCTTTCCTTTTTCCTCCAGTTACTTATACCCTGGAGGAAAAAGGAAAGCAATGTACTTTCCCTGTTAGATGCATAATTAACTATGCTGCTGCCTGTTCAGTACCTAGTATGGTTTCTATTCACCTGTAAGGGGAGCCTGTCTTTGTAACTGGATGAAGATAAAGAGCATTCAGCATTACCCATGCAGTATTGCACTGGTGTATTCTGAATGAATCGAGACCAGGCAACATATTTTGGCCTAAATGTTTGTTCATTGTTTTTTCCTTTATATGTTAATTTGACCTTAATAGTGGCTCCCTATACAAAATCCGTTGATAGTAACTCTAGGGAACTACGTTAATGCCAATGAAGAGGCTCTTGATCCAAGGAACTGGACTTTTCCTCCACTTCATTGGATTGAACCTGAATGCCTCATTTACCATATCCTTTTCAGTTTGGTGCTTATCCTTGAGTATATTAATGCCTAGAGGAGACTTAGGCACTATAGATCAGCACTAGAGGCTAAGGAGTGGAAACTCAACCCAGTGAAACCATGTCAATGAGAAATTGAAACTACAGAGGCCCAAAGAACCTTGGAATGTGAAATTGAACTGTCAAATGCTGTGTAAATTTTACTTTAAGTACAGTATGCTACTTCCAGATTTCAGTTTTTTACCATAGCACATATTCTTTTTTTTTTCTGGAAAGGTGCTCTGGGTCATTCCTTTGATGGAACCTAATTTCCTATAATTCAAGATGATGTATGACCCTTTGAGTTTAGTGCTCCAACTAGGAATCTAATAAAGCTGCCATGATGCTGGTGAGGGGCACTTAACCCTTAAACCATCCAAACAGATCTATGCTCACATGTGTATTGCTCCAAAAGTAAATTACATTTTTTTACATATTTTCAAATATAACAAAAAAATAACGTAGATCAGTTTTTTTACATGGTTTCAAATGTAAAAAAAAAAAAAAATTACATTTTTTTACATTCAAATGTTGAAAAAACTTAGATCTACGTTTGGACAGTTTAAGGGTTAAGTGGGATTATCCTTTCCCTCGAATCAAATCTGTTTGACTACCATTCCCTATGCACATTGACCGATAGTGTACAGAGCTTTTCCCATTACAGCCTCTCCTCACTTAACGATGTACTCGTTTACCGAGGACTGACATACAATGGGCTCTCTGACCAGTATGCATACCTAAATAATGTATATTAGAGTTGATTTCCTCAATTCTTTTTTTTACATTATACTGCTGTATAAACATTTAAAAATATATCAGAAATGTCATAGATGGTGCAAAGATGACATTTAAACAATGTCAAAGATGGTTGGCATAAACCCACTACCATTATTGTACGCTCCTCACTCTGCAACAAAATTCGTTTATCGATTTGGTCTTAGGAACGGAACTCCGTCGTTAAATGAGGAGAGGCTGTTTAATACTTTAACACGATAAAACTTATGATGTTTCAGTCCGAAACCTCATAAGTTACATTCTCCTATGTGCAGGTTGTGTTTATCAAGGTATTGTGATTTTTCAGTTATAATTTAATAAAAATGTTAAACCCGTACACCACTGAGGAACGAGAGGCACTCAGGTTTGATAGTGATCGCACACCCTTACTCAGCTCTGTACAACCCATATGGGTTCAGTGCATAAAATTAAAGTAGGATAAAGTTTATTGGTGTTTATTCAATGCCAGTAAGGGGGCCTCGTGTTCCAAGAAATAGGACGATCTCCCATGGATCGAACCTTCCCTCAAATATGGGTCCTTGATTCATGGAACTGGACCTAACATCCCCTTCCTTGGATCAAAGCTGATTGCCTCCCATCATAGGCAACATAAATTTACCGTACAGGTCATTAGTTATCTCCAGGTTGTTTACTGGTCCTCATTCCTTTCAGGGGATTATTATTATTATAATCAAAAAGAATCCTTTCAGGGGAGGCGGTGCTTTGATGTAGGTTGCTGTATGACCATACCCCCGGCCGGGATTGAACCCGCGGTCAGAGTCTCAAAACTCAGCCCGTCGCGTTAGCCACTAGACCAGTCTTGCTGTATGACCCTAGTAGGTTTATCACTGTTTTGTTTATAATAATTTGATGCTGGTGACAGGCTCATGATCAAAGGAATATGAGCTAGCTTCTCTCCCCTTCCTGAAATCAAACATGATTTCTTCAGATTCCTCAGGTGGTGTATGACCACTGGGGATATAAAAAAAAAAAAAAAAAAAAAAGTTAAGAGTGGTCTTGCCCATCTGTTGGGTTTGAATGTGTTTTGTTTGATTGGAGTACAGGAATGATCATCAGGCCCTAGCACTTTTTTTTTTCTCTCTCTCAACAAGTTGGCCGTCTCCCACCGAGGCAGGGCGACCCAAAAAAGAAAGAAAATCCCCAAAAAGAAAACTTTCATCATCATTCAACACTTTCACCACACTCACACATTATCACTGTTTTTGCAGAGGTGCTCAGAATACAACAGTTTAGAAGCATACACATATAAAGATACACAACATATCCCTCCAAACTGCCAATATCCCAAACCCCTCCTTTTAAAGTGCAGGCATTGTACTTCCCATTTCCAGGACTCCAGTCCAACTTTATGAAAATAACCGGTTTCCCTGAATCCCTTCACTAAATGTTACCCTGCTCACACTCCAACACAACCATTCTCCATAAAAATTAATCCCACAAAAGTAAATCACCTTAGAGAGGCAGTCTTGCACAAATTGTCTCATTACAGAGGCAAGTCTTGGAGAAATAAGTTCTATGGAGATGGTGGTCTTAATGAAATATGGTTTAAAAACAGTAACTGTTGTAAAACACTGTATAAAAAGCATATCTCAAAACTTAAGTGGCCATTGTGTTTTTGCTCTGCATACAACCCTTAAATTGAAAAGTAGGTGTAGGATTTAGTTCATTAAGCAAGTACACCCCTCAAGGAAGGTTCCTTGATGCTGGTGAGGGGCTCTTGATTTAGGGAATTGGATCTGTGCTCCAGTTCCCCGAATTAAGCCTGAATGCCTTCCACATCCCCCCCCCCAGGCGCTGTATAATCCTCCGGGTTTAGCGCTTCCCCCTTGATTATAATAATAATAATCTTGATCTAGGGAATTGGATCTATGCTCCAGTTTCCCAGAATTAAATCTGAATACCTTCCACATCCCCCCCACAGGTGCTGTATAATCCTACTGGTTTAGCACTTCCCCTTTGATTATAATAATATGCAAGTATAGTTATGAATGTCAGTACTGTGCACATAGATATAGATTTAAGAGTTGAAGAAACTATAATTAGGACATTCTTATTGCTGTATAGCCCTTGTGGCTTAGTGCTTCTTTTTGATAATAATAATAATAGGACATTCTTAATTTCCTATTAAGTATGGGATTAAGGAATCCCATCACCTCCAGGAACCTAACCTACAAATTATGGGGATCAGTTGTACTATGCAGTCCCGAACTGAACCAATGCTTTTAATTCCTCGAATCAAGTCTGAAAACCTTCCATTCCCCGAGACACTGTATGACCCCTGTGGGTTTAGTGCTCCCCATGAATGTAATACTGTATATGTAAGTAAAGTATTTCTTTGTAAAGGTTACACCCCTCAAGGAAGGTTCCTTGATGTTCATGAGGGGCTCTTGATTTAGGGAATTGGATGTGTGCTCCAGTTCCCTGAATTAAGCCTGAATGCCTTTCACATCCCCCCCCCCAGGTGCTGTATAATCCTCCGGGTTTAGTGCTTCCCCCTTGATTATAATAATAATAATGTAAAGGTTACATTGTGTAATTACAATTTTGATTTGCTAAGTACAAAGATAGCCACTATCATGCCGAGGCATTTTGGGCAAACTAATCCTAACACATAGTAACTAATTAAAACTAGATAAGATAATAGTACACAGTAACTAGTATACTTAAAACTAGACAAGTAATAGTGGTTAGCTGTTTTACAATCTTATTTAAATTTAATACAATATTATTTAAACTTAGTACAAGTGAGTAGGGTTCGGTATTTATTATTATAATCAAAAAGAAGCGCTAAGCCACAAGGGCTATACAGCATAGGGTTCGGTAAAATAAGCTTGAAATTGCACACAAAATCTACCTTACAAGTAATGATGCAGGTGGTAATATTTTATGGAATGGCAGAATTAAAAGCCAGGTCACATGACAAGACTACTTAGCAGATGTTTTGGCAGATTTGGTTAATATTGAGAAATAAGATGATTTTATGGATTGGCAGAATTAAGAGCCTAGAGGTCACATAATAAAACTAGTTAGCAGATGTTTGATTTGTTAATACTGTGAGATAGGACTTTGCTAAAAAATCATCTTAAATTTATAAGCTGTCAGGGGATATGTGACCTGTTCCAGTAGTGTTCTAGATCGGGCCTTTTATGTGCATAGCGCTTCTGCTAGGTCATCGACAGCTTTGGTCGAGCAAGCAGCACATCAGAGGACACCAGCATAGTACAAGAAAATTTATCAATCAGCAAACAGTAGTAGTCTTAAAAGATTCTTGCACTGCACTGAGAGGACTCGCCTCGCACTGTCAGTACACTATCTCTTAATACGTCCTGCCCCATCTTTGACACAGACCCCCTCTTTGATTACAGTGGACCCCCGGTTAACGAACTTTTTTCATTCCAGTAGTATGTTCAGCTGCCAGTACTGACCGAATTTTTTCCCATAAGGAATATTGTGAAGTAGATTAGTCCATTTCAGACCCCCAAACATACACGTACAAACGCACTTACATAAATACACTTACATAATTGGTCGCATTTGGAGGTGATCGTTAAGCGGGGGTCCACTGTATTTGTCAGCGACTGCTTTATTACACCAACTTGGATTATATTTTCACTTTAGCACTCCTCACTACCTTTACAGACTTTACCTCATAAATGCTCCTAACCCTCAATGGTCTCTGATCTTTGCATATTTTATTTATAGCAAATACTACTGCCCTGTAGTGCTGCATGATCCTTGTGGGTTTAGCACTTCTTTTTGATTGTAATAATATATCTTAACCGATTTTCCTATCAGAGAACAACACATGATTCATTTCCGATGTCCCTGTCCCACCAACATTCACTTTGACCTCACTGAGTCCCCACCATTTCTGTAGACACTTTTTTTTTTTTAACAAACTAACATATTGGACCACCTACAGCAAATAAATTAAATGCCTTCTTTCCAGTTATTGGAACAAAACTAACCAGCAAAATTACAATCTCCTGCCCAAGTCAGAGATTATCACATCACTGATAACCATCCAAGCTTAATGTACCTATCCCTGATCACTTCAGCAAAGGTTTCCACTATAACTGTCACTGAAATAAGGACTTTTTTGAAAGTGAGGAAATGCTATTGCCATTTTCAATTTTGAGATACTTTTAAGGTTTTAAGTGTCCTCGACCTTAAGCTATATGGAAGAGTATTATTGTCATCTATGATATAACAGGAATGGTATGTGAAGACAGACAAATTGGAACAAATAATACACTTAAATGCAATATGGAAAATTTATATTTATAAAATAGCAACGCTGCACTTGGTTTATAAGCTTTTTCGCGTCAATAAAGAATACCTGAAGTGCAGAGCCTATAGAACACATGAAGCAGAGTTCATATACTGGGTCACCAGTTTCATCTATATACATGTACATGTATATGCAATTCGAATATTCGTTGCTAAACTACAGCTGCAGAAGAGGAGATAAGCTTTAATTAACCCTTAAAATATACTAAAGCTCTTAGAGAATTTGTGTCGGGTGCACCCTTAGGGAACCAGTAAGTGTGAGATTAGCATGTGTCAAAGTTTCTGGAGGTGAGTGAGTCTTGAGTGCCTCACGGGAGTCTTGCACCTTTTTCTCCAGGCTCACAGAGAGATTCTTCCGACCCAAGTCCACATCCACTGTGCGCAGGTGGCGCTGTAGAGCATGCAATGCGTCCCTGAGAGTATGGAAGAAAAAATACTATAATATAATCCAATTTTATGTCTAAGAAAGGGCATACACAACCCTGGAGATTCCCATTACTAGACTGTACCTGTAAGCCATATACATGTATGTCTGCAACGTAATTTTTATTCAACTACCTCACCGAAGGTAGAACAACCTGCCCACTATGATCGATTACCAGTGCTCATAGAAAGTAGACAAACAAATTTCTCCATACTTTAAGCCTCCTAGACTCAGAAATATCAACAAAACAAACTTATAATTAGGTATTCCTGGAGGAGACCTGTAAGTGGGTGCCTGATTGCTCTTTTCTTCCTCCAGTGTCTCGTTTTTATTTCACTCATATCATGAGAATGCCTCATCCAATCAGCTTTAAATTTTCAACAATGTACAGCAACTAGGGGCCAGATTTTTAGAATCACTTAGTATGTGCAAGTGCTCTATATAGGACCAAAAGTTGTTAAACCCATTCATTCCCAGCATCCTGGAATGGATCTGACAACTTCCAAAATCCTCAGTGGAGGAGCTTCAAATGTTCAAGAAAAGATGCTTCCAAATTTGGTGGTGGAAAGTGAATTTCAAGTATGGCCACTCAAGAACAGATATTAGAGCCAACAAATAAAACCCCCCTAAACTCCATCAATATAACATTTGTCTGTGAACATACAGGATCTGAAGCCGTCAACAAACAACAAAATTCCTTACATCAAGGAACTGCTCACGGAGTCAAATGCAATGTTTGGAGCATTCACAGAGACCCCACATAAAGGATCATTTTGACAATGATATATGAATCCCAGGTTATAACCTATTCAGATGCGACAGACTAAACAGGCAACAAGGGGGAGTTGGCCTGTACGTCACGAGTCACTCATTTGCTCAGTACTACTAAATACCTCATGTGATGTAGTTGAAGTTTTGGTGGTAAAGATTGAAAACCAAAACCGTCATTGTGGTTGGAATCAAGCCTCCAGATGCAACTTCCCAGCAATTCCAGCAGCAGCTTTTGAAAACTGATCACTGTCTGGATAATCAACCAACTCCTGGCCCAAACTTCTTGCTACTGGGAGATTTCAACTTGAGACACCTAAAATGGAGGAGTGTAGCAAATAATATTTTAGCAGATATCACTCTAGGAGGCAGCTCAGATGAAAATTCACACACACACACAATCTATTAAATCTCTGCTCCAAATTCACCTTAAACAAGCAAATATTAGAGCCTACAAGACTAGAAAATACATTGGACCTCATCCTCACTAACAACGACGATCTGATATGTAATAATATAACCGTCTCAAAGACAATACACTCAGATCACAACATAATAGAGGTACTACGGACATGAATGCACAGGGCTCCTGACTAGCAAAAATGTGATCAGTCATGAGGGTTTCTTCACTAAATTCAATTTCAATAACAAAAACATACAATGGGAACAAGTCAACCATGTCCTAAATGAAACAAGCTGGGAAGATATCCTAAACAACATGGATCCAAACCGTTGCCTAGAAAAAATAAACTCTTTGGTTCCTAAGATCTGCTCAAGGCACATTCCATTAAGAAAGAGAAAGAGAAGATGTAAACTAGAAAGAGAGACACGCTCCCTATGCAGATGAAGGCAAAGACATGCTCCCTATGCAGACGAAGGCGAAGACATGCTCCCTATGCAGACGAAGGCGAAGACATGCTCCCTATGCAGACGAAGGCGAAGAGTCAGAGCTGCTGAGAGGGGCCAATATATCTGAAATACGAAAGGAGGCACTAGTTAATGAAATTGCAAATATCAAACTTAAGCTGAAGGAATCTTACAGGAGACAAGAATTGCAGGAAGAACTAAAATCCATAAAGGAAACTGAAAAAAAAAAAAAAAAAATACTTCTCTTATGTCAAATCTATGGGAAAAACAACATCCAGTATTGGGCCCCTGCTTAGGCAAGATGGGACATACACAGATGACAGCCAAGAAATGAGTGAGATACTAAAGTCCCAATACGACTCAGTGTTCAGCGAGCCACTACCCAGACTAAGGGTCGACAATCCAAATGAATTCTTTATGAACAAGACCCAAAATTTGGTCATCTCAAAAATCTCGGATATTATCCTAACACCACAAGACTTTGAAAAGGCAATAAATGACATGCCCATGCATTCTGCCCCAGGCCCAGACTCATAGAACTCTGTTTATCAAGAACTGCAAGAAGCCTGTCACGTGCCTTCAGCATTCTATGGAGAGGGAGCATGGACAAAGGTCATCCCACACTCACTAAAAACATAGCCCCACTCTACAAAGGTGGCTGTAAAGCAATTGCAAAGAACTATAGACCAATAGTACTAACATCCCATATCACAAAAATCTTTGAAAGGGTTCTAAGAAGCAAGACTGCCAACCACTCAGATACCCATCAGTTAAACAACCCAGGGCAAAACGGGTTTAGAGCAGGTCACGCCTGTCTGTCCCAGTTACTGGACCACTATGACAAGGCCCTGGATGCTGTACAGGATAAACAAAATACAGATGTAGTATACACAGACTTTGCAAAAGCTTTCGACAAGCGTGACCAAGGTGTAATAGCACACAAAATGCGTGATAGAGGAATGATAGGAAAGTTGGTAGATGGATCTATAACTTCCTGACAAATAAAACACAAAGAGTAATAGTAAAAGTAAAGTCTGAAGCAGCTACTGTGAAAAGCTCTGTTCCACAAAGCACAGTACTCTCTCCCATTCTATTCTTCGTCCTCATATTTGACAGAGATGTAAGCCATAGCTCCATATCTTCCTTTGCGGATGACACGGATTGCCATGACAGTGATCTCCATTGAAGACACCGCAAGACTCCAAGCGGACATCAACCAAATCTTCAAATGGGCCACTCGAAACAATATGAAGCTCGATGAAGAGAAATTTCAACTACTCAGATATGGAAAACTTGAAATTAAAACTGTATCAGGGTATCCGACAAATTCTAACCATACAATAGAGTGAAAAAGTAATGTGAAGGACCTGGGTGTGATGTCAGAGGATCTCGCCTTCAAAGACCACATCAATGTATCTATCACATCTGCTTGGAAAATGGTAGGATGGATGAGAACCTTCAAAACTAGGGACGCCAAGCCTATGACGATTCTCTTCAAATCGCTTTTTCTCTCTAGGCTGGTATACTACTGTACACTAACTGTCCCCTTCAAGGCAAGCAAAATTGCTGGCATGGAGAGTGAACAAAGAACTTTCACATAAGTACAATAAGGCACCTAAATGTACTGGGAACGGTTGAAGGCCCTTGATTTGTATTCCCTAGAATGCAGGCAAGAGATACATGATAATATACACTTGGAAAATTCTAGAGGGATTAGTACCAAACTTGCACACGAAAATCACTCCCTATGAAAGCAAAAGACTTGGCATGAGATGCAACATTCCCCCCAGTGAAAAGCAGGGGCGCCACGAGTATACTGAGAGACGACACAATAAGTGTCCAGGGCCCAAGACTGTTCAACTGCTTCCCAGCATACATAAGAGGGATTACCAATAGACCCCTGGCTGTCTTCAAGAAGGCACTGGACAGGCACCTAAAGTCAGTACCTGACCAGCCGGGCTGTGGTTCGTACGTCAGTTTGCGTGCGGCCAACAGTAACAGCCTGGTTTATCAGACCCTGATTCACCACGAGGCCTAATCTCAAACCGGGCCACGAGGGCATTAACCTCTGAAACCCTCTCCAGGTAAACTCCAGGTAATATTAGGACTGGCAGTCACATGATACCCATTATTGATACCTGCCTCACCTTTCTCTACTACTTAACACTACCCATTACTTTAGCTTACCGAGGAAGCCATTCAAGGTGAACCATTTCTTTTACTAAGCACAGTACAATGAACTGTACTTAAGTGCCATAACACACAGCTTGGTGTCATATCATTTGCAACCAGACTTACAATGCCTTGGCCAGTGTCTGACGCAGGAAGGTGCGGGTACGGGTGAGATGCTGGACCTGGGCTGTGAGACCATCCTGCGGGGCGTCCCTCACCAGGTCATGACGAACCCGCTCAGTCCTACCCTCTAGCCTTGTTTGTGCCACCTTCAGCGGCAGTGACGAGGCACGAAGCTGCTCCTCCAGGTCTGAAATCTGTGTGAGGAACATTTATTTATTTATTTATTTATTTATTTAAAAATTTGAGCACACATACAGAGGTACAAAAAATACAGATAAGAGCAGCATGCCAAAGCCACTTATACTATGCATAGCATTACGGGCTGGCTTAAAATTAACTTAAGATGAACTAAGCAATGATGACATCAGTGATAAAACTTTAATGTAAACAGATTACTATAAAGCACAAGTGAGTATTACAAAGACAGGTCATATGGTTGTATGCATTGTTGTACATTCAGTAGAATGGAGTATTCTGTTAGGTAGTGTATTTAAAAAATAATAAAGTTAGATTGGGTTTTAGGTTTAACATTTATGTGATATAATTGTGAGAAACATTTAAGATATACAATTTATAAGGTTCAGTTATTCAGTATTTATTTGGTTTTGGGTGAGTAAGTGATCTTTGAGAAGAGACTTGAATTTATAAACAGGTAGTGTTTCTTTTATATTTACAGGTAATGAGTTCCAGATTTTAGGGCCTTTTATGTGCATTGAGTTTTTGCATAGTGTGAGATGGACACGAGGAACATCAAAGAGTGATCTGTGCCTTGTGTTATGGTCATGTGTTCTGTTGAGGTTGGCAAGGAGATGTTTGAGGGGAGGGTTAATATCAGAGTTAAGTGTTCTATGTATGTAATAGGTGCAGTAATAAGTATGAATGTTTTGTATGGTGAGTAGGTTTAGTGTATTGAATATTGGTGGAGTGTGCTGCCTATAGTGAGAATTTGTTATCATTCTAACAAATATTTGTAGGAAAAAAAAAAAGACAAGACAGCTTACAAAAGACGCTGCTATTGAGAAAATGTTTCACTCGTAAGAGCTTTATAGTCATGACTTGATACAGCTTTATATAGATTAACTCCTCAAGGGAAAGGGGCACCTAGACACCGGTGAAGGGCTCTTGACCCAGTGAATTGAAGCTACCCTTTCCTGCCTGGGATTGAATCTGATTTCCTACAATTCCCCGGGTGCTGCATGATTTCTCATGGGTGTAGCACTCCCTCATGATTGTAATGAAATCTACAGAGAGAAGCTCTGAACAATAAAAGCCGGCTGTGCATTATGTCCTTTTTTTTTAACTGTTGCTGACGGTACGACATTTAGATCCACATCTGTAGCAGTTCTTCGAAGTCTGAAATCTGTTGTATGGCTGTATTGGGGCCATACAACATCTGGGGAAGATGTAATCAGGATTTATCAAGGTGGTTTCTTCGTCATGATACAACAGTGTCTCCTGTTCAGTGGTTAGACACCATTTGCCTACCGAAGCCAGGCTCCACACCCACCCACTGAGGAAGAGTCGTGTACACACCATGAGTTCCACCCTAGAGGTCATGACGCTGTCCAGACTGAACTATTTTTTTACACGTTAGAAAATTCTGATGAAGACTAAACTGGAGCACTACAGGAAGATCAGGATAATATTATAAATGGTTTAGAAAACCAACAGGTTGATGAATGAGACACTAATGCAACATTTGGGTATCTTTATGGTGGAAATGTTTCACAAACCAGTTGCTTCCTCATCCAATACAGAGAAGAATGATGGAAAATGAGGAGTTTTATGAAATCAGTTCCTCAGTCTGGGGCAGATCAATCTTGATAAAAGTATGAATCAACTTCAGGCTGAGGAACTGATTACCTCAAACTCCTCATTTTCCACCATTCTTCTCTGTATTGGACTGAGTAAGTCACTGGCTGGTGAAATGTTTCCACAATAAAGATACCTAAATGTTGCACATGTCTCATTCAAGGCCAGATTAAGGCATGGGCTTTAGAGGCTTCAGCCCAGGTGCCTCTGCCAGCTGGAGGGCCCCTAGAGATGTTCTCAACAACTTACAATTTACTGATGTTTTGGAGAAATTTGTTTCCAAGAAATTACGCAAAGCAAATGTTTGAATTTTGACTGTAGTTAGCCTTGTAAAAAATAAATTTAATATTTCTTTAACTTTTTTCCTTTTGAAAATATTACTGGGGGCTCCTCACAGCACTTGTAGCCTAGGACTCTACAAAATCTTAATCCGGCTCTGGTCTCATTTATCAAGATCTGAATAGATTGATGTAATGGTCAGAGAAGCGGCAGATACAGTTTAATGTAGACAAATGTAGGGTTCTAACCATGGGAAAAGAGAATAATCATGACACTCAAACTAAATAATGCAGACCTTAACCATTCTAAATTCAAAAAAGATTTAGGAGTTCTAGTTAGCAGAAATATAAAGCCAAGACAACAGTGAATAAAAGAGTTCACAATAAAACTAATAGAACTCTTGGCCTAATATTAATAAGTATAAACATAATAGGAGCCCTCAGGTTATACTTCAACTTCATGTGGTAAGGTCTGAGTTAGATTAATGTTGCACAGTTCTGGTCTCCACATTACAGAATGAAAATAAATGCACTGGAAAATGTACATTGAAGGATACTGAAGTTGATCCTATGTATCAGAAATCTGTCCTACCAGGACAGACTAAGGGCACTGAAATTCAGTGACTGAATCTACACTCTGGAAAGACGTAGAATTAAAGGGAATATGATTAAGGATGCAAATCGAAAACTGGAATAAATAAAGCAATATAAAAATATGAGCTGAAAATATCTAACCAAGACAGGACTAGCGACAATGGGTTCAAAATGAGAAAATTTAGATTTGGAAAAGATATAGGAAAGCATTGGTTTAGCAAGAGTTGTGGATGAGTGGAACAAATTCTCTAGCAGAATCACTGAATAGGTTGGACATACATGTATGTGAGAGAGAGAGAGAGAGAGAGAGAGAGAGAGAGAGAGAGAGAGAGAGAGAGAGAGAGAGAGAGAGAGAGAGAGAGAGAGAGAGAGAGAGAGAGAGAGAAAGAGAAAGAGAAAGAGAGAGAGAAAGAGAAAGAGAAAGAGAGAGAGAGAGAGAGAGAGAGAAAGAGATAGAGAAAGAGAAAGAGAAAGAGAGAGAGAGAGAGAAAGAGAAAGAGAGAGAGAGAGAGAAAGAGAGAAAGAGAGAAAGAGAGAAAGAAAGAGAAAGAGAGAGAGACAGAGACAGAGAGAAAGAGAGAGAGAAAGAGAGAGAAAGAGAGAGAGAAAGAGAGAAAGAGAGAAAGAGAGAAAGAGAGAGAGAGAGAAAGAGAAAGAAAGAGAGAGAAAGCAAGTTGCTCAGCTGATGGTGACACTATTGACAAAGACTGGAAGTCCCACACTGAGCTTAACTCAGGGGTAAACATCTGGTGGAATTCTGTCATCGCTAAGGTCCCACAGACTGACAGAGTTCAAAACACTACCTTTGGGAATTCTAACACAATTCCTCTGACCACCACAGAGGGAACAAATCCTCTTCCCAGCAACGTGGGAAGCCTTGGATCTGTTAATTCTCCTACACCTGACATCTCTGCTTCAGCCACTGCCAGTCTACTTGACAGTGCACATACCATCCCTGATCCTACACCTGTCAGCACACCTGCCGATACTATTCTAGAATCTGGTAGTAGTGCTTCGACAACAAGCTCTGAGCCAGGAGTTTCTCCACCAGAGAGCGGTGCAGTTAGTGATCAGGGGAACTATCACTGCACCTGATCACCTGCTACGCGGATACGAACAGCAGGGACACATCTGTCAGAACTGGTAGAGGGCGGGGTAGAGGGCGTGGAGGGGAGGCGTGGTGGAGGAAGACATCTACAGCCGCTCACCCTCCACTAACACAGTTCCAGCGGCAGAATCCGAGGACAAATCTACGAAACACAGGAGGTACAACAAATCCTAGTCCACCCTCCCAGGCACCTAGGCTGTGCTCGCTGTCACCGGAAGGGGCACTCTGCCAACAACTGCCTGCGAGATACCAGGTGTAACTACTGCTACAAGAAAGGACATAAGGAGGACCAGTGTCGGAAGAAAAAGGAACTTGACAGACAGGGCCACCTGTTTAGAGACCTGTTCTCAGAACAAACCAGCAGGATCTCTGAATTGGTAAACACTCTCACACGTCACCCACTTAGCTACTCCTATCCCAGCCCATCAGGTGGGATTGGGCCTTACTACAAGACCACAGACCTACATCCCTGCAGCTGCCTCAGTACCCTACCTCTCTCAAGGGCAGGCACCTTACATTCCCTACACACCCACCACCTCAAGCTGACCACTTCATCATGAGGAGGCCAGTCTATCAGCATCCTGTCGGCCAACATTAGAGGTTTCATTACTAATGTTGGAGAGCTCACACATAGCTTTGTGAACACTCACGTCCCGACATGATAGCTGTTGTTGAAACATTTTTGGATGACAGGACTCCAGAAAATTTTGCAAGAATTGCTGGCTACACCTCATGGATGAGAAGAGACAGGCAAGGGCAAGGAGGTGGTGTTGCTGTGTCTTCTCTAAAAGTGTTCATGCCCAGCACATAGATGTTGCCACCCCTACACATCTTGAAATGATGTTCTTCAAGCTCTGTATAAACACTAGTACCTCTGTACTAGCATGTGCAATGTACAGACCTCAGTGGCAACATGCAGACCCTATCAACTTCCTAATGGAAAATATTGACTCCCTTCTGCTACAACACAACTGTCAACATATTATAATTGTTGGTGACCTCAACCAGCACCTTATACAGAGGGACTTTGATGACCTTCTTGCAGTGTTTGACATGAGAAACTTTGTTGATTTCCCTACTCATATCTCTGGCTCCTCCCTTGACCCAGTAGTGAGTGATCTGGCAGAAGGCATAGTCACTTGTCAACCCCTCGGCTACGTTGGATCGTCCTGACCACAAGGCTGTTTTTACCACACTTAAGATCCCAACAGAACGAGGTGAGGAGTCCACACGCACAACCTGGCTATGGGAAAGAGGTAATTGGCCAGCCCTTTGCTCTGAGCTCGCCACCACCGACTGGAATGCTCTTCTCCAGGGGATGTTGACAACCAAGTGAAAGCCTTCACTGGACACATCCTTAATCTGCAACAAGAACACATTCCTCACCGGCAATATGTGACAAAGCCTACAGATCAGCCTTGGTTTGGCTTTCGTTGTAGAGAGGCTGCTACTGCTAAGTACAAAGCATGGCGAAGGTATAAGAGACATCCTACCACCTATAACAGGAACTTGCACATGCAAGCCTGTAGGCATATGGGTGATGTTCAAAAGTGGGCCATTACTAAATGGGAGGTGGACACTAAAAGAAAGTTAGCATCAGGTAGGGTAGGCTCCAAAACCTGGTGGTCCCTGGTCAAGGACAGACAAGGTTATCTGCCTGATGAACTTATTCCACCTCTAAATCGACAGGATGGGACCACCTCTACTAGTAGTCAAGAGAAGGCGGACCTCTTTGCTGAACACTTTGCTACCAAAATGCAAGTTCCTGATCCAGCAAGGGACCCTCCTTGGCTAGCTGCAAGAACTGTGTCAAAACTGTCAGTGGTGACAATAAGGCAGGAGGAGGTGCATTTCCTTCTTAAATCACTTGACCAAGAAAAGGCTGTGGGCCCAGACAAGTTGAGCCCAAGATTGTTGAGAAGATGTGCAGACCAGCTAGCAGCACCTCTAACTCGCATCTTTCAGCACTGCCTAGTACAGTGTAAATGGCCCTCTCCATGGAAAGAGGCAAATGTAGTCCCTGTTCACAAAAAGAAGAGCAGAGCAGAAATCAGCAACTACAGACCAGTGTCACCTCCTGTCAATCACTGGTAAGATCCTTGAGACAATAATCTCAAGACAAATGACAGATTTTTTTTGACTACCACTCACTACTTTGTGATCGTCAATATGGCTTCAGGAAAGGTTACTCTGCTGCTGATCTGTTGTTAAACCTCTCCACTAAGTGGCACCAGTCACTGGATGAATCCAAAGTCAGCTGTGTGGTAGCACTGGACATTGCTGGCGCTTTCGACCCAGTGTGGCACCAGGGCCTCTTAGCAAAACTTCAAGCACTGGGAATTGCAGGCTCTACGCTATGTCTCCTCAGTGATTACCTTCATGGTAGATCTCTAAGTGTAGTCCTCAATGGAGCGGAATCAGCAAGGCATCCTATTGGGGCAAGCAAGCGTTCCCACAAGGAAGTGTGCTGGGTCCACTGTTATGGAATGTCTACTTCAACGACCTTCTTCATCTCATCCCAGAATCACATGCATATGCAGGACGACTGTACACTGACATTCACTTATCCAAGAGAAGAAATGCCAGCTGCTCTAAGCTACATCAATCACCAGCTGAGAGCTATCAGCTTGGGGAAATAGATGGCAAGTAACATTTGCACCTGAAAAAAGCGCAAATGATGTTAGTCTCTAGGCACCATGATGGTAATGCTGGCGCAGTAGTAAGGATGAATGGGACGATGTTGGCACCTGGAGAAGAAGTTGATATCCTTGGGGGTGAAAAAATTTGACTCCAAACTAACCATGAAGAACCATGTTGTAAATCTTGCAAAC
>NC_091329.1:20360324-20462824 GCF_038502225.1 Cherax quadricarinatus
ATAAGGTCCGTCCCCATTATTCATATTTTTCAGATTTGTGAAAGTTGCAGTGTCACCATCACTCACCATCACGTCAAACCGCATATTATAATCAAGTGATCTTGGCCACAGTATCTTTGCGGCCTCCACTTCCATATTGTCGGAAGTGCCACTGTAATTTTTCGCACATTTGGGACTGTGCTTTACCCTTTCAGTATCATATTTTATTTGAGTTATTTTCTTTTTATCTAATAGTGTTTTCAATACACTACAGCGAGAACAATATTTGGATAACACAAAATAATCAAGCACAAGTTTGGTTTCCGCATCAATGGCAACTCCTAACCCAAGATTGGAATCATGACCTCGGGTATGGCAAGTGCCATCGTATGTCACATTCACAGGTAGAATGCCAACCTCATTTGGCATTTGTCCTAATTTTCCGTATTCATCACGTACAATATTACGAGATTGTTCAAGGATTTTCTCACATTTTTCTATTGCCAGCTTCGTAATGTTTTCTGCATATTGTTGGTAGAGGTGAGAGTTCAGTACAGGAAATGTCTTGAGTGCATTAGCTCTAGAGAAGGAACTGTAACCACCACCACGAAGCATTTCACCATAAACACTCAGACATGTAAAACCATTTAGTTCATGAACTGTATGAGGTTCTTCATCACATTTTACTTCACATTCTTCACACTCTACTGTCACAAATGTTTCAAGGTGACGTTTGGTAAACTCAACTTTTACCTTTTTACTCAAACAATCGGGACAATTCTTTATTACAACCTGTTCAAAAGATTTCTTTTTAATTACCACATATTCATCATGGCAAACTTCCACTGCTGGACTCGGATATGATACACGTTTTGTGGCACTGTTCATAGGTGTTACCACAGGTGTTTCACTGGCAGGTGTTGCTTCTGGCACTTCGTTCTCTTTTTCACCGTCTGTGTCGGCGAAAGTCACAGAAAGAACGTCATGCCTTGACAGTCGTGATATAAAAGGCACGGGTTCACTCACTGGTAAGTTATCAAGTTCAAGGTCAGATAAACACGTATCTACAGAGGAAACATCAGTGGAAACATCAATGTCTTCAACATTTGAGGAACGTTGTCTCTGTCTAAGTTTATGCTTCCTTATGTTTGATTTCAACAGATGTTCAGTGAAGGACTCATTATCATCAGGTTCAGACAGCAGAGGTAGAGAGGTAGTAACACTAGGGACACCACAAGTAATGGCGGCAGGACAAGACTCAGTGTTCTCTTCCTTGTTACTCTCTCCACCTACATGAAAGTTTCGTTTAGCAATTCTCCGCTTCGACCTTGCCACACTCAACTGTAATTTCCATTTCCTGCTTATACCCTTGGCTTTCGGCATGATTCAAGCTTGAAGTAATAGAAATACAGGCAGAATAGGTATGGCTCTGAGCAGCAAACACCGCACTCAAGGGTTCAAGGGTAACTGAGCGTCTCATCCCAGTGACAGCTGGTGAAGATGCCATGTACTGTATTTTACACTACACGTATTCAAATTCAAGTTTACAATAAGAGTGTTTAAAGTGTGTAATTACAATAATGATTTGTAGTGCAAAGAGAGCCACTATCATGCCTTGGCATCACGGGCAATCTAAATTTAGTGGTTTACATTATTATTATTATTATTATTATTATTATTATTATTATTATTATTATTATTATTATTATTATTATTATTATTATTATTATTATTATTATTATAATCAAGGGGAAGCGCTAAACCCGGAGGATTATACAACGCCTGGGGGGGGATGTGGAAGGCATTCAGGCTTAATTCGGGGAACTGGAGCACAGATCCAATTCCCTAAATCAAGAGCCCCTCACCAACATCAAGGAACCTTCCTTGAGGGATAGTGGTTTACAGACTACCTGGAGTCTACTTTTTTTTTTTTTTTTTTTTTACACAGAGTTTGAGAAGGTTAGTTAAGGATCCCTAGCTTTACTGACAAGCTATTTACAGGTTAGGGATTCCTAACTTTATTGGCAAGCTAAGAGCTGTTACCTACCTAGAGGGCATTCCGGGGATCAACGCCCCCGCGGCCCGGTCCACGACCAGGCCTCCCGGTGGATCAGGGCCTGATCAACGAGGCTGTTACTGCTGGCCGCACACAATCCAACGTACGAACCACAGCCCGGCTGATCCGGCACCGTCTTTAGGTATCTGTCCAGCTCCCTCTTGAAGACAACCAGGGGTCTTCCCGTAATGCCCCTTATTGCTGGTGGGAGGCTATTGAACAGTCTTGGGCCCCGGACACTTACTGCGTTATCTCTTAGTGTACCAGTGACGCCCCTACTTTTCACTGGGGGTATGTTGCATCGCCTGCCAAGTCTTGCTTTCGTATGGAGTGATTGCTGTGTGCATATTAGGGACCAATCCCTCCAGAATCTTCCAGGTGTAGCTTATGATACATCTCTCTCGCCTGCGGTCTAGTGAGTACAAGTCAAGTGCTTCCAGGCGCTCCCAGTAGTTAAGGTGTTTGATGGAACTTATACGTGCAGTAAAGGTTCTCTACATTCTCTAGTTCTGCAGTTTCACCTGCCTTGAATGAGGATGTTAATGTACAACAGTATTCCAGCCTAGAAAGAATAAGTGATTTAAAAAGGATCATCATTGGCTTAGCATCTCTTGTCTTGAATGTTCTCAGTGGCCCGGTGGTCTGGTGGGTGGCCCGGTGGTCTGGTGGCTAAAGCTCCCACTTCTCACACGGAGGGCCCGGGTTCGATTCCCGGCGGGTGGAAATTCCGACACGTTTCCTTACACCTATTGTCCTGTTCACCTAGCAGCAAATAGGTACCTGGGTGTTAGTCGACTGGTGTGGGTCGCATCCTGGGGGACAAGATTAAGGACCCCAATGGAAATAAGTTAGACAGTCCTCGATGACGCACTGACTTTCTTGGGTTATCCTGGGTGGCTAACCCTCCGGGGTTAAAAATCCGAACAAAATCTTATCTTATCTTATCTTATCCATCCTATCAGTTTCCTAGCAGATGTGATAATGGCATTGTTGTGGTCCTTGAAGGTGAGGTCTTCGGACATACCACACCCAGGTCCTTCACATTACTTTTCCGCTCTATTTGTCAGCATAGTTGCTGATCCTCCTTTACATGTGTTGTATGCATAGATTATTTGAGTATTATAGTACCATCCATGTGCTTTATATAGAAGCTCCCTAGGCCTGTGACTGTATGACGTCACGGGATACAGCATCAGTGAGACGAGCTGCCTCGTCCTCACTCCACGGGTAGACATCCAGCAAGCAAGCAGGCAGGCCTGGGCTCCCACCTCTCATCACAGTCTGACAATATATATAGTGTTACCATCCAACAAGGTGTTTACCTTCAACCCTCGTTTCTCCTACCGAACCCCATACGACATATTGTGTGATTGGAGTTTGTAGTATACTCAGTCCTAGTTACTATTTCCTCCAGTTTTCCATAACGAAGTAGTTGGAATTTGTCTTCATTGAACATCATATTGTTCTCTATTGCCCATTGGAAAACTTGGTTTATATCTTCTTGGAGATTTGCTGTGCCCTTAATGGATATTGCTGCACACTAAGAGCACCTTTTAAGGCAGGTGAAATTGCTGACCTAGAAAATGTACAGAGAACCTTCACGGCACGCATAACGGAGGTAAAACACCTCAATTACTGGGAGCACTTGAAGTTCCCGAACTTGTACTCCCTGGAATGCAGGCGGGAGAGATACATGATTATATACACCTGGAAAATCCTAGAGGGACTAGTACCGAACTTGCACACGAAAATCACTAACAACGAAAGCAAAAGACTCGGCAGACGATGCAGCATCCCCCCAATGAAAAGCAGGGGTGTCACTAGCACGTTAAGAGACAATATAATAAGTGTAAGGGACCCAAAACTGTTCAACTGCCTTCCAGCACACATATGGGGGATTACTAATAGACCCCTGGCAGTCTTCAAGCAGGCACTGGACAAGCACCAAAAGTCGGTGCCTGACCAGCCGGGCTGTGGCTCGTACGTTGGATTGTGTGCAGCCAGCAGTAACAGCCTGGTTGATCAGGCTCTGATTCATCATGAGGCCTGGTCACAGACCTGGCCGCGGGGGCGTTGACCCCCGGAACTCTCTCCAGGTAAACTCCAGATGACACTCTCATGCAGATCCTAGTATCGTCTGCAAAAGATAATAAAGTGCTGTTTACCTGGAGTTTACCTGGAGAGAGTTCCGGGGGTCAACGCCCCCGCGGCCCGGTCTGTGACCAGGCCTCATGGTGGATCAGAGCCTGATTAACCAGGCTGTTGCTGCTGGCTGTACGCAAACCAGCATACGAGCCACAGCCCGGCTGGTCAGGAACCGACTTTAGGTGCTTGTCCAGTGCCAGCTTGAAGACTGCCAGGGGTCTGTTGGTAATCCCCCTTATGTATGCTGGGAGGCAGTTGAACAGTCTCGGGCCCCTGACACTTATTGTATGGTCTCTTAACGTGCTAGTGACACCCTTGCTTTTCATTTGGGGGATGTTGCATCGTCTGCCAAGTCTTTTGCTTTCGTAGCGAGTGATTTTCGTGTGCAAGTTCGGTACTAGTCCCTCTAGGATTTTCCAGGTGTATATAATCATGTATCTCTCCCACCTGCGTTCCATGGAATACAGTTTTAGGAACCTCAAGCGCTCCCAGTAATTGAGGTGTTTTATCTCCGTTATGCGCGCCGTGAAGGTTCTCTGTACATTTTCTAGGTCAGCAATTTCACCTGCCTTGAAAGGTGCTGTTAGTGTGCAGCAATATTCCAGCCTAGATAGAACAAGTGACCTGAAGAGTGTCATCATGGGCTTGGCCTCCCTAGTTTTGAAGGTTCTCATTATCCATCCTGTCATTTTTCTAGCAGATGTGATTGATACAATGTTATGGTCCTTGAAGGTGAGATCCTCCGACATGATCGCTCCCAGGTCTTTGACGTTGGTGTTTCTCTGTGGTTTACATTTCTGTCTATGTCTGATATGAGAATAAGGAACAGGATAGGTATGAGTACTGTGCCTTGTGGAACAAAGGACTTCACTATGGCAGCATCTGATTTAACTGTTTACCACTACTCTTTGTGTGTGATTAGTTAGAAAGTTGAAGATCCATCTGCTTTCTTTGCCGGTTATCCCTTTAGCACGCATTTTGTGTGCTATTACACCATGGTCGCACTTGTCAAAGGCTTTTGCAAAGTCTGTGTATACTACTTCTGCATTCTGTTTGTTTTCCAGTGCATCTAGGACCATATCATAGTGGTCAAGCAGTTGCGAAAGGCAGGAGCGACCTGCTCTGAAACCATGTTGCCCAGGGTTGTGTAATTTTTGGGAGTCCAGGTGGTTTGCTATCCTACTTCTTAGAACTCTTTCAAAGATTTTTATGATGTGGGACGTTAAAGCTATTGGTCTATAGTTCTTAGCTACTGCTCTGCTGCCACCTTTATGGAGTGGGGCTATATCTGTTGTTTTTAATGACTGTGGAATCTCGCCTGTGCCTAAGCTCCTTCTCCATAGCATACTTAGGGCCCGTGAGAAGGGTATCTTGCAGTTTTTAATGAACACCGAGTTCCACGAGTTTGGGCCTGGGGCTGAGTGCATTGGCATGTCGTCAATGGCTTTCTCAAAGTCTAGTGGAGTTAGGGTTATGTCATAAATCTGGCCTTCATTGGCAGGGTTTTGAGGCTCATTCATGAAAAAATTGTTTGGATTGTCTATCTTCAAACTGGTTAGTGGCTCGCTAAACACTGAGTCATACTGCAATTTCATTATCTCGCTCATTTCTTTGTTGTCGTCTGTGTAGGATCCGTCTTGTTTGAGCAGGGGCCCTATACTAGAAGTGTTTTTTGACTTGTTTTTGGCATATGAAGAGAAATATTTCGAATTTCTTTCAATTTCATTAATCGCTTTTAGCTCCTCTTGTCTCTCCTCGATCCGGTATGAGTCCTTTAACTTTAGCTCAGTATTTTCCACTTCCCTGGTAAGCACTTCTTTCCGTGTATCAGATAATCTGGCATTCTTAAGGAGCTCAACGATTCTTCGTCTTCTCCTGTAGAGGGAGCGTCCCTTTCTCTCCGGTTTACTTCTTCTTTTCTTTTGTCTTATACGAATATACCTTGAACATACTTCAGCTACCAGGAGGGTGATCTTTTCGAGGCATTGGTTAGGGTCCATGTAATTTAAGATATCCTCCCAACATGTTTCATTTAGGACAGAGTTTACCTGATACCAGATGATGTTCTTGTTGTTGAATTGAATTTGGTAAAGGTACCCTCATAACTGTATGCATCTTGTCGATCAGGACTCCTGTACATGCAAGCCTGGACTTCCATTAGATTGTGATCAGAATTTGTTGTTTTTGATGTTGTTATATTCCTTACCAGGTCCTCATTATTTGTGAAAATAAGGTCCAGTGTGCTCTCCAGTCTTGTTGGCTTCACTATTTCTGTTTGTTGCAGAAATTCAGCAGCTCCTGTGTGTGTGACCTTTCATCTGAGCTACCTCCAGGGATTATTTCTGCTACAACATTATTTGCTATATTCTTCCATTTTGTGTGTCTTAGATTGAAGTCACCAAGCAGCAAGATGTTTGGGGATGGGGCTGGAAAGTTATCCAGACAGGAGTCGATTTTTGACAGTTGTTCTTTGAACTGTTAGGAAGTTGCATCTGGTGGCTTATATACAAGTACAATGACTAAGTTTTGGTTCTCGATTTGTCAGAACTTCAACTACATCATTTGTGGTGTTCAGTATCTCTGTGCAAATAAGAGACTCTTTGACATACAGGCCAACCCTCCCTTGTTGCCTGTTCTTTCTGTCGCATCTGAAAAGGTTGTATCCAGGTATCCATATTTCATTGTCAAAGTAATCTTTTGCGTGGGTCTCTGTGAAGACTGCAAACACTGCATTTGACTCCCCTAGAAGTCCACTAATGAAAGGTATTTTGTTGGTGGATGGCTTAAGGCCCTATATATTAGCAAATATAAATGAGGCTGTGTTGCATGTTTGTTGGGGGGATTTTGTTGTTGGCATCAGTAGCTGTGAGCCCGGAGGGGCCACTGGCTGTGCCTCCAGTTCGACAAGGCTCCAAGGTGGTGGACTATTTTGGTTATCTCTTTCCATTTTCTTTCTTTGTTTCCTACCACTAAAAAATCACTCGGGGTGTTGTCATAGCTACCAAAGCTACTATGATGTGTTGTACGGGGTGTGTGCCTCCTGGTCCCTTTTAGATGGTATGCAGTGCAATTGGTATTGTAACATTATTTTTCAAGGACTGAAGACTGACACATCTCAGGGTGGGAGTATTTGCAAAAGGTAGAACGACACACTTCCCTAGACAGGAGGTCACAGCATTTTTTGGGATGCTCAAAGTTGCATGCCCCATTCGTTTTCCCTGATATTCCATGTTTACAGATGCCCCAAACATAGAATTTGCACCATTTTGTTTTTGGCTGGGTACAATTCGTGCTGGATGTATTCCTAATCTGTGCCGGCCCTAGAGCTGCACTACAGTCCTCCACAGCCAAACCAGAGACACCACCATCTGTCGTCATGGCACTAACATTTTGCCTGGAAGGGGACTCCCTGACTACATCTGTACTAGAGGCTATGACTGTGACAGCTGCAGAAGAGTCTACCCCAGAAGAGGGCTCCTCTACTACATCTGTACTAGGGGCTATGGCGTTGGTGGCCGTGGAGGAGTCTTTAACTGAATTCGGATTTTCACAATGGCTGGGGGCTGGGTCTGGGTCAGCCCTAAGGATGGGAACTGAGCTAGCTGTTGTTTTTGTTTCCTGTGTTTTTTCCGATGTGTATCTGCTTATTTTTGGGTCAGTTGTTGTAGACTGGGCATTCTGTGTGTTAGACTTTACTCCTACCCTATCTTCCTATGCCCTATATATTCTAGGTAGACTATTCAATAGTTCCTCATTTTTTTCGTGTTTATTGTTTATTAACCTCCTGAGTGCTTTCCTGATATCTGTCCATAGTTCCACATCCCTGTCGCAGATCAAGAAACACCTATCTAGATAGATGTCATTTTTGGTTGCTGTGTTTATTCTTGCACAGGTAACATGATGTTTTGAAAAGCAAAGGTTGCATGTGATTCTAGATTTTTTCCCAAGAGCCTTTTCACATGTCCCACAGGTATACTGTACTGCCATCCTGCTTGTATCATGTTTGCAACTGGGTACCACAAGAACCTGATCTTCACTTTACCTTTCAGCTCTGCATGCAGGTGTGGGTGTTTTAGGTCAATGCATGGGTTTGTGGGATGTCATTAGTATGGAGACTTATTACACATTGAAAACTTTTATGTTGTATAACATCATATATTATACTACATCCTACAGCATCTGATTCCTGTCATGATCACTGCTATTCATCTTCTCCTGGGCTTCACTTTACCTTTCAGCTCTGCACTCAGGTGTGGTGTTATGTGGTCAATGCATGGATGTGTGGGATGTAATTAGTATGGGGACTTATTACACATTAAAAAAAAAAACAGGCGATAAATGACATGCCCATGCACTCTGCCCCAGGGCCAGACTCATGGAACTCCGTGTTCATCAAGGACTGCAAGAAGCCCCTATCACGAGCCTTTTCCATCCTATAGAGAGGGAGCATGGACACGGGGGTCGTCCCACAGTTACTAAAAACAACAGACATAGCCCCACTCCACAAAGGGGGCAGTAAAGCAACAGCAAAGAACTAGACCGATAGCACTAACATCCCATATCATAAAAATCTTTGAAAGGGTCCTAAGAAGCAAGATCACCACCCATCTAGAAACCCATCAGTTACACAACCCAGGGCAACATGGGTTTAGAACCGGTCGTTCCTGTCTGTCTCAACTATTGGATCACTACGACAAGGTCCTAAATGCACTAGAAGACAAAAAGAATGCAGATGTAATTTATACAGACTTTGCAAAAGCCTTCGACAAGTGTGACCATGGCATAATAGCGCACAAAATGCGTGCTAAAGGAATAACAGGAAAAGTCGGTCGATGGACCTATAATTTCCTCACTAACAGAACACAGAGAGTAGTCGTCAACAGAGTATAGTCCGAGGCAGCTACGGTGAAAAGCTCTGTTCCACAAGGCACAGTACTTGCTCCCATCTTGTTCCTCATCCTCATATCCGACATAGACAAGGATGTCAGCCACAGCACCGTGTCTTCCTTTGCAGATGACACCCGAATCTGCATGACAGTGTCTTCCATTGCAGACACTGCAAGGCTCCAGGCAGACATCAACCAAATCTTTCAGTGGGCTGCAGAAAACAATATGAAGTTCAACGATGAGAAATTTCAATTACTCAGATATGGTAAACACGAGAAAATTAAATCTTCATCAGAATACAAAACAAATTCTGGCCACAAAATAGAGCGAAACACCAACGTCAAAGACCTGGGAGTGATCATGTCGGAGGATCTCACCTTCAAGGACCATAACATTGTATCAATCGCATCTGCTAGAAAAATGACAGGATGGATAATGAGAACCTTCAAAACTAGGGAGGCCAAGCCCATGATGACACTCTTCAGGTCACTTGTTCTATCTAGGCTGGAATATTGCTGCACACTAACAGCATCTTTCAAGGCAGGTGAAATTGCTGACCTAGAAAATGTACAGAGAACCTTCACGGTGCGCATAACGGAGATAAAACACCTCAATTACTGGGAGCGCTTGAGGTTCCTAAACCTGTATTCCCTGGAACGCAGGCGGGAGAGATACATGATTATATACACCTGGAAAATCCTAGAGGGACTAGTACCGAAGTTGCACACGAAAATCACTCACTACGAAAGCAAAAGACTTGGCAGACGATGCAACATCCCCCCAATGAAAAGCAGGGGTGTCACTAGCACGTTAAGAGACTGTTCAACTGCCTCCCAGCATACATAAGGGGGATTACCAACAGACCCCTGGCAGTCTTCAAGATGGCACTGGACAAGCATCTAAAGTCGGTTCCTGACCAGCCGGGCTGTGGCTCGTACGTTTGTTTGCGTGCAGCCAGCAGTAACAGCCTGGTTGATCAGGCTCTGATCCACCATGAGGCCTGGTCACAGACCGCTGTTTATCTTGTCCTGGGCAGTTAAATGTAGTGGTGGAGGCTGGGTTTCGGTGATGAAAGGTAGGTCGGTGGTCCGGGGGGTGGATTGAAGACCATCCCCGCTGGTTGGAGTGTCGGAGGGGGAGGGTGGCGAGAGGACTACGTTTCAAAGTTTATTCTCTATAAGGATTACAATGCTGAGTTTACAGAATTTGGTTATTATGTGGTTTACATGTAGTAAAATAATAATTACAGAGTGTACCACTAGAACACCTAGCATGGCTAGGCATTTCGGGCAGACTAAGATTAATTCTGAAATTTAAAATATTACAAATTATGAGGTGTAAGTTGGTATTATGGCTAAGTGACTAAATACTAGTTTGTGAGTTTAGCAATGTGAATGTTTTTGTTTTGGCACAGTACATAGTTTCAGTATTGGAGTATCACAGGTCAGCTTATGACTAGTTATGATTCATTATTTAAAGATTGAGATTGATATTTTTATTTATAGTCAAATGGGTGAGTGAAAGTGTGAACCACCAGGTGGTATTCGTGTAAGATAAGATAAGATAAGATTTCGTTCGGATTTTTAACCCCGGAGGGTTAGCCACCCAGGATAACCCAAGAAAGTCAGTGCGTCATCGAGGACTGTCTAACTTATTTCCATTGGGGTCCTTAATCTTGTCCCCCAGGATGCGACCCACACCAGTCGACTAACACCCAGGTACCTATTTGCTGCTAGGTGAACAGGACAACAGGTGTAAGGAAACGTGTCGAAATGTTTCCACCCGCCGGGAATCGAACCCGGGCCCTCCGTGTGTGAAGCGGGAGCTTTAGCCACCGGGGTGTATCAGGGAGATAAGATGTTTTCTAATGGTAGTTTTGAAGGTGATGAATGTGTCTGCAGTTCTAGAGTTTTCAGGTAGGGTGTTCCAGATTTTAGGTCCTTTGACATACATTGAATTTTTGTATAGGTTTAGTCGGACACGGGGAATGTCATAGAGATGTTTGTGTCTGGTGTTATGCCTGTGGGTTCTGTCACAACTATCAAGAAAGCGTTTTAGGTCAAGGTTAATATTGGAATTTAAGGTCCTGTAGCTGTAGATTGCACAGTAGTAAGTGTGGATATACTGAGCAGGGAGTAAGTTTAGATCTATGAAGAGTGGGGGGGTGTTGCCAGGGATGGGATTTAGTGATTATTCTTACTGCAGCTTTTTGTTGGGTTATTATTGGCTTTAGGTGTGTTGCTGCAGTTAATCCCCAAGCACAAATAGCATAGGTGAGGTATGGATAAATAAGTGAGTGGTATAGTGAGAGAAGGGCATTTTGCGGCACGTAGTATCGTATCTTGGAGAGGATCCCAACCATTAAGAGAAAATAATAATGTAAAAAGAAATTATCAAAATAATGACACGTCAGCACTCGGCGCGTCATGGTGATGACGTCATCAGATTAACAAAATAGCTCTAACATTATTTAGAAAAATGGTAGAAACACATGAATTGCACAAGTGTTGCCACATTTTAGCTCGATTTTTTTTTTTTTTGGTAAAAAAAAATTTTTTTTTACCGAAATTTATAACTTTTTCAATAACATTCGTCCAGAATTTAAGGGACGTAAACTATGAAGGACGACTAAAAGCACTGAACTTGATAACATTAGGGGATTAAATGATATTTCACATTTTAGTCATCATGAGAGTGATTGTTCCAGAGGCTGGCAGCCGGTACACGAGGGCATAAGTTGCAAGTTAAAGACATAAATAAGCCACAGGGATGCCAGGAAATATTTCTTCAGCTTCAGGCTGAAGTGGACAGACCTGGACAAAGAAGTGGTATACCTGGGGAAGGTTTCGGGATTCAAACTCCCCGCGACCCAGTCTGAGACCAGGCCTCGTGGTGGATCAGGATCTAATCAACCAGGCTGTTACTGCTGGCTGCACGCAAACCGACGTACTAACCACAGCCTGGCTGATCAGGTACTGGTTTACCTGGAGTTTACCTGGAGAGAGTTCCGGGGGTTAACGCCCCGCGGCCCGGTCTGTGACCAGGCCTCATGGTGGATCAGAGCCTGATCAACCAGGCTGTTACTGCTGGCGGCACGCAAACAAACGTACGAGCCACAGCCCGGCTGGTCAGGAATCGACTTTAGGTGCTTGTCCAGTGCCAGCTTGAAGACTGCCAGGGGTCTGTTGGTAATCCCCCTTATGTATGCTGGGAGGCAGTTGAACAGTCTCGGGCACCTGACACTTATTGTATGGTCTCTTAACGTGCTAGTGACACCCCTGCTTTTCATTGGGGGGATGTTGCATCGTCTGCCAAGTCTTTTGCTTTCGTAGTGAGTGATTTTCGTGTGCAAGTTTGGTACTAGTTCCTCTAGGATTTTCCAGGTGTATATAATCATGTATCTCTCCCACCTGCGTTCCAGGGAATACAGATTTAGGAACCTCAAGCGCTCCCAGTAATTGAGGTGTTTTATCTCCGTTATGCGCGCCGTGAAGGTTCTCTGTACATTTTCTAGGTCAGCAATTTCACCTGCCTTGAAAGGTGCTGTTAGTGTGCAGCAATATTCCAGCCTAGATAGAACAAGTGACCTGAAGAGTGTCATCATGGGCTTGGCCTCCCTAGTTTTGAAGGTTCTCATTATCCATCCTGTCATTTTTCTAGGAGATGCGATTGATACAATGTTATGGTCCTTGAAGGTGAGATCCTCCGACATGATCACTCCCAGGTCTTTGACGTTGGTGTTTCGCTCTATTTTGTGGCCAGAATTTGTTTTGTACTCTGATGAAGATTTAATTTTCTCGTGTTTACCATATCTGAGTAATTGAAATTTCTCATCGTTGAACTTCATATTGTTTTCTGCAGCCCACTGAAAGATTTGGTTGATGTCCGCCTGGAGCCTTGCAGTGTCTGCAATGGAAGACACTGTCATGCAGATTCGGGTGTCATCTGCAAAGGAAGACACGGTGCTGTGGCTGACATTCTTGTCTATGTTGGATATGAGGATGAGGAACAAGATGGGAGCGAGTACTGTGCCTTGTGGAACAGAGCTTTTCACCGTAGCTGCCTCGGACTTTACTCTGTTGACGACTACTCTCTGTGTTCTGTTAATGAGGAAATTATAGATCCATCGACCGACTTTTCCTGTTATTCCTTTAGCACGCATTTTGTGCGCTATTACGCCATGGTCACATTTGTCGAAGGCTTTTGCAAAGTCTGTATATATTACATCTCCAGACTCCAAATAAAGCTTTAATAATTTATATGATATAAGGACCACTGGGCTAAAAGGAAGGGGTGTTAGGGAAGTCTTAATACCAGTGAAAGAATATTGATTCAATCAACTGGTATGAAGTTGAGCATGTCAGCGAGCTGTGACGGGGCGTTAGTTTAATATCTTGACGCACCTCATATGCATCCTGTGGGCGGTAGTCGAAAGATTATAGAGGCACATAATGGGTCCAGGAACTGGGTTATTAGTTACAATTTGCAGTTTTTATAAGATGTCTGCTTGACGAGGACAAGTAACCAGTTTTGGAAGGTCATCCATGGAGTGAGTGTGATATTATAAGTACATTACTTGAGCCTAATAAGTAGTAGTTTAAGAAGGCCTTTTCATTTGTCGATACAACTTGCGAACTTCTCAAAGAAATATTCAAAAATGTTTCGTCGTAGAAGAAAGGATGTGAAAATCTGGGCAGGTGGCAGCATGTGAAGACACTGGTCTTGAACACTCTTCAAGCATCTACCAGGCTGCCATCTGCAGACACAGCCTTGAGAATTCCAATGATATTCCTAACCATATTATAGTACATGGCTGTTTGATAAGTCAAGCAGGAATTTTTGTTATTCAATGAATGATAGGTTCTCTGACCCCTCAGACTTTGTCCGTGGAATAAGTTGTGTAGCTGAGTTGATCTTTCAAGACAGACTACGACCATTATTAGAAATTTAAGTATACAGAAGAAAGAACACAGGATTCGTGCAACAGTGATGAAGACTTGATCTATATTTATATTTTACAAAGATATGTTCATCCATTGGATAATTAACAATAACGACAGTTATCCATATTAAGAGTTTCACTTTATCGTTGAAAAATATGGTAAAAAGTGGATTTTTATTGTACTCCCTAAAATGTATCAAAATATTTGGTACAATCCCATACGAGCTATACTTTAGAATGTGTATATGATGCTCAACAACACTGAAATTACTTCATAATCCTAGGACAACGAAACTGACATCTAGAGGACAGTTTCTGAGATATGTTAACTTTGGTTTTTGAGACAAATGGCGCAAATTCATCAAGCGCTGAAAAAAAAAAAAAACAATTGCAGAGAGGAACTTTGGTGAGGAGTTTCGCCTGTGAAGCAGGCTAAAGATGTCTTACCAAAATTTGCATTTAGCCGAGAATCTAGCATTTTCATCACATAACTGCAAACATCACTAACTGAAAATCTTAATAACCAGTAGTACATTAGTATGGTTAACAAATCTTACCTGACTCATGGATTATACTGACCTGTATAGTGATACACATTTTGTCTCGTAGCATCTGGGAGTCACAGATGGCAGCCTCTGTGGCCGCCATGTTCTTCAGCGAGTGGTCCAACCAGTCAGCTGGCAGGATGGTTCCTTCAAAAATATTATATATTATATATATAGCCAAGAAAAAAACTCGTTCTTAACTTCCCGGCATCCCAGATACTCCTATCATCTGCCCTGATGGGAACACATCATAACCCTAGAAGAACGATTGACTACTGGTGTTGCGACTGCTCTTGTGTATCTATCCTCTCCGACACCTTTATCTTATTTAGTATTGGTCAGCAAGGATAATGCTGATAAATTAGACACATGTGCAACTCTTGGGTATCTTTATTGAGGAAACGTTTCGCCACACAGTGGCTTCATCAGTCCATACAAAGGAGAATCTTGAAGAACAGGAGGAGAATGAGGTAATCAGTCCCTCAACCTTGAGTCGATGTGGTCAGATTGATGGACTGACCACATCGACTCAAGGTTGAGGGACTGATTACCTCATTCTCCTCCTGTTCTTCAAGATTCTCCTTTGTATAGACTGATGAAGCCACTGTGTGGCGAAACGTTTCCTCAATAAAGATACCCAAGAGTTGCACATGTGTCTAATTTATCAACATGTCGGTTCTCTGAACCATTCATCTACAAGGATAATGCTGATCACAGGGAAAGACACTAGCTCAGCTAGTATGAGAATTTGATTTATCAGTACCACTTGGTTCCATTAGGATCAGACGCTCTTGACCCTTGAGGAAAGCATACTATAGGTTTCCCAAAGAAATGAGCTCAAGGCTCATCAAAATCACTAAAGACCTGAGGGCTGCCATCTTTCTCTTCCAGAATCTCAGTGTGGCGATCCAGAGAGTGAATGCCTGCTGTTTCTTGTGGTTCCGGGAGGCATCTGAGGAGCTTCTCAATTTTCATAAAATTTCCATATACATTTCGCTTCTGCGTGCATATTAATTTCTCAACAAATCATGTGGAGTATTTTACTCACCAGTTTATAACATGGCTGTGTATGTGTGTGTGTACTAACCTATTTGTGGTTGCAGGAGTCAAGTCACAGCTCCTGGCCCAATGTGTCCGGGCTGGGAAGAAACGGCTTGTAAACCAGGCTGCCCAGCTTATGAGGCATTTGTGGCCGAGCTACATATACAGATAGGGTATAACACAAATTATTCTTTCTGTGTTGGTAGATTCGAGAGTTTTGATTGGCTGCTCATGCGGCTAAACTGCTTGTTAGCTTGTTTGCTTTCTGTGGCGTGTGGAAAGACGGGAGATCTGACCTTGCACTTGTTACCGCTGCTTCGATCTCTCTCCCTAGCTGGACCTCATCGAGGCAACACTTCTCTTGACTGTCTGAGAGAATGTTGCTCTCCTCTGTTTTTGTCATGTAGATTCAGTGTCCTGGTAATGTATCAATTAGTGAACGGGAACATACATCTCGAAACTCTGTGCAATTCTGTTCATAGAACCTTGTTCAGAATTGGTGATTTTTTTTCTGAGGTTGTGTCGTGAGAAACTCTCCATGTTTCAGGCCCCAAGTCTAACTCAGACTTACCTTGACCTTACTGGCATCTAAGCATTGTCGTAGTAAGGGTTTAGAATTTGCTGAACTTAAATTCTGTAACTTGGCCTTGGGCGGAGTATATGTCGATTGTCCCCAGTTAGGGTCGTTTTGTGTCCTTCCCTGACGCTGTGCTGCTCACGGTTTCGTAGCCATCTTGATAGGCACAGATTGATTAATGAATCTCAACACAGTTTCACAAAGGGGCGTTCCTGTCTTACGAATTTACTAACATTTTTCACTAAGGTGTTTGAGGAGGTAGATCATGGTAATGAATATGATATTGTGTATATGGACTTCAGTAAGGCTTTCGATAGAGTTCCACATCAGAGGCTATTGAGGAAACTTAAGGCACACGGAACAGGATAATTTTTTTCCTGGGTAGAGGCATGGCTGACAAATAGGCAGCAGAGAGGTTGCATAAATGGGGAGAATTCAGAATGGGGGCACATCACAAGCGGTGTTCCTCAGGGGTCAGTGTTGGGCCAGTTGTTGTTCACAATTTACATAAACGACATAGATGAGGGAATAAATAGCGACATAAGCAAATTTGATGATGACACCAAAATAGACCGTCCAATTCATTCTAATGAGGACATTAGAGCACTCCAGGATGATTTGAATAGACTGATGCAATGGTTGGAGAAGTGGCAGATGCAGTTTAATATAGACAATTACAAAGTTCTAAATGTTGGGCAGGAAAATAACCATGCGACATATAAACTAAATAATGTAGATCTTAATGCTACTGATTGCGAAAAGGATTTAGGAGTTCTGGTTAGCAGTAATCTAAAACCAAGACAACAGTGCATTAGTGTTCACAATAAAGCTAACAGAATTCTTGGCTTCATATCTAGAAGTATAAATAATAGAAGTCCTCAGGTTGTTCTTCAACTCTATACATCCTTGGTTAGGCCTCATTTAGACTATGCTGCTCAGTTCTGGTCACCGTATTACAGAATGGATATAAATGCTCTGGAAAACATGCAGAGGAGGATGACAAAGATGATCCCATGTATCAGAAATCTTCCCTATGAGGATAGACTGAGGGCACTGAATCTGTACTCTCTCGAAAGACGTAGAATTAGGGGGGATATGATCGAGGTGTATAAATGGAAGACAGGAATAAATAAAGGGGATGTAAATAGCGTGCTGAAAATTTCCATCCAAGACAGGACTCGCAGCAGTGGTTTCAAGTTGGAAAAATTCAGATTCAGGAAGGATATAGGAAAGTACTGGTTTGGTAATAAAGTTGTGGATAAGTGGAACAAACTCCTGAGTACAGTTATTGAGGCTAAAACATTGTGTAGTTTTAAAAATAGGTTAGATAAATACATGAGTGGGTGTGGGTGGGTGTGAATTAGACCTGACTAGCTTGTGCTGCTGGGTCTGGTGCCGTGCTCCTTCCTTGAGTGGAGGTGATCAGACTGGGTGGGTCATTGGGCTAATCCGGGTGGGGGGACATGGACCTGCTCCGCATGGGTCAGTAGGCCTGTTGCAGCGTTCATTCTTTCTTATGTTCTTATGTCCTTATGTTGCTGTTTGGCCAACTTGTCCCTTTACCTTCCAAGGAAGCTGTACTTACTGCCTCTGTTGGTCAGAAACTAGTTTATTTATGGATTCGTTTGGTCAGTTACGTTCTAAGTCGAGTCTTGCTGAGCACATATTAATAAAAACTATTTAAGGTAAAAGATAATGAGTTCAGAATGAGTACTAGCAAACCGTTACAAAGCTAGTACCAGGCTAGATGCTAGAGGGTATCAATAGGTTGATCTTTCTAGTATTCTTTGGTAAATGTCTATGCAATTAGATGTCGCATTTGCAACATGTGTAGCCTGGAGACCTGGAGTTTACCTGGAGAGAGTTCCGGAGGTCAACGCCCCCGCGGCCCGGTCTGTGACAAGGCCTCATGGTGGATCAGAGCATGATCAAACAGGCTGTTACTGCTGGATGCACGCAATCCAACGTACGAGCCACAGCCCGTCTGGTCAGGTACCGACTTTAGGTGCTTGCCCAGTGCCTGCTTGAAGACTGCCAGGGGTCTATTGGTAATCCCCCTTATGTATGCTGGGGGGCAGTTGAACAGTCTCGGGCCCCTGACACTTATTGTACGGTCTCTTAACGTGCTAGTGACACCCCTGCTTTTCATTGGGGGGATGTTGCATCGTCTGCCAAGTCTTTTGCTTTCGTAGTGAGTGATTTTCGTGTGCAAGTTCGGTACTAGTCCCTCTAGGATTCTCCAGGTGTATATAATCATGTATCTCTCCCGCCTGAGTTCCAGGGAATACAGTTTTAGGAACCTCAAACGCTCCCAGTAATTGAGGTGCTTTATCTCCGTTATGCGTGCCGTGAAGGTTCTCTGTACATTTTCTAGGTCAGCAATTTCACCTGCCTTGAAAGGTGCTGTTAGTGTGCAGCAATATTCCAGCCTAGATAGAACAAGTGACCTGAAGAGTGTCATCATGGGCTTGGCCTCCCTAGTTTTGAAGATTCTCATTATCCATCCTGTCATTTTTCTAGCAGATGCGATTGATACAATGTTATGGTCCTTGAAGGTGAGATCCTCCGACATGATCACTCCAAGGTCTTTGACGTTGGTTTTTCGCTCTATTTTGTGGCCAGAATTTGTTTTGTACTCTGATGAAGTTTTAATTTCCTCATGTTTACCATATAAGAGTAATTGAAATTTCTCATCGTTGAACTTCATATTCTTTTCTGCAGCCCATTTAAAGATTTGGTTGATGTCCGCCTGGAATTACCTGGAGTTTACCTTGAGAGAGTTCCGGGGGTCAACGCCCCCGCGGCCAGGTCTGTGACCAGGCCTCCTGGTGGATCAGAGCCTGATCAACCAGGCTGTTACTGCTGGATGCACGCAAACCAACGTACGAGCCACAGCCCGGCTGGTCAGGAACCGACTTTAGGTGCTTGTCAAGTGCCAGCTTGAAGACTGCCAGGGGTCTGTTGGTAATCCCCCTTATGTATGCTGGGAAGCAGTTAAACAGTCTTGGGCCCCTGACACTTATTGTATGATCTCTTAACGTGCTAGTGACACCTTTGCTTTTCATTGGGGGGATGTTGCATCGTCTGCCAAGTCTTTTACTTTCTTAGTGAGTGATTTTCGTGTGCAAGTTCGGTACTAGTCCCTCTAGGATTTTCCAGGTGAATATAATCATGTGTCTCTCCCGCCTGCGTTCCAGGGAATACAGGTTTAGGAACCTCAAGCGCTCCCAGTAATTGAGGTGTTTTATCTCCGTTATGTGTGCCGTGAAGGTTCTCTGTACATTTTCTAGGTCAGCAATTTCACCTGCCTTGAAAGGTGCTGTTAGTGTGCAGCAATATTCCAGCCTAGATAGAACAAGTGACCTGAAGAGTGTCATCATGGGCTTGGCCTCCCTATTTTTGAAGGTTCTCATTATTCATCCTGTCATTTTTCTAGCAGATGCGATTGATACAATGTTATGGTCCTTGAAGGTGAGATCCTCCGACATGATCACTCCCAGGTCTTTGACGTTGGTGTTTCGCTCTATTTTGTGGCCAGAATTTGTTTTGTACTCTGATGAAGATTTAATTTCCTCGTGTTTACCATATCTGAGTAATTGAAATTTCTCATCATTGAACTTCATATTGTTTTCTGCAGCCCACTGAAAGATTTGGTTGATGTCCGCCTGGAGCCTTGCAGTGTCTGCAATGGAAGACACTGTCATGCAGATTCGGGTGTTATCTGCAAAGGAAGACACGGTGCTGTGGCTGACATCCTTGTCTATGTCAGATATGAGGATGAGGAACAAGATGGGAGCGAGTACTGTGCCTTGTGGAACAGAGCTTTTCACCGTAGCTGCCTCGGACTTTACTCTGTTGACTACTACTCTCTGTGTTCTGTTAGTGAGGAAATTATAGATCCATCGACCGACTTTTCCTGTTATTCCTTTAGCACGCATTTTGTGCGCTATTACGCCATGGTCACACTTGTCGAAGGCTTTTTCAAAGTCTGTATATATTACATCTGCATTCTTTTTGTCTTCTAGTGCATCTAGGACCTTGTCGTAGTGATCCAATAGTTGAGACAGACAGGAGCGACCTGTTCTAAACCCATGTTGCCCTGGGTTGTGTAACTGATGGGTTTCTAGATGGGTGGTGATCTTGCTTCATAGGACCCTTTCAAAGATTTTTATGATATGGGATGTTAGTGCTATCGGTCTGTAGTTCTTTGCTGTTGCTTTACTGCCCCCTTTGTGGAGTGGGCTATGTCTGTTGTTTTTAGTAACTGTGGGACGACCCCCGTGTCCATGCTCCCTCTCCATAGGATGATAAAGGCTCGTTATAGGGGCTTCTTGCAGTTTTTGATGAACACGGAGTTCCATGAGTTTTGCCCTGGGGCAGAGTGCATGGGCATGTCATTTATCGCCTGTTCGAAGTCATTTGGCATCAGGATAACATCGGATAGGCTTGTGTTAACCAAATTCTGTGGCTCTCCCATAAAAAAATAATTTTGATCTTCGACTCTCAGTCTGGTTAGTGGCTTGCTAAAAACTGAGTCATATTGGGACTTGAGTAGCTCACTTATTTCCTTGCTGTCATCTGTGTAGGACCCATCTTGTTTAAGTAGGGGCCCAATACTGGACGTTGTTCTCGACTTTGATTTGACATAGGAGAAGAAATACTTTGGGTTTCTTTCGATTTCATTTATGGCTTTTAGTTCTTCCCGCGATTCCTGAGTCCTATAAGATTCCTTTAGCTTAAGTTCGATGCTTGCTATTTCTCTGACCAGTGTCTCCCTACGCATTTCAGATATATTGACCTCTTTTAGCCGCTCTGTTATTCTTTTCCGTCGCCTGTAAAGGGAGTGCCTGTCTCTTTCTATTTTACATCTACTCCTCCTTTTTCTTAGAGGAATAAGCCTTGTGCATACATCGAATGCCACCAAGTTAATCTGTTCTAGGCATAAGTTGGGGTCTGTGTTGCTTAGTATATCTTCCCAGCTTATATCGGTTAGGACTTGGTTTACTTGGTCCCACTTTATGTTTTTGTTATTGAAGTTGAATTTGGTGAATGCACCCTCGTGACTAATCTCATTTTGTCGGTCTGGGGCTCAGCGCATACATGTCTGAACCTCAATTATGTTGTGATTTGAGTATATTGTTTTTGACATGGTGACATTTCTTATCAGATCATCATTGTTAGTGAAGATGAGGTCTAGTGTATTCTCCAGTCTAGTAGGCTCTATTATTTGCTGGTTTAAATTGAATTTTGTGCAGAGATTTAAAAGCTCGTGTGAGTGTGAGTTTTCATCAGAGCTGCCTCCTGGTGTTATTACTGCAACAATATTATTTGCTATATTCCTCCATTTTAGGTGCCTTAAGTTGAAATCCCCCAGGAGCAAGATGTTGGGTGCAGGAGCTAGATGATTTTCCAGACAGTGGTCAATTTTTAACAGCTGTTCCTGAAATTGCTGGGATGTTGCATCCGGAGGCTTGTAGACTACCACAATGACTAGGTTTTGGTTCTCGACCTTTACTGCTAAAACTTCCACTACGTCATTTGAGGCATTAAGCAGTTCTGTGCAAACAAGTGTCTCTGCAATGTACAGGCCAACCCCTCCCCCCTCCCCTTTTGCCTGCTCACTCTGTCACATCTGTATAGGTTGTAACCTGGGATCTATATTTCGTTGTCCAAGTGATCCTTTATGTGGGTCTCAGTGAAAGCCGCGAACATTGCCTTTGCCTCTGCAAGCAGTCCAATGATGAAAGGTATTTTTCTGTTTGTTGCTGGCTTTAGACCCTGTATATTTGCAAAGAAGAATGTCATCGGACTGGTGGTATTGTTGGTACTGGGGGGGGGATTTTTTTTTCTGGCATTAGTATCTGTATCTGTTGGTTTGGAGTGGAGGCCATCGACTGTGGTTCCACTCCAGGAATGACTGGATTTGGTGTACGATCTCTGCCATTTCCTGCCAGTTTTTTTTTCCTTCCTGGCACTAAAAAACCTCTCCCTCTTGAGTGGCAGTGGCTACCCAGGTTTTCCCATGGCCTGGATGTTTTGTATCTTTTTGTTCCCTTTAGATGGTGTGCCTGGCAATTTAAGTTTTAGCACAGTCTTTCCTGTACTGAAGAGGTACACATTTCAGGGTGAAAAAGCTTACAGGAAGGGAGTTTGCATTTTCCTGTTGTCATATGGGCACGGCATTTTCTAGGGTGGTCATAGTTGCACGTCCCGTCTGTTTTTCCAGATTTCCCATGTCTGCAGATACCAAGTGCATAGTACGTGCACAGGCTTGGTTTCCGTTTGCCTTGGGTTTCTGTGACTGTATTCCCTGTTGGTGCATGTTTACCTGTCTTATTCCTATCCTCCCTAGCACCAACAATGGAGCTCCCACCAGTTGTTTTTGGTAATATATCCTCACTATTGCTAATGGAGTCCTCTTGTTTGCTATTTCCTGTGGTATTTCTAGTTTGCAATATTGGTTTTATCTTATCTTTGACTACACTTGTTTCCCCACTACGGCTCTTGTCCCCTATGAGGTCATTTATATGTATTCCTTCCTGCGTATAATTCCCGACTACCTGGACAAAATCTCCAGCTTCACCATTACTGTCTCTCAGGACAGCTCCTCCAGCTTCACCATTACTGTCTCCCAGGACAGCACCTCCAGCTTCACCATTACTGTCTCCCAGGACAGCACCTCCAGCATCACCATTACTGTCTCCCAGGACAGCACCTTCAGCTTCACCATTACTGTCTCCCAGGACAGCACCTCCAGCTTCACCATTACTGTCTCCCAGGACAGCACTATCAGCCCCACATTTACTGACAACCAGGACATCACCTCCAGCCTTACAGTTTCTGACTACATGGCCAGTATCAAGGGCAGTACCATTCAGCCCAGACTTTTTATGTTCCCATCTGTTGTAGAATGCTTCCAGGTTTTCTATGAAAGCAGCTTTGATGTTATCCTCTTTTAATACCCTTGTGATTTTAGTCCACAGATTTATCTCATTTGGGCATACCCAAAAAAACTTCCCTGTTTTAATACTGCTTGTAGCTAGTTCTTGGATATCTGCACAAGGGGCGTGACACCAATTTCCACAAAAATGACAATTTATCCAGGTGGAAGCCCGTTTGTTTGATTGACTGCAGACTACACAGAGCTTCATAATGATTTGAATGGTTGATTTACTGTAATTCTACTAGCAACCTCTTGAATATTCTATTAATAACCTCCGTAAATGAAGCTCTAGCTATTTGTATTTCTATTTCTAACTGTACTTGTATATTGGACAGCTTACCGTGTAAGTTCCTGATTTATATTTATTGTTTGTGTTTGATAAGGGCGCCTACAACCCCATCCGTTTACAGTCTGCTTTATTGTCCAACGAATCCGTTTGAAACCAGTCAAGGGGTCGGACCAGTCGAGGGTTCGGACCAGTCGAGGGTTCGGAACCAGTCTGATCTGATCAGTAGGTCACTTATTTAAAACATACTGGTCGGTGATTTGGGCTAACACATGAAGGATCTACTGGAAATTATCTACCCGTGTAATATGTGATTTGATTGATACAAAAGTATAACTTGCGTGTTGAAGAACCGGTGTCTGCAATGGAAGACACTGTCATGCAGATTCGGGTGTCATCTGCAAAGGAAGACACGGTGCTGTGGCTGACATCCTTGTCTATGTCAGATATGAGGATGAGAAACAAGATGGGAGCGAGAACTGTGCCTTGTGGAACAGAGCTTTTCACCGTAGCCGCCTCAGACTTTACTCTGTTGACTACTACTCTTTGTGTTCTGTTTGTGAGGAAATTATAGATCCATCTACCAAGTTTTCCTGTTATTCCTTTATCACGCATTTTGTGCGCTATTACGCCATGGTCACACTTGCCGAAGGCTTTTGCGAAGTCTGTATATATTACATCTGCATTCTTTTTGTCTTCTAGTGCATCTAGGACCTTGTCGTAGTGATCCAGTAGTTGGGACACACAGGAGCGACCTGCTGTAAACCCATGTTGCCCTGGGTTGTGTAATGGATGGGTATCTAGATGGGTGGTGATCTTGCTCTTAGGACCCTTCCAAGAGTTTACATAGAAGCAGGTAATGAACAATATTTAGATAAAGGTAAGGAAGTTTTTTGCTATATTTATGGATTTAGAACAGCTCATTGTACCCTTTCATCAATAAATATTGTCATCTTAACAAAGTGACTGACATGATCACTTTCTATCCTAACAAACGAGGTACGAGGTTCTGACCAGAGCTTTGGAAAGATGGGGAAGGAAGAAGGATGGGTAAGAATGGAAATGTGGGAAAGGGTGAGTCACTTTTCCAAAAAATATAGTTACACAAGATACACCAAGAGTTTATCAGATATGTAAAAACTGCGGCCAAGTATATACAGAGAAGACTAGTGGAAAGTTATCATTGAACGGGATCACTAAATACGACGGCGATTCCTTATTGACAAGAGAGTTCAGCCGTCTTTCAACATGCTAGCAATAACAACCACAATATGGGTTATTTCTTGTCATCGATAAGTGTTCATTACACTTGTATTGGTTATCTATATATATGTATATGCAGCAGTGTTTGATAAAGAAAATGACAGCTTAATCACAGCTGGCTACATTTTAATAAAAACGGAAGTAATACATGCTGGGTAACAAAAGGTGCTAGCAACTAACGTCTTTTATAAGATGCCGCCATGCATGGAGAGCAGTGACTGGAAAGGTAGGGTGATGTTGACAGTATATAGACATACGCACACTTCGAGGCATTTATTGAAGAAACGCTTCGGCACTAGTGGCTTCTTCAGTTCTAGGACTGATGAAGCTACTTGTGGCGAAATGTTTCCTTAATAAATATCTTGAACTGTGCATGTGTGTGTTTATTTACATGGAGAACAGTGTTAATAAACTTAAGACTGCCCAGTTTAAATCTCCCAGCTGGCTGCTTAACAGACCTTGGGGTACTCTGAGGGGATCCGGCTTGAAGGATATCTGTGATGAGTGCTCGGTGAGTGCTTCCTGCCTCTTGTCTACCTCCAGAGCTGCCCGCTGCAGGACGTAATGTATTGTTAGTGTTCTTCATCTTTATGCTGGAAAGCATCAATATCACCAAGAGACAAGAGATCATATTCTGTACTCAAATTTTAGAGGAGTGGCACTATTATTAATGAATTGAGCTAAAAGTGGTAGATGAGAACTTTTTCTAATAACGAGGATAAGAACCATTTCTGGATTAAACCAGAGTCAAGATGATATCAGGCATTTAATTTTAATGATGAGCTGGAATTTTTGCATAACAAAAATTATTGCTGCTGTCATGTCCACTGATGTAAAAATCACTATAAGGTTCCAGCACCTCAACTTATAACAATGATAACTTCTCGCATCCTACAGTACCACACTACATCACGAGGTACACCACGAGATCATACACTACAGTCACATCCTACAGTCACACCACACCTTGTCCTTGAGATCGTCTTGGAGTCGTTGCTTGGCGTCGTGAAGAACCCTTAGATGAGAGACAGCTTCAAGCAGTACCTTCTCCAGTTGTGCTCGGGACCTCTCCAGCACCTTCACCTCCTGGTGCAGTTCTATCTGTCAGCACAATTCTGCATTTTTATTATTACTATAATTATTATTATTATTATTATTATTATTTTATAATAATAATGATAATAATAATAATAATTATTATTATTATTATTATTATTATTATTATTATTATTATTATTATTATTATTATTATTATTATTATTATTATTATTACAGTGTATTGTTATTAAAACTATTTTGGCAATTGATATTAAAATTATTGGCCGTCAGTGACAGGGGCCCTTTATGTCCATGGCTCCGTGAGATGGCAGTCGTGTCTCTCATGCTGATTGTTATACACGTCTATTAGCCCACTGCTCCCGGCATTTTAATGGGCTTTTACAACAAACATGGCTTCCGGAGGAAAGATTCTTATTCCACTTCCCCATGGAGATGAAAGGAAATAATAAGAACACGAACTATTAAGAAAAAAAAAAAAGAAAACTCTGATGAGTGTGTATACACAAACTTGTACATGCATGTGTAGTGTGACCTAAGCGTAAGTAGTAGCAAGATATACCTGTTATCTTGTGTGCTTATGAGACAGAAGTTGAAAGTGAATATATGTAAGAATAAGGTGATGAAGGTACCAAACGAGTTACGTGAGGAAAAAAGGAGGGAGGGAGTATGTAGGTAATGAATGTGTTCAGATATTTGGGAGTGGATGTGTCGGCGGATAGGTCTATGAAAGACGAAGTAAACCATAAAATTGATGAAGGGAAAAAGGTGGGTGGTGCACTGAGGTATCTGTGAAGACAAAAAAGGAAATGTATGAGAGTATAGTGGCACCAGCTCTTACATGGGTGTGAGACATAGATTGTGTATGTTGCAGTGAGGAGAAGGCTGGAGGCAGTGGAGATGTCGCGTCTGTGGGCAATGTGTCGCATAAATTGCAAAAAAAAAAAAAATCGTAGTTTGGAGATTAGGAGGTGCGGAGTTACTAAAAGTATTATCCAGAGGGCTGAGGGGTTGCTGAGGTAGTTTGGTCATTTAGAGAAGCTGGAGCAAAATAGAATGACTTGAAGTGGAGGGAAGGAGTGATAAGGATAAACCTAGGAAAGGATTGAGGTAAGAGGTAAAGGAGGTTTTGTATGCAAGGGGCTTGGACATACATCAGGCAGGCGTGAGCATGTTAAGAGTGGAAACGAATAGTTTTTGAGACACGATGAGCTGTTGGAGTGTGAGAAGGCAATATTTTGTGAAGGGATTCAGAGAAACTGGTTAGCCGGACTTGAGTTCTGGAGGTGGAAAGTACAATGCCTGCACTCTGGAGGAAGGGTTTGGGGTATTTGCTGTTTGGAGGGACATCTAAACTGTCATATCTACGCGCCTGTGGCAAGACAGTGATTGTATGAATGATGGTGAAAGTGTTTCTTTTCTCGGGTCACCCTGCCTCGGCGGGAGACGGTCAGCATGTTAAAAAAATCAGGTTATTTCAGCGCACCCTCATACAAAAGTGTGCGTTTTTGTACGAGTTATAAAATTGCCAAGAATGTACAGGGGTTGGAGAAAACAACATGAACACCTGCTGACTGAAATGTCGAATGACTGAATAATCGATCTAGATGTGTTACAGGTCTCTTTTTGCGTTATCTTCCAGGACGATAATGTACCAATTCATACCAAAGGAGCTGTTCAAAATTGGCATGGAGAACATGAAAGTGAAGTCGAACACTTGGGTTGACCTCCACACTCGCCGGATTTAATTATTATCTAGCATCTGTGAGGTCAGTTGGAACAGTAAGTCAGGAACCGATTTCCTCCACCATCGTCTGTGGAAGAGTTAGAACAAGTTTTGCTTGAGGAATGGCTCAAAATTCTCCTGGATGCAGTTCAGTTCCTCGACGAATTGATACTGTTTTAGCTGCAAATTGAGGATCAACTCCATATTGAAAATAAAAAAAAATGTTAATTAGCCTTGTGGCTTAGGTGGTAGCGACTTCAGCTCATTTTTGAAGGACCTGGATTTGATTCTGATACTATGGAAACGTTGGGCATGTTCCATTGCACATTGCACCTGTTGACATTGTTCACCTAGAGGAAAGTATCTAGATGTTAGTCGTCTGTTGTGAGTCACATCCTGGGTAAAAGGAGCAAAGAACCCCGATGTGAATAAGCTACAATGAGTGCGTTATCCCTGTTTTCTAATTATGTGTTTATAACAGATGGGAACATAAAAAGTCTGGGCTGAATGGTACTGCCCTTGATACTGGCCATGTAGTCAGAAACTGTAAGGCTGGAGGTGATGTCCTGGTAGTCAGTAAATGTGGGGCTGATAGTGCTGTCCTGGGAGACAGTAATGGTGAAGCTGGAGGTGCTGTCCTGGGAGACAGTAATGGTGAAGCTGGAGGTGCTGTCCTGGGAGACAGAAATGGTGAAGCTGAAGGTGCTGTCCTGGGAGACAGTAATGGTGAAGCTGGAGATGCTGTCCTGGGAGACAGTAATGATGAAGTTGGAGATGCTGTCCTGGGAGACAGTAATGGTGAAGCTGGAGGTGCTGTCCTGGGAGACAGTAATGGTGAAGCTGGAAATTTTGTCCAGGTAGTCGGGAATTATACGCAGGAAGGAATGCCTATAAATGACCTCATAGGGGACAGGAGCCGTAGTGGGGAAACAAGTGTAGTCAAAGATAAGATAAAACCAATATTGCAAACAAGAAATACAACAGGAAATAGCAAACAAGAGGACTCCACTAGCAATAGTGAGGATATATTACCAAAAACAACTGGTGGGAGCTCCATTGTTGGTGCTAGGGAAGATAGGAATAAGACAGGTAAACATGCACCAACAGGGAATACAGTCACAGAAACCCAAGGCAAACGGAAACCAAGCCTGTGCACATACTATGCACTTGGTATCTGCAGACATGGGAAATCTGGAAAAACAGATGGGACGTGCAACTATGGCCACCCTAGAAAATGCCGTGCCCATATGACAACAGGAAAATGCAAACTCCCTTCCTGTAAGCTTTTTCACCCTGAAATGTGTACCTCTTCAGTACCTGGAGTTTACCTGGAGAGAGTTTCGGGGGTCAACGCCCCCGCGGCCCGGTCTGTGACCAGGCCTCCTGGTGGATCAGCGCTTGATCAACCAGGCTGTTGCTGCTGGCTGCACGCAAACCAACGTACGAGCCACAGCCCGGCTGATCAGGAACTGACTTTAGGTGCTTGTCCAGTGCCAGCTTGAAGACTGCCAGGGGTCTGTTGGTAATCCCCCTTATGTGTGTTGGGAGGCAGTTGAACAGTCTCGGTCCCCTGACACTTATTGTATGGTCTCTTAACGTGCTAGTGACACCCCTGCTTTTCATTGGGGGGATGGTGCATCGTCTGCCAAGTCTTTTGCTTTCGTAGTGAGTGATTTTCGTGTGCAAGTTCGGTACTAGTCCCTCTAGGATTTTCCAGGTGTATATAATCATGTATCTCTCCCTCCTGCGTTCCAGGGAATACAGGTTTAGAAACCTCAAGCGCTCCCAGTAATTGAGGTGTTTTATCTCCGTTATGCGCGCCGTGAAAGTTCTCTGTACATTTTCTAGGTCGGCAATTTCACCTGCCTTGAAAGGTGCTGTTAGAGTGCAGCAATATTCCAGCCTAGATAGAACAAGTGACCTGAAGAGTGTCATCATGGGCTTGGCCTCCCTAGTTTTGAAGGTTCTCATTATCCATCCTGTCATTTTTCTAGCAGATGCGATTGATACAATGTTATGGTCCTTGAAGGTGAGATCCTCCGACATAATCACTCCCAGGTCTTTGACGTTGGTGTTTCGCTCTATTTTGTGGCCAGAATTTGTTTTGTACTCTGATGAAGATTTAATTTCCTCATGTTTACCATATCTGAGTAATTGAAATTTCTCATCGTTGAACTTCATATTGTTTTCTGCAGCCCACTGAAAGATTTGGTTGATGTCCGCCTGGAGCCTTGCAGTGTCTGCAATGGAAGACACTGTCATGCAGATTCGGGTGTCATCTGCAAAGGAAGACACGGTGCTGTGGCTGACATCCTTGTCTATGTCGGATATGAGGATGAGGAACAAGATGGGAGCTAGTACTGTGCCTTGTGGAACAGAGCTTTTCACCGTAGCTGCCTCGGACTTTACTCTGTTGACGACTACTCTCTGTGTTCTGTTAGTGAGGAAATTATAGATCCATCGACCAACTTTTCCTGTTATTCCTTTAGCGCGCATTTTGTGCGCTATTACGCCATGGTCACACTTGTCGAAGGCTTTTGCAAAGTCTGTATATATTACATCTGCATTCTTTTTGTCTTCTAGTGCATTTAGGACCTTGTCGTAGTGATCCAGTAGTTGAGACAGACAGGAGCGACCTGTTCTAAACCCATGTTGCCCTGGGTTGTGTAACTGATGGGTTTCTAGATGGGTGGTGATCTTGCTTCTTAGGACCCTTTCAAAGATTTTTATGATATGGGATGTTAGTGCTATTGGTCTGTAGTTCTTTGCTGTTGCTTTACTGCCCCCTTTGTGGAGTGGGGCTATGTCTGTTGTTTTTAGTAACTGAGGGACGACCCCCGTGTCCATGCTCCCTCTCCATAGGATGGAAAAGGCTCGTGATAGGGGCTTCTTGCAGTTCTTGATGAACACAGAGTTCCATGAGTCTGGCCCTGGGGCAGAGTGCATGGGCATGTCATTTATCGCCTGTTCGAAGTCATTTGGCGTCAGGATAACATCGGATAGGCTTGTGTTAATCAAATTTTGTGGCTCTCTCATAAAAAATTCATTTTGATCTTCGACTCTCAGTCTGGTTAGCGGCTTGCTAAAAACTGAGTCATATTGGGACTTGAGTAGCTCACTCATTTCCTTGCTGTCATCTGTGTAGGACCCATCTTGTTTAAGTAGGGGCCCAATACTGGACGTTGTTCTCGATTTTGATTTGGCATAGGAGAAGAAATACTTTGGGTTTCTTTCGATTTCATTTATGGCTTTTAGTTCTTCCCGCGATTCCTGACTCCTAAAGGATTCTTTTAGCTTAAGTTCGATGCTTGCTATTTCTCTGACCAGTGTCTCCCTGCGCATTTCTGATATATTGACCTCTTTTAGCCGCTCTGTTATTCTTTTCCGTCGCCTGTAAAGGGAGCGCCTGTCTCTTTCTATTTTACATCTACTCCTCCTTTTTCTTAGAGGAATAAGCCTTGTGCATACATCGAGTGCCACCGAGTTAATCTGTTCTAGGCATAAGTTTGGGTCTGTGTTGCTTAGTATATCTTCCCAGCTTATATCGGTTAGGACTTGGTTTACTTGGTCCCACTTTATGTTTTTGTTATTGAAGTTGAATTTGGTGAATGCTCCCTCGTGACTAGTCTCATTTTGTCGGTCTGGGGCTCCACGCATACATGTCTGAACCTCAATTATGTTGTGATCTGAGTATATTGTTTTTGATATGGTGACATTTCTTATCAGATCATCATTGTTAGTGAAGATGAGGTCTAGTGTATTCTCCAGTCTAGTAGGCTCTATTATTTGCTGGTTTAAATTGAATTTTGTGCAGAGATTTAAAAGCTCGTGTGAGTGTGAGTTTTCATCAGAGCTGCCTCCTGGTGTTATTACTGCAACAATATTATTTGCTATATTCCTCCATTTTAGGTGCCTTAAGTTGAAATCCCCCAGGAGCAAGATGTTGGGTGCAGGGGCTGGAAGATTTTCCAGACAGTGGTCAATTTTTAACAGCTGTTCCTGGAATTGCTGGGATGTTGCATCCGGAGGCTTGTAGACTACCACAATGACTAGGTTTTGGTTCTCGACCTTTACTGCTAAAACTTCCACTACGTCATTTGAGGCATTAAGCAGTTCTGTGCAAACAAGTGACTCTGCAATGTACAGGCCAACCCCCCCCCTTTTGCCTGTTCACTCTGTCACATCTGTATAGGTTGTAACCTGGGATCCATATTTCGTTGTCCAAGTGATCCTTTATGTGGGTCTCAGTGAAAGCCGCGAACATTGCCTTTGCCTCTGCAAGCTATAACTTAAATTGCCAGGCACACCATCTAAAGGGGACAAAAAGATACAAAACATCCAGGCCATGGGAAAACCTGGGTAGCCACAGCCACTCAAGAGGGAGAGGTTTTTTAGTGCCAGGAAGGAAAAAAAAACTGGCAGGAAATGGCAGAAATTGTACACCAAATCCAGTCATTCCTGGAGTGGAACCACAGTCGATAGCCTCCACTCCAAACCAACAGATACAGATACTAATGCCGGAAAAAAAATTCCCCCCCCCTAGTACCAACAATACCACCAGTCCGATTACATTCTTCTTTGCAAATATACAGGGTCTAAAGCCAGCAACAAACAACAAAATACCTTTCATCCGTGGACTGCTTGCAGAGGCAAAGGCAATGTTCGCGGCTTTCACTGAGACCCACATAAAGGATCACTTAGACAACGAAATATGGATCCCAGGTTACAACCTATACAGATGTGACAGAGTGAACAGGCAAAAGGGGGGGGGGGTTGGCCTGTACATTGCAGAGTCACTTGTTTGCACAGAACTGCTCAATGGCTCAAATGATGTAGTGGAAGTTTTAGCAGTAAAGGTCGAGAACCAAAACCTAGTCATTGTGGTAGTCTACAAGCCTCCGGATGCAACATCCCAGCAATTCCAGGAACAGCTGTTAAAAATTGACCACTGTCTGGAAAATCTTCCAGCTCCTGCACCCAACATCTTGCTCCTGGGGGATTTCAACTTAAGGCACCTAAAATGGAGGAATATAGCAAATAATAGTGTTGCAGTAATAACACCAGGAGGCAGCTCTGATGAAAACTCACACTCACATGAGCTTTTAAATCTCTGCACAAAATTCAATTTAAACCAGCAAATAATAGAGCCTACTAGACTGGAGAATACACTAGACCTCATCTTCACTAACAATGATGATCTGATAAGAAATGTCACCATATCAAAAACAATATACTCAGATCACAACATAATTGAGGTTCAGACATGTATGCGCAGAGCCCCAGACCGACAAAATGAGATTAGTCACGAGGGAGCATTCACCAAATTCATCTTCAATAACAAAAACATAAAGTGGGACCAAGTAAACCAAGTCCTAACCGATATAAGCTGGGAAGATATACTAAGCAACACAGACCCCAACTTATGCCTAGAACAGATAAACTTGGTGGCACTCGATGTATGCACAAGACTTATTCCTCTAAGAAAAAGGAGGAGTAGATGTAAAATAGAAAGAGACAGGCGCTCTCTTTACAGGCGACGGAAAAGAATAACAGAGCGACTAAAAGAGGTCAATCTATCTGAAATGCGTAGGGAGACACTGGTCAGAGAAATAGCAAACATCGAACTTAAGCTAAAGGAATCTTATAGGACTCAGGAATCGCGGGAAGAACTAAAAGCCATAAATGAAATCGAAAGAAACCCAAAGTATTTCTTCTCCTATGCCAAATCAAAGTCGAGAACAACGTCCAGTATTGGGCCCTTACTTAAACAAGATGGGTCCTACACAGATGACAGCAAGGAAATGAGTGAGCTACTCAAGTCCCAATATGACTCAGTTTTTAGCAAGCCACTAACCAGACTGAGAGTCGAAGATCAAAATGAATTTTTTATGAGAGAGCCACAGAATTTGGTTAACACAAGCCTATCTGATGTTATCCTGATGCCAATTGACTTCGAACAGGCGATATATGACATGCCCATGCACTCTGCCCCAGGGCCAGACTCATGGAACTCCGTGTTCATCAAGAACTGCAAGAAGCCCCTATCACGAGCCTTTACCATCCTATGGAGAGGGAGCATGGACACGGGGGTCGTCCCACAGTTACTAAAAACAACAGACATAGCCCCACTCCACAAAGGGGGCAGTAAAGCAACAGCAAAGAACTACAGACCGATAGCACTAACATCCCATATCATAAAAATCTTTGAAAGAGTCCTAAGAAGCAAGATCACCACCCATCTAGAAACCCATCAGTTACACAACCCAGGGCAACATGGGTTTAGAACAGGTCGCTCCTGTCTGTCTCAACTATTGGATCACTACGACAAGGTCCTAGATGCACTAGAAGACAAAAAGAATGCAGATGTAATATATACAGACTTTGCAAAAGAATTTGACAAGTGTGACCATGGCGTAATAGCGCACAAAATGCGTGCTAAAGGAATAACAGGAAAAGTCGGTCGATGGATCTATAATTTCCTCACTAACAGAACACAGAGAGTAGTAGTCAACAGAGTAAAGTCCGAGGCAGGCACGGTGAAAAGCTCTGTTCCACAAGGAACAGTACTCGCTCCCATCTTGTTTCTCATCCTCATATCTGACATAGACAAGGATGTCAGCCACAGCACCGTGTCTTCCTTTGCAGATGACACCCGAATCTGCATGACAGTGTCTTCCATTGCAGACACTGCAAGGCTCCAGGCGGACATCAACCAAATCTTTCAGTGGACTGCAGAAAACAATATGAAGTTCAACGATGAGAAATTTCAATTACTCAGATATGGTAAACACGAGGAAATTAAATCTTCATTAGAGTACAAAACAAATTCTGGCCACAAAATAGAGCGAAACACCAACGTCAAAGACCTGGGAGTGATCATGTCGGAGGATCTCACCTTCAAGGACCATAACATTGTATCGATCGCATCTGCTAGAAAAATGACAGGATGGATAATGAGAACCTTCAAAACGAGGGATGCCAAGCCCATGATGACACTCTTCAGGTCACTTGTTCTATCTAGGCTGGAATATTGCTGCACACTAACAGCACCTTTCAAGGCAGGTGAAATTGCTGACCTAGAAAATGTACAGAGAACCTTCACGGCGCGCATAACGGAGATTAAACACCTCAATTACTGGGAGCGCTTGAGGTTCCTGAACCTGTATTCCCTGGAACGCAGGTGGGAGAGATACATGATTATATACACCTGGAAAATCCTAGAGGGACTAGTACCGAACTTGCACACGAAAATCACTCACTACGAAAGCAAAAGACTTGGCAGATGATGCAACATCCCCCCAATGAAAAGCAGGGGTGTCACTAGCACGTTAAGAGACCATACAATAAGTGTCAGGGGCCCGAGACTGTTCAACTGCCTCCCAGCATACATAAGGGGGATTACCAACAGACCCCTGGCAGTCTTCAAGCTGGCACTGGACAAGCACCTAAAGTCGGTTCCTGATCAGCAGGGCTGTGGCTCGTACGTTGGTTTGCGTGCAGCCAGCAGTAACAGCCTGGTTGATCAGGCTCTGATCCACCAGGAGGCCTGGTCACAGACCGGGCCGCGGGGGCGTTGAACCCCGGAACTCTCTCCAGGTAAACTCCAGGTAATCCAAATAAAAACCTCCATCATTCCTCTTAGGTTAGTTTACCTTGACCCAAATCAACCAAACACAATAAAAAACTCATAAAATCCTTGATCAGGGAGGATTAAGAAAATAACGGCACATGGAATATGAGAAATCATCTGGTTCGAGGCATGGCTAACTGATAGGCAGCAGAGAGTTTGAATAAATGGAGTGAAATCGGAGTGGAAATCAGTTACGAGTGGTGTGCCACAGGAGTCAATGCTAGGACCCTTGTTGTTCACAGTCTATATAAACGACATTGGTGAGGGAATAAAGAGCGACATAAATAAGGTTGCCGATGACACTTAAAATATGCCGTCAAATAATTTCCGATGTTGACACTAGAAAGCTTCAAGATAACCCGGATAAGTTAATGTTGTGCTCATAGAAATGGCAGTTCAGTGCAGACAAGTGTAAGGTTCGAATATAAAGAAAAGGATATCAGGAAGTACTGGATGAGTCGAACAAACTCCCAGGTAACATCACCGAGGCACAAACTTTGGGTAACTTTAAATATAGGTTGACTGGTACATTGAGTGGATGTGGGGGGAGGGGGGGTGAGTTGGACCTACACAACATGGGGCCAACAGGCCTACTGCTGTAGTGTTCCTTCGTTCTTACCTGGAGTTTACCTGGAGAGAGTTCCGGGGTTCAACGCCCCCGCGGCCCGGTCTGTGACCAGGCCTCCTGGTGGATCAGAGCCTGATCAACCAGGCTGTTGCTGCTGGCTGCACGCAAACCAACGTACGAGCCACAGCCCGGCTGGTCAGGAACCGACTTTAGGTGCTTGTCCAGTGCCAGCTTGAAGACTGCCAGGGGTCTGTTGGTAATCCCCCTTATGTATGCTGGGAGGCAGTTGAACAGTCTCGGGCCCCTGACACTTATTGTATGGTCTCTTAACGTGCTAGTGACACCCCTGCTTTTCATTGGGGGGATGTTGCATCGTCTGCCAAGTCTTTTGCTTTCGTAGTGAGTGATTTTCGTGTGCAAGTTCGGTACTAGTCCCTCTAGGATTTTCCAGGTGTATATAATCGTGTATCTCTCCCGCCTGTGTTCCAGGGAATACAGTTTTAGGAACCTCAAGCGCTCCCAGTAATTGAGGTGTTTTATCTCCGTTATGCGTGCCGTGAAGGTTCTCTGTACATTTTCTAGGTCAGCAATTTCACCTGCCTTGAAAGGTGCTGTTAGTGTGCAGCAATATTCCAGCCTAGATAGAACAAGTGACCTGAAGAGTGTCATCATGGGCTTGGCCTCCCTAGTTTTGAAGATTCTCATTATCCATCCTGTCATTTTTCTAGCAGATGCGATTGATACAATGTTATGGTCCTTGAAGGTGAGATCCTCCGACATGATCACTCCCAGGTCTTTGACGTTGGTGTTTCGCTCTATTTTGTGGCCAGAATTTGTTTTGTACTCTGATGAAGATTTAATTTCCTCGTGTTTACCATATCTGAGTAATTGAAATTTCTCATCGTTGAACTTCATATTGTTTTCTGCAGCCCACTGAATGATTTGGTTGATGTCCACCTGGAGCTTTGCAGTGTCTGCAATGGAAGACACTGTCATGCAGATTCGGGTGTCATCTGCAAAGGAAGACACGGTGCTGTGGCTGACATCCTTGTGTATGTCGGATATGAGGATGAGGAACAAGATGGGAGCGAGTACTGTGCCTTGTGGAACAGAGCTTTTCACCGTAGCTGCCTCGGACTTTACTCTGTTGACGACTACTCTCTGTGTTCTGTTAGTGAGGAAATTATAGATCCATCGACCGACTTTTCCTGTTATTCCTTTAGCACGCATTTTGTGCGCTATTACGCCATGGTCACACTTGTCGAAGGCTTTTGCAAAGTCTGCATATATTACATCTGCATTCTTTTTATCTTCTAGTGCATTTAGGACCTTGTATCAGCGGCAAGATAAACACAACAGTGTCGTTAAGTCAATGAGGCTCGATCAGCGAATATTTTCGAATGATCGTAATTCGTTTCAGCGTTGTGCTAAATATATTTTGTCTGATTTGTATAACAAAAGTATGCAGTGCTGCGGTTAACAATAGGCTAATACTCGACCTAACTCCCTCCCGCTTCCCATCCTTTTCCTCAATATATCTTCTAAATCTTCTGTCATATTAAACAGCCAAGAAAGCTAAAACACAAGGAACTGGGGATGCATCTCCCCGTGCCACTGCCACTGCTACACCACAAGACGAAGTTCGCGTCCTGACTGGTGTATACTTCTACACAACCAACCAGTACAAGAGCCCAATGCAGTCTTCGGAGCTTAAACAGCGACTCCAGGACGGGACAGTCAAGTACACCTATGACCCAAATATTTCATATACCACTGCAGACCTGAACAGACTACTCACTGCACCCCGCCTTATGGCAGTCGATTACACCTCAAGGAAGAAATTCAGGACGCTCCAGAATGGGTCCCGTGAAGACGGTACCCTCCTCTAGCACGACTATCCATGACCACCCACCATGAAGATAAGTTACCCCAGCACTTTGCTGCCTGCTAAAGCTGGGGTGTGGCTCCAATCGACCCTGTAATTGCTGCCTCTGCCCGCCTGCGCTTCTGAAGCGAGAAGACACTTCCCTCCTGGTAACTCAGCGCAAGATAGAAGAAGACATCCTCCAACCGGAGGGCCCAAGAAAGAAGAAAGAAGAAGATGAACGTCACCCCCCACCCGGGGGGCCACTGCCGGGTCACCATCTGGAGAAGGCCCGGGCCGGAAGTACCGGCGAATCAACATGAATGAATGAGTGGGTTGTAGAAAGGGGTATGTACCTCCGGTTGATCATGCACAAGATCTGCCTCCCTGCGCCTCTCCCTCAGTGTGAGACACTCCATGGCCGTATTGAGGGGAGCAATCCGCGCCTCCGTCTCTGCTTCCGTCGTTTCCTTGGCTACCTCCAGCTTCCTGATCTCCTCGGAGACCTGCGGCAGTAAGAGGAGGAAGAAGGTGATCTGGGTACTGATATAGTTTGCGATGTTCCTTCAGTTTATGTGTCACCAATGTATACAGCACAGTATAAAATTCTGATAGTTCTACATGCACTTATACCAAGTAACTTATATTTTTTCTGATGTAATTAGGCTGCTGTCACACTACATGCTACTTTAATAGTTTTAACGTGTAGAGATCTTATTTTAGAGCATTAAAAGAAAATGTAAGGTCAGTCTTTCACTACATGCCTAGTTGCTAGCATAAATTAAAACTTCTAGATGCACTGAATGAGGTCGCAATGAGTCAAGTTTGCTGACCTGCTCGAGGGATCGTTGCAGGTCATTAGTGACTCGCTGTAGCTCGTAGATACGGTCTTGAAGGCGAGTTGTATTGTCATCCTGGTCCCACCATGTCTTATTCCGCATCTGTATACACACTTGCCAAGCTTAATTATCTCTGTTCAGATAACGTTTATTTAAACTAAATGGAAAAGACAATGTAATTAGCATGATGCAATAAAATGCATACGATATGAAAATAAAACATGCGTATATTGATGTACAGGTGATAGTTTTTGTTGCAGTGCTTTAAGGGCTTTCTCGCAGTGCAATCCAAATTAGTTAACTATATTTTCTCACTACACATTACTATTTTATTTTGAGCTGTCTAATTTGTTTCCTTAATGTGCAATCACTGCAAAACTTAAACGGGCCATTATCAAGTTGAATGTCTCATCAATAAAACTACATCACCATATAAATGTAAACAATATCATGAACCTGGATCAGCAAATTATGATATCCTACCTGGTCTCGGAGGTGATGTGACTGATGACGGAGGTTGTGAGAGGTGGTGCAGGTGTCTTCACTGGCCTGACGGAGGGAAGAGTTGTTCCGGTGCCAGTCATCAGGCTGGTGTCGCATCACTGACTTCTCTACCTTCATCCTTCTTCTATTTCTGTCACTTCTGTATCATGGAATATATAACAGCCAAGGTTCATTTCACGGGGTATTGCACTGATATGTTTTTAATTATAGCATGATCATCCTTACCGTTACGGTCTTACTTCTGCCTCATGGCCTGACTGGCTAAACTCTTGCTTCACACGCTGGGAGTCCGGGTTCGATTCCCGGCAGAGGTGAAAAGATTGAACGCGTTTCTTTACACCTGTTGTCCTGTTCACCTAGCAAGTAGATACCAGGATGTTAGTCGCCTGTGTGGGTCGCACCCAGGGTAACAAAAGAGTCAGTGCATCATCGAGGGACTTATTACCCCAGTGGAAATAAGTCTCTCAATGACCCACTGACTTTCTTGGGTTATCCAGGGTGGCTAACCCTTTTGAGTTAAAAATCCAAACTAAATCTTATCTTATCACAAGATTGTCGTGATATATTATTTCATTCATTACAGTACTACACTTGAATATACAGTCTTCAGAAAGCGTATGCAAATGTTGGTAGAAAATAAAGAAAAACTAATTTTCATCAAAATAAATTTTAGAATTATTAATAAATATATATTGTTACCCAAGCCACACAGGATCAAACCATCAGGCTGTTGCTGTCTTATTTTTTTTCCTATCTGTAAGACAGCGGTTGTCAGCGTGTCCTGGGAGTCCTGAGCTAAGTTCAAAATTTTAAGAGGCCGCAGAATGAAAATATATAATTACTCAAGATAAGGCTGATAAAGATAAACTGAGGAAATAAGAAAGTTTTTCATTCACTTACAAGTTTTAGGGATTGTTTTCCCTCTTCCTGGTGCCAATAACAAGGGATTGTTTTCCCTCTTCCTGGTGCCAATAACAAGGGATTGTTTTCCCTCTTCCTGGTGCCAATAACAAGGGATTGTTTTCCCTCTTCCTGGTGCCAATAACAAGGGATTATTTTCCCTCTTCCTGGTGCCAATAACAAGGGATTATTTTCTCTCTTCCTGGTGCCAATAACAAGGAATTATTTTCCCTCTTCCTGGTGCCAATAACAAGGGATTATTTTCTCTCTTCCTGGTGCCAATAACAAGGGATTATTTTCCCTCTTCCTGGTGCCAATAACAAGGGATTATTTTCTCTCTTCCTGGTGCCAATAACAAGGGATTATTTTCCCTCTTCCTGGTGCCAATAACAAGGGATTGTTTTCCCTCTTCCTGGTGCCAATAACAAGGGATTGTTTTCCCTCTTCCTGGTGCCAATAACAAGGGATTATTTTCCCTCTTCCTGGTGCCAATAACAAGGGATTGTTTTCCCTCTTCCTGGTGCCAATAACAAGGGATTATTTTCCCTCTTCCTGGTGCCAATAACAAGGGATTGTTTTCCCTCTTCCTGGTGCCAATAACAAGGGATTATTTTCCCTCTTCCTGGTGCCAATAACAAGGGATTATTTTCCCTCTTCCTGGTGCCAATAACAAGTGTATTAGGTATGATTTCTTGTAGATATGTAAAAAATAATAGACTTAACTGCAAATAAAAAATGATCTTGTCGAACTTTAGTGTGACACCTCACTGATTTTTGGCTGCATGTGAAAAATGAGTATACCTGGAGGGTGTACCGGGAGTCAACGCCCCCGCGGCCCAGTCCAGGCCTCGCGTTCGATCAAGGCCAGATCAACCAGTCTGTTATTGCTGGCCACGCGCAAACCGACGTACGAACCACAGCCCAGCTGATCAGGTAGTGACTTTAGATGCCTGTCCAGTTTCCTCTTGAAGACAGTTAGGGGTCTATTAGTAATCCTCTTTATGTATGATGGAAGGCAGTTGAACAGTCTTGGGCCCCTGACACATACTGTGTTGTCTCTTGCGTACTCATGGCACCCCTTCTCTTAATTGGGGAAGGGGAAGTATTTCAGAGCCTGCCGAGTCTTTTGCTGTCGTAGGGAGTAATTTCCGTGTGCAGATTTGGTACTAGTCCCTCTAGGATTTTTCAAGTGTATATTATCATGTATCTTTCTCGCCTGCGTTCCAAGGAGTACAGGTCAAGGGACTTCAACCGTTCCCAGTAATTTAGGTGCTTTATTGTACTTGCATGTGCAGTGAAAGTTCTGTATATTCTCCAGGTATGCAATTTCGCCTGCCTTGAAAGGGGCCGTTAGTGTACAGCCATACTTCAGCCTAGAGAGAACAAACGATTTGAAGAGAATCGTCATTGGCTTGGCATCCCTAGTGTTGAAGGTTCTCGCTGTCCATCCTATCATTTTCCTAGCAGATGTGGAGGAGACATTGTTGTGATCTTTGAAAGTGAGATTCTCTGACATTATCACTCCCAGGTCCTTCACATTGCCAGAACTGGTATCTAAAACACTGAAATATTTGATGACATTCCCACTACATATTTATGTGAGCAGGCTTTCTCCCGGCTGTTTTATATAAAATCAAAATACAGACGCATGATGAATGTGAAACCTGGTCTATGCTTATAACTGTCTGTCATTGAACCTGAAATTCGGAACATAGTGTCATCAAAATAACGTCAACCATCTCATTGAAAAAGTATTTTTTTAATACTGCCGTTTATTTAATTGTATACTCAGTTACGTATGTCTTTCAATTGAGAAATGAAACTAAGAAAGCGAGTTTGTTGTTATTTAATAAAGTCGGCTTGTTGAGTAGATAGACCTTTCAAGAACCTGGGGGTCTATGGGAAAATTAATTTAAATAATAGGGGTCCTTAACGTCACATTAGTTGCTTTTGTGTCCTTTTACCTAACATATTGTGGATAATTCTACCAACATTATTACAACTTGACACAGACTCTTCTGAATGGCATCAAACATTCCTACTGGTGTATCCTTCTTGGGATTATTATTGACGTGTGTACGTGCCTATCTGCCAATTTTAATTTTAAAATTATTTATGTATTACATAAAATATCTTGATTATGCCTCACTAATCGGTATCAGTCCTCAACAGCTGATAGAAATTTACAAATAGATAGTTAAAAAGCTATGAATAGCTGGCCTCTGTACGATAAGTAAAGAATGCCTTATCTGGTAGGTTTCAAACTTTGATTTGTTAATGGGTTGCATAGAACTAAATTTGCGAATATTGTTAGGCAAATTGTGAAACTGATTTCCATTCAAAAAAAAAAAAAACTATAGAACACCACTTCTGATCATCAATAAAATGCTGATGCATTTTTTTTTATTCGTCGGTACTCTCCCGGCCCGGGTCTTTTCCAATAGTGGTGACCCGGCCTTGGCTCCCTATCTGGGGAGTGTCTCGAGACCTAAGTCTCCCATGGGAGGTGGTACAAGTACCCCCTCATCTTTGGGACCAACTGTCCCCAGGCCTAGCCACAGTCCCCGCCCTCACGGGGCTCGTAGGGAATTTATTAGGAGGTGGCCCGGTGGCCTGGTGGCTAAAGCTCCCGCTTCACACACGGAGGGCCCGGGTTCGATTCCCGGCGGGTGGAAACATTTGACACGTTTCCTTACACCTGTTGTCCTGTTCACCTAGCAGCAAATAGGTACCTGGGTGTTAGTCGACTGGTGTGGGTCGCATCCTGGGGGACAAGACTAAGGACCCCAATGGAAATAAGTTAGACAGTCCTCGATGACGCACTGACTTTCTTGGGTTATCCTGGGTGGCTAACCCTCCGGGGTTAAAAATCCGAACGAAATCTTATCTTATCTTCTCTTACCCTATTAGTTTAGGGTAAGTAAGCATACATTTTCCAACATTTTAATAAAAAAAAATTGGACTCCCTGGATTCCTTGCAAAAACTTAAGAATGGTTCTTTTATTACAGCGTTATGCTTACAGAAAGAAATAAAATTTAGGTTTGCTTGTTAGCACGAAGCTACAAATTTTATTTATATAGTTTCTGGACTATCATATTCATTTTTCAGGAACACTAAGAAAATCAGTTATCAAGACTTTTAAAATAGTTTAAACCCACAGAATATAATTAATTATGCAATTCCCTTTATTTTTTTCAGGAAGTACTACCATTTTCCTTACGTAAAACCTTCAACAAACTAGATGTATTTCTGTTGCTACACAGTCCAAGAAAGTATCCCCATATTACATAATCCTTGGCTCCTGCAAACAGTAGGAACAGTGCAGAGTTTGGCATAAGTTTTTAATGCAGTTAACCACTAGACGTGTTTCGGTCACTGTGCCATCCTAGAAAGGTATTTCTTGTATTCCATAAGCCCGGTCCCCTGTACGTCAGTGTGCGTGGTTCAGTGCAGAGTGCGGCGGCTCAAGTTTGTACCATTCTTGTACTACTACTACTACTACTACTACCATCACCTCTTCCTGCCTATATATAGCCGTCCTACTCCACCTCTGGTTAGTGTGACTTTGTCAATGGTCCAAGTCGGACCGAAACGTCGTCGTAAGCTTCTCTCTTTTATGTGCGGGTTATTTGTGTATAGGTAAGTGTTAGCTTTGAAGATTTGATGAAAATCAGAAGAGTCATTCACAAGTCATCATTTTTTTTTATTAACACACTGGCCGATTCCCACCAAGGCAGGGTGGCCCGAAAAAGAAAAACTTTTACCATCATTCACTCCATCACTGTCTTGCCAGAAGGGTGCTTTACACTACAGTTTTTAAACTGCAACATTAACACCCCTCCTTCAGAGTGCAGGCACTGTACTTCCCATCTCCAGGACTCAAGTCCGGCCTGCCGGTTTCCCTGAACCCCTTCATAAATGTTACTTTGCTCACACTCCAACAGCACGTCAAGTATTAAAAACCATTTGTCTCCATTCACTCCTATCAAGTCATCATATGGAGACTAATATCAAAATTTTTTGAATTAATACACAAATAACCCACACACAGGTTTATGACGATGTTTCGGCCCGACTTGAACCATTTACAAAGTCGGGTTATTTGTGTGTTTTTTCCAGTCACGGTATTGTGTCTTCAATAAAAATGGTAAATTTTGATACACAGACCAAAACTAATTAAAACCTTCCACTAAAAAACACCAGTTTTGAAGCTAAACTGACGAGACATTCTAGTGTTATCTCGAAGAGACCAATATCCTAAAACACATCAGGATGTTGAACTTGACGCCGCTTATATGTTGCATTAACAATTTATCAACGTTGAAGGGTTGATGTTAATTGGATGCAACATTTTGAAATTATCGCATTACAAGTAGCATTTCAACTTTTTTTTATAAGAAAAAATAAAGTTGGATCTATACAAGCCAAAAATCATTCTATCATTTTCTCTAAGATTGACCAACGTTTAAGAGAATAAGAATATAAATAAATAGATTAATACGAAGGTACAGTAAATAATTTTCGATAAGCCTTAGATATCAAGATCACATTTTTTTTACAAAGGTGTCCAGAGCTCACATGTTAATGGGCGCATAAAAATACATTATGTGGATTTAACATAGAATAACTAAATAAAGTCAGTCACTGTGACTTATTTCTGACCAGAAGAGACATACTTTAGTTACTCCACGGAAACCAATTTGATTAATAAAATCGGCACATTATAACTTACACAGCATCAACGTGAAGTTTAAGGGATAACACACCAGAACTAAAAGTTTAGATATAAAGTTGGTAGAATTACCGACAATATGTAAAGTAAAAGGACACAAGTGCAACTAATGTGACATTTATTGTGGCAACGTTTCGCTCTCCAGGAGCTTTATCAAGCCATTACAAACAATACATGGACACAGAGGGTATATAAAGGCTCAGAGTGAGGTGAATACTAGTGAGGTACCATTTCGATGTTCACTAGTGGTAGTAGTAGTAGTAGTAGTGGTAGTGGCAAAAGCAATTAATCCTTTTACTCATGTACGAATTAATTGCTTTTGCCACTACCACTACTACTACTACTACTACCACTAGTGAACATCGAAATGGTACCTCACTAGTATTCACCTCACTCTGAGCCTTTATATACCCTCTGTGTCCATGTATTGTTTGTAATGGCTTGATAAAGCTCCTGGAGAGCGAAACGTTGCCACAATAAATGTCACATTAGTTGCACTTGTGTCCTTTTACTTTACATAAAAGTTTAGAGCTGACCTGAAGATGCATTCTCCAGTTATTGCACAGAATACAACAACATTAGCAACTACAAAGCCTGTTCCTTAAAAAATAGGTTTCATTCATTTCGTACGATGTATCAGATATTAATGATTGAGGCCGTTTACAGTTGTTCCGTTTTTTCATTGGGAAAAGCGCTACACCCGTAGCGGGTCACATAGCACCTGTGGAATGGGAGACATTCAGATTCCATCCATGTTAGTTTAATATCTTTATTATGCACACCATACCCATCCTGTGGGCGGTAGTCAAAAGATTACAAAGGTACATAATGGGTCCAGTGACTGGACCCCAAAGTTATGATAGCTGAACTAGTTACAAAGGTAATGAACTCCAGGTAGATCTGGTCACAATCATGGCATCCATGGCAGAGGAAGATAAGTCTAGTTCCTTGGATCACGAACCCTTCACTAGCATCAAAGCAAAATAATGCAATAATGAAAAATCCCTTTGGAAAATTTTAATTTGCGAATTTTATTAAATTGTTTCAAATGTTATAGGTAGAGAATGCCTCTTCTTATCGTCTTCAAACCCTCAGTAAGGAAGTATCTTAATTGGAAGTATTTTTTAATTTATTTTGGGTTTTGTGGGTGTCAATTTGCCAACTGGCACCCACAAATGGCTTACCAGTCCACCCCATTAAAAATTAAGGTTATAACCATTTATTAAACCTGTATGGGTCATACAGCGGTGCCTGTAAGAACGCATTAGTTCAGATTCGGCCCCTGGAAGAGGGTAGGTCAAATTCCTTGGATATAGAGCTTTTCACGAGCGCCAGGAACCGTCCTGGAGAGGCCTTCATGGTGCTGATCTCCAGCTCCTGGGCTTCATGAGGGAAGGTCGAACTATAGCCCCTGGATTTCCTTAGGAAGATTAGCTGCAGGTCCTCTGCCTCCTGAGGGTTTAGAGATTAAACTGCTATCCCTCTTGCGTGGATTTAGGCGGCTTGGATTACACGATATATGGAATACCTTTCTCGGGTCGTGCATTACCTTTGTAACTAGTTCAGCTATCATAACTTTGAGGTCCAGTCCCTGGATCCATTATGTACCTCTGTAATCTTTTGACTACCGCCCACAGGATGGGTATGGTGTGCATAATAAACATATTAAACTAACGGATCGTGCAACGATGAAAATGTATCTAGTTTACACTTAAGTTTAATTTGTTATACTAGATAATGAGTATGTGAATAAGTAAGAAATTGTTGTTACCTGAACGAGAAATAGTGTTGCCCCACCGTCTTATTTTTCCTTAATACCTTTTGTACTGCAGTGAGCTGAGAGATTTGTTCTCACTATGACTACGTCCAGCAAGTGTGATGCAGCGTCCCTAGCAACCTGCCCTAGTAACTCGTCCTAGCAACCCTCCCTAGCAACCACTCTGCACCCTTTGCATTCATTGACCCCTCACGGAAGGTTCCTTGAAGTTGGTGAGGGGCTCTTGATTTAGGGAATTGGATCTGTGCTCCAGTTCCCCGAATTAAGCCTGAATGACTTTCACATCCCCCCCGGCGCTGTATAATCCTACGGGTTTAGCGCTTCTCCTTGATTATAATAACAGTAATAATGCATTCATTGAGGAAGAGGGAGCTGGGTTTATGGAATAGATATATATATATACCTTTCTTAGATTACTGAGGCAGTTACCTATAGGTGCTCGCTTCTGGGGGTTACTGCCATCATGGCCCGGTCCTAGACCAGGCCTGCCAGTTGCTGGCCTGATCGACCAGACTGTTGGTGCTTGGTGCCAGCAGTCCAACACATGCACTACAGTCCGGATGATCAAAAAATGGCTTAAGAAATTTGTCCTACCTGATCCTCATCTGATTTAATTCTCCTCATTAACTTCACATCTGCGAACAGGGACACTTCTGAGTCTAACCCTTCCATCATGTCATTCACATATACCAGAAATAGCACTGGTCCTACGACCAACCCCTGTAGAATCCCGCTCGTCACAGGTGCCCACTGTGATACCTCATCACGTACCATGACTCGTTGTTGCCTCCCTGTCAGGTATTCTCTGATCCATTGCAGTGCCCTTCCTGTTATACACGCCTGATCCTCTAGTTTCTGCACTAATCTCCTGTGAGGAACTGTGTCGAAGGCCTTCTTGCAGTCCAAGAAGATGCAATCAACCCACCCGTTTCTCTCGTGTCTTACTTCTGTTACTTTATCATAAAACTCCAGTAGGTACTCATCTAATTGTGGTTGCAGGGGTCGAGACTCAGCTCCTGGCCCCGCCTCTTCACTGATCGCTACTAGGCCCTCTCTCTCTCTGCGTCTGAGCTTTGTCATACCTCGTCTTAAAGCTATGTATGGTTCCTGCCTCCACTACGTCACTTGCTAGGCTATTTCACTTCCTGACGACTCTATGACTGAAGAAATACTTCCTAACATCCCTCTGACTCGTCTGAGCCTTCAGCTTCCAATTGTGACCCCTTGTTTCTGTGTCCCCTCTCTTGAACATCCAGTCTCTGTCCACCTTATCTATTCCACGCAGTATCTTGTATGTCGTTATTATGTCTCCCCTGACCCTTCTGTCCTCCAGTGTCGTCAGTCCGATTTCCCTCAACCTTTCATCGTAGGACATTTCCCTGAGCTCTGGAACTAGCCTTGATGCAAACCTTTGTACTTTCTCTAACTTCTTGACTTGCTTGACCAGGTGTGGGTTCCAAACTGGTGCTGCATACTCCAGTATGGGCCTAACGTACACAGTGTACAGTGTCTTGAATGATTCCTTATTAAGATATCGAAACGCTATTCTTAGGTTTGCCAGGCACCCATATGCTGAAGCAGTTATCTGGTTGATGTGTGCCTCCGGTGACGTGCTCGGTGTATAAAAGGATTTGTTTGGTGTTCTGGTAGCGGGGAGTAAATGATACGTCTTCGGAGGCTTCTTACTTTATTGTTAAGGCGTGGTGGGTACACAGGCTTGTGTGTTGTGCCCATGGCCCGGGCAGGGCCATCCCACGAGCGAGAGCTAGGAGTAGGCCTTGTGTCTTCCTGCTAGGCTGCTGTGAGAAATAGGCAAGGGCATGCAGGCTGACGTGCCCACCGAGAGGCCTAGCTACAGAGGGCAGCACCTTAGTGGCACGAAATATGAACTAAGCTGGCAGACAGCATGGGCTGTCTGTGCAGACAGTACAGGCTGTCTACATACGCTCGGCCACCTACCGCGCGTCGTCCCGATGCCACAATACTGGTGGTAAAAGAAACTCGGTCTCTCTCTCGTAGGAACAGGGCACAGAACACAAAATAAAAACATATATATACATATGGACATGGAAAAAAACTTCCTACAGGGAGGGAAGAAAAAAACATGTGGGGTATGCTAAACATCGTGGTCATAGGCAGTGAGCGTCGAAGGGCATCACTGCACGCCTTCCTGCGTCTAGACAGATACTGCAACACAGGAGACATCGCTGCGGCTGAGCTGTGACGTAACAGGTTACGGTCTCCTCTGGAACGGTGAAGCAGTCATCGTAGGAGTCGCTGCAGGTGTTCACTCAACCTGGGGCACGACATGCTGGTGCCCTCGAGTGAGGCATCGACAAAACTCGGCAACTGGGCAGGACTTCTGGCAAGCGACTCAGGAGGACACTTCTCGACTGGTACTGTCGCTGGGCTGTCACTGCCGGCGAGCGTGGAGCGAGTTGTGGAGCGAGTCGTGGCAGAGACGACTGGGCGAAACATCTGGGAGTCGTAACATCATACACCAGACTGCAGTGAGAGAGCTAGCAGTCAAACAGGTTACAGAGGTACATAATTGGTCCAGGGACTGGACTCCAAAGTTTTGATAGCTGAGCAAGTTACAGAGGTAATGAATTCACAATTTACAAATGTAATGAACTCACAATTTACAAAGGTAATGAACTCCAGGTAGGTCTAGTCACAATCATGACAAGTTACAAAGGTATTTACAGATTACAGAGGTACGTAATGGGTCCAGGGACTGGGCTCCCAAAGTTGTGATGGCTGAACTAGGTACAAGGTAATGAACTCACAAGTTACAAAGGTAATGAATCCTGTAAGAATGGTTACTTACGTTTATACATGGCTACAATCATGAACAAATTATAGTGTAATGAGCAATTCACACTTCCACACCCGGTCACAACTGTAGTGAGTTATTGGTGCAAATATTGATTGTTGAGACACACACACACACATACAAATTCATACACACACACACACACACACACACATAAACACACACACACACACACACACACACACACACACACACACACACACATACACACACACACACACACACACACATACACAAACTCATACACACGCACACACACTCATACACACGCACACACACACTCATACACACGCACACACACACACTCATACACACACACACACTCATGCACACACACACACTCATATACACTCATACACATACACACGCACACACAAACACACACACACACACACGGGAACAGTCTATAGTTTTAAGGCGAGGTATGATAGAGCTCATGGAGCAGGGAGAGAGAGGACCTAGTAGCAATCAGCGAAGAGGCGGGGCCAGGAGCTGCGACTCGACCCCTGCAACCACAAATAGGTGAGTACAAATAGGTGAGTACACAGGAGCTTGGACTCGACCCCTGCAATCTCAACTAGGTGAGTGCACACACATACACACACACACACACACACACACACACACACACACACACACACACACACACACACACACACACACACACACACACACACACACATGCACACATGTGGTAATGCTTTATTTACAGCTAGCAAAGTCAGGGTATTTCTCCAGAATGGTCTGCAATATACCACTGTGGATAAAGTACTTTGCCATTTCTTGAACATTTATGAGCGAGTTGTTTCTAAATTCATTAATTTTATCGCACTCCAGTACATAATGACGCAGGGTGTGACAATAGTCCATCTGGCAAAGTTTACATTTCGTTTGGTCTACATCTGGTGGTGGTGATTTAACCTGCCAAAGATACTTGTAACCCAGCCGGAGCCGGGCAGTAGTGACATCCAAGAGTCTGCTTATTTTGTTGGATGCACCATAGACATGTGGCTCCTCCTGCATGATAGAATGATGATAGATGGACTCACTGGTGTCAATCTCCCTGAGCCTTAAGTCCATAAAATTCAGTTGAAGTTCTTTTCGTATTATTGTTCTCAAACTACTACCTGACAAGCCAAGATTGTAATCTGTAATCTACTCCCTCTTTGAAAGCATACAGCTTAGCCAATTTATCAGTTCTATCATGCATCTGAAGACCAATGTGAGATGGAATCCACAGCATGTGCACTCTGACTCCACTGTCCACAATCCTACCATACCTGTGTCTGGCTTCTGACACAAGTATGCAACAATTTATGCTTAATGAGTTGAGAGCATTTATGGACGACAGAGAATCAGTTACAATTAAACTGTCAATCTTTGATACATAGATGCATTTCAGTGCAAGGAGTATGGCAAACAGTTCTGTCTGAAGGGTAGAGGCCCAATTATTGATGCGTGCTCCAATTTCTTTAAGAGAGCCATCACTCTGTACGACAACAGCAGCACTACCAGCTGCACCAGTGGATTGGTGAACAGAACCATCAGCGTAAATAATTTGCGAGAGTGTGTGCTATGTGACTAAGTTATCAATACAGCTTAAGGCCTCATGTTTGGCTTCAAGGCGAAGTTTTGGTTGTGATTTAAGAAGTAGTTTGGGGGGAAATGGAGGAATGGTAGTTTGGAATGGGGTAATATTCCATGGAGCGGAGAAGTGCCGCTGTTGCCTTACTTGACATAGATCATGTATCTGATTCATGCGGAGGTCGGTTCCAGTTTTTTCGGTCCATCTGGAGGAGTGTTCACCAGTGCTGAGGAAAGTTTGGAGGGCTTCTGTGCAGGGGTTTGAATGAGCTTGCCTGAGCATATTAACCCCAATTAGGATATTTCTTTCAGTAACACGATCTCTTATGCTTGGAATATCAAGTTCTTTTTGCATATTTAAAATTTTGGCAGTACGAGGGCATCCTAAAATGATCCTCATTGCTTCGTTCTGCAGTTTTTCCAGCCCTCCAAGCTTCCAGTCAGACACAAGAGCAAGTAGTGGCGCAGCATAATCAACCAATGATCTAATATAAGCAAGATACATCATTTTCACAATTTTAACATTAGCACCATACCTGGGGTGAAGCCCTGCCACAACTCTAAGTGCTCTTAGTCGTTCTTTGTATTGGCGACAAAGTCTTGTTACAACAGGTCCAAGTAGTGGAACCTCAAAACCTAGATACCTGTATCTGCTTACATATTCTAGAAGAGACCCATCATGCAATTGGATCTGACGAACTGTGCCTCTCTGTCGAGGAGGACGCCTATTGAGTATCTTTGTTTTATCAGTAGAGATTATCAACCCCAGGTCCTGACACGAGGCTAGTACATGATTAAGAATGTTTTGGGTGTTGGAGAATCCGGTGGTGTGAATCATTATATCATCAGCAAAACTAATCACATAATGATGGGGCTGACTAGGCATAGCATTAAGTAATGCATTAATTAGAATATTGAACAGTGTGGGACTGAGCACACCTCCCTGTGGGGTTCCTAATTCAAAGTCTTTAGTTACACTTCTATGTCCCTGGAACAACACAGACGATTTTCTGTTGGACAGGTAGCCTTTAATCCAGCGGAGAAGCCATCCTCCAACATCCATTCTGGCAAGTTCACTAATGATTACATGTCGGTTGGCTACATCGAAAGCGGATTTAAGGTCAAGGAAGGTAGTGTATGAGCTGTCAGTGTGCAGGGTGAGAAAGGTGGCTATGCAATCATGCACGCTCTTTCCATGCATGAAACCATGTAACCGGGGAGACAAAAATTGTTTGATTCTGTACATGAGACGATTAAGAATCATTCTCTCAAATGTTTTACACAAGCAGCTAGTAAGAGATATTGGCCAAAATGCATTTTGTTGATTGGGCTTAGGAATTGGAATGATGAGGCTGTTGGTCCAAGATTGAGGGAGCTCCCCAGTTACATAGCTCATGTTATATAATTCAAGTAATGGATTACCTGGTCAAAGTGACATCATCTTCGTGCAGGCTGCTCACTGAAGCTTGTGACATGAGGCTGACACAGCGCCTGCCGACAGGGTAACTGCGGCTTGACTAGTGTCATTGAATCTCTCTGCAGTTGGAGTTATAGCAGAGGTTAGTCTAAGCATCCCCAGACTTGTTTCTCTACATATAACTGCACTCTGAAGGTCTGGCCGTGAAGTGAAACAAATCTCGACGGGAATCATAGCAGGTACGATTCTGCAGAACATCACGAGCGACGAGCATAAAAGCTTTCTGTACAAGGGGGCTCGGGCTCAGGGCTGTCTGATAACAACTGGCAAATGCACTGGTCACATCGGGTGACTTAGCACAGTGGTGCTACTCAGGTCTGGCTCAGACCTCACTGGACACACGGAAACTACACACCCGCGGTACATACGGTACACTAACATGTGAGAACACTGACTGAGAGGAATTAATTAACACACGACATATATCTTCTCTCAATCTTCTCGACAATACTGAAATAATTACTAGAAACACTCGATGTGACATCATGTGATGTCAGGCGTGATGTCGCGAGGTGACGTCAGCAGCACTGTGACGTCAGCAGACATCTCGAGGTGACGTCAGGCAGACATCGTGACGTCATGAAGTCGGGCAGCATCGTCGGTGACGTCAATGTGATGCGGGCAGCAGACCACAGCATGAGGCCTGGGACATCTGGTAACTCACGTGACTTGTAGATACACGTGACATCGCCCACACCCACGTGGCGTCGTGATCCACATGGTGTCGTGATCTACGTGGCATGCTGATCTACGTGGCTTGCTGATCTATGTAGCTTCGAGTGGCCTCGGGTACTCAGATACACAGCTCTGGCAATGAATCACACGAAAAACAGCAGAAAACACAGCAGAGGGAGTGAGTAGTGGTGAGTGGTGTATGGTAGGCTGGTGAGGTGTGAGAGTACAGCAGGGCGAGGCAAGGAGCGGCTACTTCCTCCTCCCACAAACACATGGAGAACTCACACTTGACATAGAAATCGCCACAAAACTCACCTCTGGCTTGCTGAAACAGCTGTGCTGAGCTGAACAACAACAGCAACATACAAGTGACGCTGAACACATGACTTGAGAAACAGTGTGGGACGCTGTAGCGTGGGGTCACTGGGACACCACTTACAATTCTCGGAGAAATTCGGCAAATTTCGGCTGGATCCTGCTTGTACCTGAGTCTGGATGCTCAAACGTGCAGACACGACATCAGGATAACTCGTTAAGAGACAGATGCTTCTTGCATGGGATGATGAAGTGAAGATGACTTCATTCCTTCCTTCCTCTCTCTGGGCAAACACAACTGCTGCGACCACCGCTGCTACCATTTATAAAAGGATTTGTTTAGATGTTCTGGTAGCGGGGAGTAAATGATACATCTTCGGAGGCTTCTTACTTTATTGTTAAGTCGTGGTGCGTACACAGGCTTGTGTGTTGTGCCCATGGCCCGGGCAGGGCCATCCCACGAGAGAGAGCTAGGAGTAGGCCTTGTGTCTTCCTGCTAGGCCGCTGTGAGAGTGAGACAAGGGCATGCAGGCTGACGTGCCCACCAAGAGGCCTAGCTACAGAGGGCAGCCCCTTAGTGGCACAAAATATGAACTAAGCTGGCAGACAGCATGGGCTGTCTGTGCAGACAGTACAGGCTGTCTACAGGTGTTATGGTCACCCCAAGATCTTTCTCCTTGAGTGAGGTTTGCAGTCTTTGTCCACCTAGCCTATACTCTGTCTGCGGTCTTATTTGCCCTTCTCCAATCTTCATGACTTTGCATGGTTGAATTCTTGAAACCAGTTTCTGGACCACGTGTCCAGTCTGACCAGGTCTCTTTGTAGTCCTGCCTGATCCTTATCCGATGTAGGATGACAAAGTTGATCCCATGTATCAGAAATCTTCCCTATTTATTTACAATTTACAATTTGAGCATACATACAGAGGTACAAAAAAATACAGATAAGAGCAGCATGCCAAAGCCACTTATACTATGCATAGCATTTCGGGCTGGCTTAAAATTAACTAAGCAATGATGAAATCAGTGATAATACATTATTGTAAACAGATAACTATAAAGCACAAATGAGTATTACAAAGACAGGTCATATGGTTGCATGCATTGTTGTACATTATGAGGATAGACTGAGGTTCCTGAATCTACACTCTCTAGAAAGGCATAGAATTAGGGGGGTTATGATTGAGGTGTATAAATGGAAGACAGGAATAAATATAGGGGATGTAAATAACGTGCTGAAAATATCTAGCCTAGACAGGACTCGTAGCAATGGTTTTAAGTTGGAAAAATTCAGATTCAGGAAGGATATAGGAAAGCACTGGTTTGGTAATAGAGTTGTGGATGAGTGGAACAAACTCCCAAGTACAGTTATTGAGGCTAAAACGTTGTGTAGTTTTAAAAATAGGTTAGATAAATACATGAGTGGGTGTGGGTGGGTGTGAGTTGGACCTGATTAGCTTGTGCTACTAGGTCAGTTGTCGTGTTCCTTCCTTAAGTAAATGTGACCTGCCCTGACTAGGTTGGGGCATTGGCTTAAGCCTTTAGGAGACTTGGACATGCCTCGCATGGGCCAGTAGGCCTGCTGCAGTGTTCCTTCTTTCTTATGTTCTTATGTTATGTTCTTAACAGGGACACTTCAGAGTCTATCTCTTCCATCATGTCATTCACATATATGAAAAATAGCACTGGTCCTAGAACTGACCCCTGTGGGACCCCGCTCGTCACAGGCGTCCAGGTGTGTGTGTGTGTGTACTCGCCTAGTTGAGGTTGCAGGGATCGATTCATAGCTCCTGGCCCCTCCACTTCACTGGCCGCTACTGGGTCACTCTCCCTGCACTATGAGCTTTATCATACCTCTGCTTAAAGCTATGTGTGTGTGTGCGTGTGTACTCACCTAATTGTGGTTACAGGGGTCGAGACTCAGCTCCTCCCCCACCCCCCGTGTGTGTGTACTCACCTAATTGTGGTTGCAGGGGTCGAGACTCAGCTCCTGGCCCCGCCTCTTCACCGACCGTTACTAGGTCCTCTCTCCCCCTGCTCCACGAGCTTTATCATATCTCGTCTTAAAACTATGTATAGTTCCTGCCTCCATTACATCGCTTGCCAGACTATTCCACTTCCTAACTACTCTGTGACTGAAGAAATACTTCCTAACATCCCTTTGACTCATCTGAGTCTTCAGCTTCCAATTATGACCCCTTGTTTCTGTGTCCCATCTCTGGAGCATCCTGTCTCTGTCCACCTTGTCTATTCCACGTAGTATTTTGTATGTCGTTATCATGTCTCCCCTGACCCTCCTGTCCTCCAGTGTTGTCAGACCGATTTCCCTTAACCTTTCCCCATAGGACGTTCCCCTTAGCTCTGGAACTAGCCTTGTTGCAAACCTTTGCACTTTCTCTAATTTCTTGACGTGTTTGACCAGGTGTGGGTTCCGAACTGGTGCTGCATACTCCAGTATGGGCCTGACGTACACAGTGTATAAAGTCTTGAAGGATTCCTTACTGACGTACCGGAATGCTATTCTCAGGTTTGCCAAGCGCCCTTATGCCGCAGCCATAATACCAACTTACCTCATAATTTGTAATATTTTAAAATAAAGAATTAAACTAAGTCTGCCCGAAATGCCTAGCCATGCTAGGCGTTCTAGTGGTACACTCTGTAATCATTATTTAACTACATGTAAACCACACAACAACCAAATTCTGTAAATTCAACATTGTAATCTTTATAGAGAATAAACTTTGAATTTGAATTTGAATTTGAATGTGTGCTTCTGGCGATGTACTCGGTATTATACTCACTCCTAGGTCTTTCTCCTTGAGTGAGGTTTGCAGCCTTTGGCCACCTAGCTTATACTCTGTCTGCAGTCTTCTTTGCCCTCCTCCGATCTTCATGACTTTGCATTTGGCGGGGTTAAATTCTAGGAGCCAGTTTCTGGACCACACATCCAGCCTGTCTAGGTCTCTTTGTAGACCTATCTGGTCCACGTCTGATTTAATTCTCCTCATTAACTTCACGTCATCTGCAAACAGGGACACTTCTGAGTCTATCCCTTCCGTCATGTCGTTCACATATACCAAGAATAGCACTGGTCCCAGGACTGACCCCTTTGGGAACCCCGCTCGTCACTGGGGCCCACTGTGATACCTCATCACGGACCATGACTCGCTGTTGCCTCCCTGTTAGGTATTCTCTGATCCATTGCAGTGCCCTTCCTGTTATACGTGCCTGTTCCTCTAGCTTCTGTACTAATCTCTTGTGAGGAACTGTGTCGAAGGCCTTATTGCAGTCCAAGAAAATGCAATCAACCCACCCCTCCCTCTCATTTCTTACTTCAGTTACCTTGTCGTAAAACTCCAGAAGGTTTGTGACACAGGATTTGCCTTCCGTGAATCCGTGCTGGTTGGCATTTATACTCTTGTTCAGTTCCAGGTGCTCCACCACTCTCCTCCTGGAGTTTACCTGGAGAGAGTTTCGGGGGTCAACGCCCCCGCGGCCCGGTCTGTGACCAGGCCTCCTGGTGGATCAGCGCCTGATCAACCAGGCTGTTGCTGCTGGCTGCACGCAAACCAACGTACGAGCCACAGCCCGGCTGATCAGGAACTGACTTTAGGTGCTTGTCCAGTGCCAGCTTGAAGACTGCCAGGGGTCTGTTGGTAATCCCCCTTATGTGTGCTGGGAGGCAGTTGAACAGTCTCGGGCCCCTGACACTTATTGTATGGTCTCTTAACGTGCTAGTGACACCCCTGCTTTTCATTGGGGGGATGGTGCATCGTCTGCCAAGTCTTTTGCTTTCGTAGTGAGTGATTTTCGTGTGCAAGTTCGGTACTAGTCCCTCTAGGATTTTCCAGGTGTATATAATCATGTATCTCTCCCTCCTGCGTTCCAGGGAATACAGGTTTAGAAACCTCAAGCGCTCCCAATAATTGAGGTGTTTTATCTCCGTTATGCGCGCTGTGAAAGTTCTCTGTACATTTTCTAGGTCGGCAATTTCACCTGCCTTGAAAGGTGCTGTTAGAGTGCAGCAATATTCCAGCCTAGATAGAACAAGTGACCTGAAGAGTGTCATCATGGGCTTGGCCTCCCTCCTGATAATCTTTTCCAAGACTTTGCATACTATACATGTCAGTGACACTGGTCTATAATTTAGTGCTTCATTTCTGTCTCCCTTCTTAAAGATGGGGACTACATTTGCCTTCTTCCATACTTCAGGTAGTTGCCCAGTTTCAAGGGAAGCGTTGAAGATTTTGGTTAGTGGAACACGTAGTGTCCCTGCTCCCTGTCTAAGGACCCACGGAGAGATGTTGTCCGGTCCCACCGCCTTTGAGGTATCAAGGTCACTTAGGAGCTTCTCCACCTCCTCAGCTGTGTGTAATTCATCCAAAACTGGTTGGTATATCCCTTGTTGCTGTACGCCACTGTTTTGTCTTCCCGTTGTCCCTTCAGCCTCCACTGTAAATACTTCCTGTGTGTGTGTGTACTCACCTATTTGTGGTTGCAGAGGTCGAGTCTTAGCTCCTGGCCCCGTGTGTGTGTGTGTGTGTGTATACTCGCCTATTTGTGGTTGCAGGGATCTGATCACAGTTCCCGGCCCCGGGTGCTACTGTTGACCATAACCCGGATTGAAATAAGTTAGAGTTTTTGACTTTATTGGGTTATTCTAGGCTATTTTCTGCGTAAGTTAATATATAAGACGATTTCATAATTTAAACTTGTGAATTAATCTATCTTGATGTGTACTACGCACTACATACACATACCCGGTAGTCAAAGAATTAAGAGGCATGTAATAGGCCCAGGGACTACACCCAACTTCTTTGTTTGTTAGGTAAGTTACAATGGTAATGAAGTATTGTATACTGAATTGAGATCTGGACCTGAATATACTAAAAAAAGTGGTTTTAACAAGTTATAATTGTCTAGATTCGCATATTTTTTATGGTCGCTTAGTTTACCATAACTTATTATAATTTTTTATTATTATTACTTTGCTATAGTGAGTCAAATATTGAGCAATGATTGAAGTGTATAATATAGAAGTGAGAGCTGGAGACAGCTGAGTGATGAGTGATATTATTAAACTATCTGACAACAACCTTTGTACTGGCCAGGAGTGCTTGTTATCACTACTGTTGTAGCTGTGTTGGTGACCACACTTGTTTCTTTATTGCTGTAGCTGTGTTGGTGAGCACACCTGTCTGCACTGCTGTACCTGTGTTGGTGAGCACATGATTGCTACACATGTGATAGCACATGACACTGCTATAGCTGTTAGTGACCACCTCTCTACACTGCTGTACCTGTGTTAGTGACCACCTCTCTACACTGCTGTACCTGTGTTAGTGACCACCTCTCTACACTGCTGTACCTGTGTTAGTGACTACCTCTCTACACTGCTGTACCTGTGTTAGTGACCACCTCTCTACACTGCTGTATCTGTGGCGAGTACATGACACTGCTGTGCATGTGTAGGTGACAACACCCGTCTACATCTACACTGCTGTACCTGTGTTGATCACATCTGTCACTACACAATTGTACCTGTGTTGGTGAGCACACCACATACTCTACACTGCTGTACCCATGTTGGTGAGGACACTGTCTTTACACTGCTGTACATGTGTTGAAGACAGTCCCAACATTCTTATAGTAGAAAGACAGTGTCATGTAGACTCCATACTGAATTTTAAAAACATAATGTACTTATAGATGCACATCATCGAGAATTGTACCTTCGAGTACTTGCACTGTTACATCTTATGAATAGTGTCTTGCTGAAATATACAAGGGACATTGTAATGCGAGTATGTTAGCAAAAGATCTGTGTCTTGGTGTATATGTACCGAGTTTTTTTTATTCCCTAATTTGAAGAATGAATCTTAAATGATTTTAAGTGTGCAGGTGAATTGCAACCTCTTGCTACAGTTTAAAAGAATAACAGTGGAGCACTACAGTAAGCTTATTTGCCCATACTAGTTAGGTCTAACTCATATCAAACCACACCCAGTTCAAATTAAATTTTATTTCTTTGCAGAGGTTATAACGTGTAAATGCATATAAAGTGTTGATGGGTACAAAGAAAGCCCTGTTACTTAAGCTACCCAAAGTTCTTGCTTCTAAGTTAAGTTCTCGTCTTAAAACTTTATCAGCCTGGTATAAATGTATTTGTATTCGTGTGAGAATCATGTTACATTGCTTAGTGATTGTAGAATGTAGATACAGTATAAAAAAAATAATTTGAGGACAACCCCAGTGTCCTCGGAACTATTTATTGTCAGCACGATATTTGTTTTGTCTCCTTTAGATTTTGTGTACAGTGTATCATCCTTGACGCAATTTTAGTACAAACGGTAGTAATTTATATTCATATTTGTATCGTACAAAAGTGCATGCTTTGATGACTTAACCTAGGAAAGCTGTACATTTCTGTTAATAGCTATGTATGTTTATCTACATGTGGGTTACAAAATTTACAGTAATACTTTTACCTAATTCACTTGAAAGATGAAAGTTTTTAATTACTTACACCAATGGGTTAATAAATGATTCCTAAATCTTAAAACTTCAAATCTAGATGCCCAAAGTTCATACATTATTAATACTACATTGTAGTATAAATTTTTTTTTTTTTTTTTTTTTTTTTTTTTTTTTTTTTTTTTTTTTTTTTTTTTTTATTATCACACCGGCCGATTCCCACCAAGGCAGGGTGGCCCGAAAAAGAAAAACTTTCACCATCATTCACTCCATCACTGTCTTGCCAGAAGGGTGCTTTACACTACAGTTTTTAAACTGCAACATTAACACCCCTCCTTCAGAGTGCAGGCACTGTACTTCCCATCTCCAGGACTCAAGTCCGGCCTGCCGGTTTCCCTGAATCCCTTCATAAATGTTACTTTGCTCACACTCCAACAGCACGTCAAGTATTAAAAACCATTTGTCTCCATTCACTCCTATCAAACACGCTCAAGCATGCCTGCTGGAAGTCCAAGCCCCTCGCACACAAAACCTCCTTTACCCCCTCCCTCCAACCCTTCCTAGGCCGACCCCTACCCCGCCTTCCTTCCACTACAGACTGATACACTCTTGAAGTCATTCTGTTTCGCTCCATTCTCTCTACATGTCCGAACCACCTCAACAACCCTTCCTCAGCCCTCTGGACAACAGTTTTGGTAATCCCGCACCTCCTCCTAACTTCCAAACTACGAATTCTCTGCATTATATTCACACCACACATTGCCCTCAGACATGACATCTCCACTGCCTCCAGCCTTCTCCTCGCTGCAACATTCATCACCCACGCTTCACACCCATATAAGAGCGTTGGTAAAACTATACTCTCATACATTCCCCTCTTTGCCTCCAAGGACAAAGTTCTTTGTCTCCACAGACTCCTAAGTGCACCACTCACTCTTTTTCCCTCATCAATTCTATGATTCACCTCATCTTTCATAGACCCATCCGCTGACACGTCCACTCCCAAATATCTGAATACGTTCACCTCCTCCATACTCTCTCCCTCCAATCTGATATTCAATCTTTCATCACCTAATCTTTTTGTTATCCTCATAACCTTACTCTTTCCTGTATTCACCTTTAATTTTCTTCTTTTGCACACCCTACCAAATTCATCCACCAATCTCTGCAACTTCTCTTCAGAATCTCCCAAGAGCACAGTGTCATCAGCAAAGAGCAGCTGTGACAACTCCCACTTTGTGTGTGATTCTTTATCTTTTAACTCCACGCCTCTTGCCAAGACCCTCGCATTTACTTCTCTTACAACCCCATCTATAAATATATTAAACAACCACGGTGACATCACACATCCTTGTCTAAGGCCTACTTTTACTGGGAAAAAATTTCCCTCTTTCCTACATACTCTAACTTGAGCCTCACTATCCTCGTAAAAACTCTTCACTGCTTTCAGTAACCTACCTCCTACACCATACACTTGCAACATCTGCCACATTGCCCCCCTATCCACCCTGTCATACGCCTTTTCCAAATCCATAAATGCCACAAAGACCTCTTTAGCCTTATCTAAATACTGTTCACTTATATGTTTCACTGTAAACACCTGGTCCACACACCCCCTACCTTTCCTAAAGCCTCCTTGTTCATCTGCTATCCTATTCTCCGTCTTACTCTTAATTCTTTCAATTATAACTCTACCATACACTTTACCAGGTACACTCAACAGACTTATCCCCCTATAATTTTTGCACTCTCTTTTATCCCCTTTGCCTTTATACAAAGGAACTATGCATGCTCTCTGCCAATCCCTAGGTACCTTACCCTCTTCCATACATTTATTAAACAATTGCACCAACCACTCCAAAACTATATCCCCACCTGCTTTTAACATTTCTATCTTTATCCCATCAATCCCGGCTGCTTTACCCCCTTTCATTTTACCTACTGCCTCACGAACTTCCCCCACACTCACAACTGGCTCTTCCTCACTCCTACAAGATGTTATTCCTCCTTGCCCTATACACGAAATCACAGCTTCCCTATCTTCATCAACATTTAACAATTCCTCAAAATATTCCTTCCATCTTCCCAATACCTCTAACTCTCCATTTAATAACTCTCCTCTCCTATTTTTAACTGACAAATCCATTTGTTCTCTAGGCTTTCTTAACTTGTTAATCTCACTCCAAAACTTTTTCTTATTTTCAACAAAATTTGTTGATAACATCTCACCCACTCTCTCATTTGCTCTCTTTTTACATTGCTTCACCACTCTCTTAACCTCTCTCTTTTTCTCCATATACTCTTCCCTCCTTGCATCACTTCTACTTTGTAAAAACTTCTCATATGCTAACTTTTTCTCCCTTACTACTCTCTTTACATCATCATTCCACCAATCGCTCCTCTTCCCTCCTGCACCCACTTTCCTGTAACCACAAACTTCTGCTGAACACTCTAACACTACATTTTTAAACCTACCCCATACCTCTTCGACCCCATTGCCTATGCTCTCATTAGCCCATCTATCCTCCAATAGCTGTTTATATCTTACCCTAACTGCCTCCTCTTTTAGTTTATAAACCTTCACCTCTCTCTTCCCTGATGCTTCTATTCTCCTTGTATCCCATCTATCTTTTACTCTCAGTGTAGCTACAACTAGAAAGTGATCTGATATATCTGTGGCCCCTCTATAAACATGTACATCCTGAAGTCTACTCAACAGTCTTTTATCTACCAATACATAATCCAACAAACTACTGTCATTTCGCCCTACATCATATCGTGTATACTTATTTATCCTCTTTTTCTTAAAATATGTATTACCTATAACTAAACCCCTTTCTATACAAAGTTCAATCAAAGGGCTCCCATTATCATTTACACCTGGCACCCCAAACTTACCTACCACACCCTCTCTAAAAGTTTCTCCTACTTTAGCATTCAAGTCCCCTACCACAATTACTCTCTCACTTGGTTCAAAGGCTCCTATACATTCACTTAACATCTCCCAAAATCTCTCTCTCTCCTCTGCATTCCTCTCTTCTCCAGGTGCATACACGCTTATTATGACCCACTTCTCGCATCCAACCTTTACTTTAATCCACATAATTCTTGAATTTACACATTCATATTCTCTTTTCTCCTTCCATAACTGATCATTTAACATTACTGCTAGTATAAATATCTACCCAAAATGATACTGCCTTACACCCAATTATAGCATTCTCATACTGTAAACTACTTTCAACAACTTGCAATGTTATACGTATTTCCATAATATAATTTCAATATTCATTATTGAAACTATTGTAATTAAAGTAAAATTATACTCTGCTATAAACAAAAAAAAATGTACAAGTTAAAATGTGATCAATTTCTTTAGCATTAAGTAGTCTGTAAGCCATTAAATTAAGTCTGCCCATAATGACTAGGCATGATAGTGGCTCTTTGCACTGTAACTCATTATTGTAATTTCATCTGTGTAATCTTGCAAAGAAATAAAATTTGTTTTGTTTTATAAAGCCAAGCAGTGGATTATTTACAGTGGGATTCTTGGGTACTCTCCCTTGGATGCAATCCACAACTCCTACTCACAAGTACAGTGGACCCCCGGTTAATGATATTTTTTCATTCCAGAAGTATGTTCAGGTGCCAGTACTGACCGAATTTGTTCCCATAAGGAATATTGTGAAGTAGATTAGTCCATTTCAGACCCCCAAATATACACGTACAAACGCACTTACATAAATACACTTACATAATTGGTCGCATTGGAAGGTGATCGTTAAGCGGGGGTCCACTGTATCTACTTACTGCTTGGTGAACATGGGCAGTAGCTGCTGGGAGACTGTCTCTCACATTGCCCCTGATTAGAAGTTGAGTTTTCTCAGTTATGATCTGAGTGCTGTAACAGTGAGCAAAGGAATACCTCTTTGAGCTACATAAGAAACTTTGGTCAAGACAGTTACTGTAATACATATCCTAGGCATAGATTATACTATCAGTTTATTACAAATTTAGTTTCTAACAGTGTACAGGCAGGCCCTACTTGTACAGCAGGTTATCTGTAATTTGCAGTAATTTTACTTTGTTACCTGGTGGAGAGATGGTGTCAACTGGCATGAATGATAGTGGCAACTTGGAATAACCTTTAATCAGAGGAGCTTTGAAGCTCTGCTATTGAAAATGTAGATGGTTGTTATGGCTATCAAACATTGTTTCTTAACATATTCCTCAAATATTTGTGCCACTGAGATATCACTCAACATTTTTTATTAGTTCAACTGTATGACACTTGTGGGCTTAAGCTTAGTTTTATTTATTAAAGTTTCTGCTCAGCACTGAGAACTACACATTCCATCTTGGCATCACCACCTGCTTTAGAAACCATTGTTAACTACATTTAATTTGTTAGTCACAAAAAGCACTAAATCTAGGGAAAAATTGGATACTAAATGATGTTATACATGAGTGAGCACAAACAGTAAACTAACATGGGTACCCTACAGCTCAAGAAATGGCGAAATCGGACAGGTCCTGGATGTGGCAGCTTTGGCCTGGCAGACAAACATTAAAATGGTCTAACTTGGTCTGATGCTTCAGAAGACGTCTGAATGCTATTCCTACAGACAAAATCTGGAATTACTCCTTTCCCCCCTGTTTAGTCTGATACTTCCAATATGTATTTATCCAATAAGTTTTTGATCTTAAATTGCCCAAGTCCATTACTGAGAGGATTTTAATGTAATCATTAAAAAAATTAATTTGATATGCATTTAAAGAAATGTGATTAGACATGAGAATTTTCTAGTTAATTAAGATGTGTTAAACCATGGAATGGGTGAAGTTTGAACCCAGAGCGAGTTAAAACTCCAGGGCAGGATGTAAGCCACTTGGCCAGCTGGCTTCAATACATTTAGTTGGATAAATCTTATTATAGCCAGCTGGCCAAGTGGCTTATGCACTGGCCTGGAGTTTCGACTTGCTCACCATCAGTTCAAACCCTACCTCTTCTGTGGTTTGTTTACAATCATGTTAAGATTTCATTGGTTAAAATGTGATAGTTTATCTATGGTATGATTTTGTTGGCTAACTAATTTAAAAAAATTGTAATTGGTTACTGTTGTACAGGCAGTCTCTTCAGTGAGGTTGGCCCAGCCTCACTGTGGTCAGATATGTGACACATAATTTATCACCATCTAGATTTTATTTTAATTATGTATAGTATATACATAAAAGCACCTATGGTAGTTAGACTGACATGTGAAAACAGTAATTCAGTAAGACTAGAAATTACTCAAACCTTTCTATTGCAGGATTAAAGTTAAACTATTTTACCTAATTATTTATCAGTTTATAAATTTTGTTTTAAATAAACTAATTTTTATTTAGGATGAATAAGGCAGTCTTGCAGTGTACAAGATGGATGACAGCTTATTACCACTGTTTACTCTGTTTGCTTCCACAACCCTCATTGGTTTGGCTATAGGGAAGACCTTATCCAGGTTTCATCTTCCATATATTTGGTTGCACAAGGTTGGTATAATTTGCTGTATTGCTGATCATGAGAAAATGTTAGAGTTTTTTCATGTACAGTGGTCCCTCGTTTATAGTCATTAATCCGTTCCTGGAAGTGCGACTATTATCGAAATAGACTATTTTCGAATCGATTTTCCCCATAAGAAGTAATGTAAATAGTACAATTAATCCGTTCCTGACACCCAGAAGCATTAAAACAAAAAATTTTTTTACATGAAATATAGATGTAGTACATAAACAATACAATGGGACATGATGAATGAAACATTAACAGCATAACACTTGCCTTTATTGGCGATTCTTCTTAGTGTATGGAAGACTGGAGGAGGAGAGATTGGATTACTGTTTGGAAGGGGAATCCCCTTCCATCAACACCTCGGGTACCAAGTACTTTTCTGGGGTTACTCCTCTTCTGTTTCTCAATGCCACTAGGACCAGCTTGAGTCACTGGAGTCCTGTCTCGCAAAAAGTGTCCAGAGTGCTCTGTTTCTGGCGTCTCTTTAAAACTTGCCTAAAATGGGCCAAGACTCTGTCACTGTACAAGTTGCCAATATGGCTTGCATCATTCTTCTCAGGGTGATGTTTCTCCATAAATCTTTCCATCTTACCCCACATTTCAAAAATCTTAATTTCTGAAGAAGGCACCTTCTTCCATCTCTCTTCCTCCTCTGCAGCAAGATTCTGAGCTGCGATCTGTTGCTGTTCCTGCTGAAGCTCTTGCAGCTCCTTGGTAGTTAGCTCTTCATTGTGGTCCTCCACCAACTCTTCCACATCCTCCAAACTCGCATCCAACCCCATGGAACTCCCCAATGCCACAATAGATTTCACAACTGACATAGGCTCATCATGGTCAGCCATAAACCCTTCAAAATCCCTCTTGTGGACACACTCTGGCCACAATTTTCTCCAAGCAGCAACAGCTTCCTTGATTTCCTTTTTCTTTGCCATGATGGAAGATATGGTTGTATGGGGGTTTGTTATACATCCTGGCCAGTTCGGCCACACGTGCGCCACTTGCATATTGTTCAATGATGTTTTTCTTAGTCAATCGTATTTCTTGCCTTCTTTACCAAAGGCTTGGCACTAGGAGCTTTCTTTGGAGCCATGGTAGCTTATTTAGCACTGGCAAGCACTAAAATGAATGGAATATTGTGAAATATTTCGTATGAACAAGTGAGGGGACCGTCGCTCACTGGTAAACAATGGCACACTGGCTGGGAAGGGAGGCAGAGGCGACTCAGTGCCGTGAGTACGTGTCCAGGACGAATGGCAATTAGCGAGTCAACCAACCATTTGCGAGCCAATGTTTGGACAAAAATAACGTGACTATTTCCGAAAAGGACGACTATCGAGCCCGACGATTATCGAGGGACCACTGTACTGTAACAAAAAAAAATTAGTCGGACCCTTATGATAAAATTGCATACTATAATTTTAATGGAAAGGTTAAATGATTTTGAAGTACAATTTATTATTATTCACTTTGGACATGGATATTAGAATGCAAGCCATGCAAATTACATTATGCTTTTGGAGATCTTTAAAAAGTTTGGTAATTCACTGGCACAAAAGAATTTTTAGAATATAATACATTTCTTTGACAGATTATTCTTGCTTAACAAAGGTATTAGAAACAAATTCATGATATTCACTTTTAACTTCCTTTTACAAAAAGTTAAAAGTGAATATAGGGAAGAGTAAGGTGACGAGGATAACAAAAAAAAAATTACGTAACTGAAGATTGGATATCAGATTGGAGGGAGAGAGTACGGAGGAGGTGAATGTGTTCAGATATTTGGGAGTGGATGTGTCAGCAGATGGGTCTATAAAGGATGAAGTGAATCACAGAATTGAAGCGGGGAAAAAGGTGAGTGGTGCACTGAGGAGTCTGTGGAGATGAAGAACTTTATCCATGAAAGCAAAGAGGGGAATGTATGAGAGTATAGTTATACCAATGCTCTTGTATGGGTGTGAGGCATGGGTTGTGAATGTTGCAACAAGGAGACAGCTGGAGGCAGTGGAGATGTCATGGCTGAGGGCAATGTGTGGTGTGGATATAATGCAGAGAATCCATAGTTTGGAGATTAGGAGTATGTGTGGGATTACCAAAACTATTATCCAGAGGGCTGAGGAAGGGTTATTGAGTTGGTTTGGACATGTAGAGAGGATGGAACAAAATAGAATGACTTCGAGAGCATGTAAATCTGTAGTGGAGGGAAGGCAGGGTAGGGGTCGGCGTAGGAAGGGTTGGAGGGAGGGGGTAAAGGGGGTTTTGTGTGCGAGTGGCTTGGACTTCCAGCAAGCGTGCACGAGCGTGTTTGACAGGAGTAAATGGAGACGAATGGTTTTTAGGACATGTGCTGTTGGAGTGTAGGCAAGGTAACATTTATGAAGGGATTTGGGGAAACCGGCAGGCTGGACTTGATTCCTGGAGATGGGAAGTACAGTGCCAGCACTCTGAAGGAGGGGTGCTAATTTTGCAGTTTTATAACTGTAGTGTTAGCATGCCTTTGGCAAGACAGTGATGGAATGAATGATGAAAGTTTTTCTTTTTCGCACCACTCTGCCTTGGTGGGAAATGGCTGATGTGTCAATAAAAAAATTTCTGATATGAAAGTTTGTTAAGCAGTCTGGTTTTCTCATTAAGCCCCGTTTATAGTACAGTACAGCACAGCCTCTCCTCACTTGACGACGGAGTTCCATTCCTAAAACTACGTCTGTAAACTAAATCATCGCTAGGTGAGGAGCATACTATAATGGTAGTCATCCATCTTTTAACCCATAAACGGTCCAGGCAGATCTATGTTCACGTGTAGTGCTCCAAAAGTAGATCTACTTTTTTTTACATATTTTCAAATACAGTGGACCCTCGCTTAATGATCACCTCCCAATGCGACCAATTATGTAAGTGTATTTATGTAAGTGCGTTTGTACGTGTATGTTTGGGGGTCTGAAATGGACTAATCTACTTCACAATATTCCTTATGGGAACAAATACGGTTAGTACTGGCACCTGAACATACTTCTGGAATGAAAAAATATCGTTAACCGGGGGTCCACTGTATAACAAAAAAAAAAAAAATTACTTTTACATTTACTTTCAAATGTTGAAAAAACGTATATATACGTTTGGACCATTTACGGGTTAATATTGTTTTAATGTCACCTTTGCACCATTTATGTATAACATTTCTGGTATTTTTTTAAATGTTTATTCAGTAGTTTACTGTACTATATTGTAATAAACAGAATAGAGGAAATCAGCTCTTAATATACATTATTTAGGTATGCATGCTGGTCAGAGCCTGTCATAAGTCAGAGTTGTCGGTAAAAGAGTACAGTGGACCTCCTGAGTTTTGTGATTCCTGCATTTTGTGAATTTTGCCTTGCGGCAACTTTTCGTCAAAATATAGCCTTGCGTTTTGTGATTTGCTTTGCGATTCGTTGGTCATACGGTACGTGTCTGAACAGTCTGTGTCTGCACACTCCATTGTCAGTGTGGCATTGTTTGTTGCCGAGTAACCATTACCCCCCACGTGTTCGTACAATACATTTCATCATAATCCATTGGCTTTTTGTGCTTGCAACTGCTAAATAAGCCACCATGGGCCCAAAGAACACTCCTAGTGCCAGCCCTTTGGTAAAGAATGTGAGAAGCACGATAAAATTAAAGAAATTGCAAAATATGAAAGTGGAGTGTGTGTGGCCGAGCTTGCCAGGATGTATGGGAAGCCCTATTCAAACATCACTTCCACTGTGGTGGAGAAAAAGGAAATCAAGGAAGCTGTTGTTGTGAAAAGGGGTAGATATGCTCACAAGAGATCGCAAATAATCGAAGATGTAGAGAATTTGTTGGTGTGGACCAACCAAAAACAATTAGCAGGAGATAGTGTTATGCAGTCGATAATTTGTGAAAAGGCAAGGCAGTTGCATGCCAATCTCGTAAAGAAAATGCCTGGAACGAGTGCTGATGTTAGTGAATTTAAGGCCAGCAAAGGTTGGTTTGAGAGATTTAAGAAGCGTAGTGGCATACACAGTGGTAAGGCATGGCAAGGCTACAAGTTCTGACAAATGTGTGGCTGAAAAATTCGTGCATGAATTCAAGGTTTACGTAGTATGAAGGATTCCTTCCCCAATAATTGTTCAGTTGTGACGAAACAGGCCTCTTTTAGAAGAAAGTGCCAAAGAGGACCTACATCACATAGGAGGAAAAGGGCACTGCCAGGACACAAGCCTTTGAAAGACAGGCTAACACTCTTGTTCTGTGGTAATGCTAGTGGGGATTTCAGAGTGAAGCCTTTACTGGTGTATCACTCTGAAAATCCCAGTGTTTTCAAGAAAGTGTTGCCAAGAGTAAATTGTGTGTGATGTGGGTCACAAGGGACATTGTCCTTGATTGGTTCAGTGAAGTGTTTGGCCTGAGTGTGAAGAAGTACCTCATGGAAAATAAATTGCCACTCAAGTGCCTCCTAGTAATGGACAATGCTCCTGCTCATCCTCCAGACTTGGATGATCAAATGGTGGGGGAGTTTAGTTTCATCAGTGAATTTTCCCCCCTAATACTACTACTCTCATCCAGCCCATGGCCCAGCAGATCTTTTCAAAACTCAAATAACTCTACCCCAAAGCAGTGCATCAAAGATGCTTTGATGTGACCTCAGACACTGAATTGACCCTAAGAGAGTTCTGGAAAGATCACTTCAATATCCTCAATTGCATAACTCTTATAGATAAGGCTTGGCAGGGAGTGACTTCCAGGACTTTGAACTCTGCTTGGAGAAAATTGTGGCCAGATTATTGTCTTGTCAAAGATTTTGAAGGGTTTGAGCCTGACCCTGACAACCCTATGCCAGTTGTGGAATCTATTGTGGCTTTGGGGAAGTCCATGGGATTGGATGCGAGTGGCCAGGATGGGGAAGAGTTGGTGGAGGACCAGTGAAGAGTTAACCACTGAAGAGCTGCAAGAACTTCATCTGCAACAGCAACAGAGCACAGCTGAGGAGATTGCTTCACAGGAGGAGGAAGAGAGAGGGAAGGTGCCTTCAGTGATTAAGGAGATTTGTGCTATGTGGAGTAGGATGCAAAGATTTGTGGAGGAACATCACCTTAACAAAGCTGTTGCAGGCCGTGTCTGTGACATGTTCATTGACAGTGTTTTGTCCTATTTTAGGGAAATTTTAAAGACGCTGGAAACAGAGCTCTCTGGAACAATTTTTTAAGCGACAGGGATCCAGTGACTCAAGCTGGTCCTAGTGGTATTAACCCTTAAATGGTCCAAACGTATATATACACGTTTTTTCAACATTTGAAAGTATGTAAAAAAATGTAGATCATTTTTTTTTTCCCCCCCCATTTGAAAATGTGTGAAAAAAAAAAACTTATCTGCATTTGTTTTTTTATGTTCGAAAATATGTAAAAAAAAAAAAGTAGATCTACGTTTGGAGCACTACGGATTTGAACGTCTATCTGTTTGGACCGTTTAGGGGTTAAAAACAGAGGAGGGGAGTAACCCCGGATAAGGACTGGGTACCTAAAGTCTTTATGGAAAGGGATTCCCCTTGCAAACAATAGTGTAACTTGATCCTCTCTCCTCCTCCTGTCTTCCATACACCAACAAGAGTCTTCAATGAAAGTGCGATGTTATTGTTTTATACGTACTGTACTTGATTTCTCATTGTTTTCCGTATGGAAATCTGTTTAATCCCAAAATTTATTTTTTCTTAATACTTTTGGGTGTCTGCAACGTATTAATTAGATTTACATTATTTCTTATGGGGAAAATGTTTTCACAATTCATGAATTTCACTTTTCGGCAGACTCTCTGGAATGGATTAATTACGAAACTTGGGGATCCACTGTATCTTATTAAGTGAGGAGAGGCTTTACTAAAATCAAGATGCCTTATCTGTGGGAGCTGACCAGTAATTTTAAAAACTTTACAAATAGTCTCTTCTTTCAACAAACCAGTTGTATCCCACTAAGGGAGGGTGGCCCCCTTGCTTTCGACATGTTAGTTGTCTCTTACGACATGCATGGCTTAGTTTACAGAGGAAGAAGTCTTCTCCACTTTCCCATGGAGATAAGAGGAAATAAAAAAGAGAAAGAATTGGTAAGAAAATAGAAGAAAACCCAGAGGGGTGTGTGTGTGTGTGTGTATATATATATGTTTGTAAGTGCAAGAAGTGTAACTTTAGTGCAAGTAGAAGTAGCAAAATGTACGTGAAAACTTGCATGTTTGAGAGAAAAAAAAATCCTACCATGTTAAACAATTACAGGCTTCAGTTTTACTCATTTGGCAGAATGGTAGTACCTCCCTGGGCGGTTGCTGTATACCAACCCACTACTTGCCTACAAATAATGTTGAAAAATATACATTATGGGTTAGCATGGCATTTTCATGCGAGTGGGATAGAATGAAGGCTTATCAAAACAAGGGGTGAGTTAGTCTAAGAATGTATACTCCTTGATTGGCTTCTTTGCTCAAATAAGATGTTTCAACAGAAGAAACAGGGTTTGACAAAGTTAGGTTAAAGATCCCTAGGTTTATTGCCAAGCTATTTACAGGTTAAGGATTCCTAACTTTATTGACAAGCTAAGAGCTGTTACCTACATCAGCTCATTTGAAAGCATTTTTATTGTTATGAGACATAAAAGTAAGGAACAGGATGAAGTTGGAGCTATCTGTGGGCCAGCATTTTCATTTGATCAACTGACTTTATCTCGCTGACATCATCATACTGTACGAATGTGTTCCATACTATTCGTCCTGGGGATAAATGATCTCAGATGAAGTGATGTTCTGGAGAAGGGTACGGCCAGAGTGAAGTTGCTGTTTTCTGCCCATCTTGTGGTATAGAAGCTTGCTTCACGCTGTCCTCGAAGTAGATTCAAGTGTGGTACTTTGACAATATTGGCCTTGTACATAACAGTAAGGCCACCCACATCCCTCCTGTGTTGAAGGCTCTGCTGAAATGACCAATCTATCCAGGATTGGTCCAGGCAAGAGATTAGACGTCTTGCTCTGTTCTCTACTGTCAAGCAGTCGCAGATGAGAAGCAGGGCAGGTGAACAAAGTGGAGCATACTCGAGGTGTGAGCGTACTTGTGCCTCGTACAAAACTGTGCAACCCCTGCTGTCAAGCAGATGCAAGATACGGTGATGTGCTGTAAGCTTCCTGGCTGCCATGTTTGCAAGATTTACAATGTGGTTCTTCATGGTCAGTTTGGAGTCTAATTTCACCCCAAGGATATCAACTTCTTCCCCAGGTGCCAACACCCTCCCATTCATCCTTACTACTGCACCGGCATTACCATCATGGTGCCTAGAGATCATTTCTCAGGTGCAAATGTTACTTGCCATCTATTTCCCCAAGCTGATATAGCTCTTAGCTGTGACTGATGTAGCTTACAGCAGCTGGCATTTCTTCTCTTGGATAAGTGAATGCCAGTGTACAGTTGTCTGCATATGCATGGGATTCTGGGATGAGATGAAGGTCATTGAAGTAGACATTCCATAACAATGGTCCCTGAATGCTTCCTTGTGGAACTTTGCCCCAATAGGATGTCATGATGATTCTGCTCCATTGAGAACTACACTTAGAGATCTACCATGAGGGTAATCACTGAGGAGACAGTGTAGAGCCTGCAGTTCCCAGAGCTTGGTTTTGCTAAGAGGCCCTGGTGCTACACCCAGTTGAAAGCACCAGCAATGTCCAGTGCTACCACACAGCTGACTTTGGATTCATCCAGTGACTGGTGCCACTTAGTGGAGAGGTTTAACAACAGATCAGCAGCAGAGTAGCCTTTCCTGAAGCCATATTGATGGTCACAAAGTAGCGAGTGGTAGTCAAAAAAACTCATTTGTCTCGATATTATAGTCTCTAGGAGCTTGCCAGTGATTGACAGGAGTTACACTGGTCTGTAGTTGCTGATTTCTACTCTGCTCTTCTTTTTGTGAACAGGGACTACATTTGCCTCTTTCCACAGAGTACCATTTACACTGTACTAGGCAGTGCTGAAAGATGCGAGGTAGAGGTGCTGCTAGCTGGTCTGCACATCTTCTCAGCAATCTTGGGCTCAGCTTGTCTGGGCCCACAGCCTTTTCTTGGTCAAGCGATTCAAGAAGGAAATGCACCTTCTCCTGCCGCCTTATTGTCACCACTGACAGTTTTGACAGTTCTTGCAGCTAGCCAAGAAGGGTCCCTTGCTGGATCAGGAACTTGCATTTTGGTAGCCAAGTGTTTGGCAAAGAGATCCGCTTTCTCTTGACTACTCTTTTTCTTTCTTTCTCTCTTCCCCCCCCTCCCATCCCCCACCTACCTACAAGTTGGCCGTCTCCCACCGAGGCAGGGTGTCCCAAAAAAGAAAATACTTTCATCGTCATTCAGCACTTTCACCTCATTCGTACATAATCACTCGTACATAATCACTCATACATAATCGCTGTTTAGTAGGCTATACGGAAAAGTGGTTCATTGATAAAATAATTCATTTGCTGAAAGAAAGTACCTTGTTTTGGTTGCCTTTTAGTTAGCATTCCCTCCCTTTCCCCCAAAGTTCAATGAGGACTTAAGAACTACCTATGTTAGACAAAATATTATTGGTAAAAGTAAGCAATTTTAGTGAACATTCAAAGTTTGCTGATATGAAAAAAAAATTGGCAGTGATATTAATGAGCTCTAGTGTTAATGTAATAAACATTGCTAATATGTAGAAGATTGAAATTACTCGGTCATCAGAGCAGTTTTTATCTTCACTATTTGTAGGTTTAAGATATGTCTTTAACTCTATTTTTTGATGTTTATATTCTGGCACCAGTGTAGTGAATATAGTTAAATTAAAGTTGGGTTACCAAAGATATTTACAGTTGATTATTTTGTGAAGCAATAGTTAATATTTAAATGACTAAACTGCTCCATTACTACCCCACAGTATGTAAACCTTGTGAAATATTTAGATAATGACAAATATTTTGCTTGCAGGTTGATAAGAGTAGCAAACGCCATGGAGGAGAATTAGTTGCAGAGGTTCTACAGTCGCATGGTGTGCGTCAAATTTTCACATTGCCTGGTGGACATATTTCTCCCATTCTTGTTGCAGCTGAAAAACTTGGAATTCGTATTGTTGACACACGACATGAGGTAAAGCCTATATAACATGTGGGAGTTGGTATTTTCATGCACAGTGCACGATACTTTCATAAAGGGAGCAGAGCAAATTGTGTTGCTGGTAGAGAAAGGTTTGCTTGGTTTAATGTTTAATTTGGTAATCTATCTCCTTGAATCTATTGCATTGATTTTTTTGCTGATCATGTGTTTCATCTTCCATTTTGTTCATGGCACCTCATGTGTAGTTGCATGTTTTGATGACTCCAAGATATAAGTTGCTGTTTCATTTCTTAATTTGGTCACGATTTTTCAAAACTTAATTTTCTTGCTATTAGCTGTTATACGAGTGGAGGTATAGTATATCCCAGAATGCATGTAAACTACTTTAATAATACAAGTACCATTGTTCATTAAAAAAATGTTTGCTTCATTAGTACAGTATGCTTCCTTTCCATTTTGTGAATATTGAAAATGGCATATAAATCTTCTAATTAACTTATAACTATAAAATTATTTCAGCCTTCCTGTGTTTTTATTAAATTTCAGTTTAATGAAAATCTTTTCTAATTTTCCCATAGAAAGTGGACTAGAATCCTTTCCCTGTTTCCATGCCTATTGTGGAAGGTGCATTATCAGATATGCCTGGAGCATTGATCTTGTTACCTGTTTTATATGGCATTTATTTACATTTAAATTCCATTATTTATCCATTACTCCATGTGCTCATTTAATCCAGATTTTTGCAGTGTCTACAGTTGTATTCATATATATTTTGTTTTTCTTCTGGTAAATCCTTAATTTAGAAGCATATTTGGGTCAAGTACAGAACCTTATGGCACCCCACTTGTGACATATCCCTCTGCAGGCATTTTTCATCTTGTTTATTTTCCTAATACAGTTTCTCATCCATTAATGTAATTTATCTTTAACTCCTCCTATAATTAGTCTTTCATGGGTAACTCTTATCAAAAGCTTTCCAAAAGTGTAAATACATCCCTAACAAATTCAATGTACATGAATTTGAAGACTGAAATCCAAATTGTTTACCAGTTAAAATATTATTCTAATTTTTTTAATCCACTTTTCTGTGATGCTTTTTATCCAATAATTTTATGACTCTTCAGTGAAACCGGCCTAAATTTTAAAGGACCTTCCCTGTCACCTTTTCATTATATAGGCACAGTATGTGCCATCTTCCATGTACTTGCTAATTTACCTTCATGTAGTGAAATAAATTTTTTCTGAAGGTAATAGTGTAATTCTTCTGCACAATCTTTTAACCCTTTCAGGGTCCGTCCCGTAGATCTACGGCTTTACGTTCAGGGTCCAAACCGTAGATCTACGTCATGAGCTCAGCTCACTCTGATAAACTGTGAGTGGTAAATTTGGGCCTAGATATGAGAGAATACATCTGTGGTATGTGTGCACCACATAAAACAAATCCTGCAGCACACTGTGTATAATGAGAGAAAAAGAACTGAGACCGTGATTTTCGATTAAAACAGCGAATTTGCAGTGTTTTTTCGTATGTTTTTTATAGTTGTATTTGTGATTTCTTGGTCTCATTTGATAGTATGGAAGATATACTACAGAAATAGAGATAATTTTGATTGGTTTTAGCACTGGAAATGGCTTGAAACTGAGCTCAAAGTGGCGGAAATGTTAAATTTTTGCCGATGTTCAAGAGTAAACAAACGACCTCACACGTCTAATACACGCCAGCTGGTGGGTCTAATATAAATTCACAAATGTGGTGATATTTATACAATTATTACAATATTGCATAACAGTAAATCTTCTATTTTTTGGTGTGAATAAAAATTCATTATGTGAATAAAAAATCAAAATGGAATTTATTTGTAATGCCTCAAAACATAACTGATGAACAGAGGAAATGTTAGTTTAGTGCCAGGAATACCTACATTGTTTATTCTGGACCCTATTTTGAAATTGGAATATTTTGAACTTTGTGTTAAATTGGCCAAATTACCAATTTCCGGCCACTTTATTTTGTAGTTGAAACAGTTGACTTGGCGATTTCTTGTGCTCAATCGATAGAATAGAAGTGATACTAGTGAAATAGCTAAGAATTTGGTTGACTGGAATAATGTAATTGGCCTAAAATAGAAGTCAAAGTCGGCAAAATCGCCGATTCGTAAATATCGCTGACACATCAAAATTCACGAGAGCATAATTTCGTCAATTTTCCATCAAATTTCGTACTTTTTGTTTTATTACATTCACAAAAAGATTCTCTACCATTTCATAAGAAAAAATAATTTTTTTTTTTTTTTTTAAATTCTTGGACACTGGGGCACCACTTCAGATTTTGGCCTTGGACCCTGAAAGGGTTAAGACTGAGGTGCTGTTCAATCTGGTCCTATATAGAACTTATTTTCTTAATATCTGATAACAATTTCTTTTTCTTAAGTTATTAATTTCAGTACGTCCGAGATTAAAATCTGCTACATGCTATACAAGATGGAACTAATGAAGTATGCAGCTACCTTCATTAGTCTGTGTCTAGTATAAAATCATATTAAGCTTTACTGAATCCCATATACATGCAGTTTATCATGGTCCACTGCCTCAAATACTCTAGTGTAAGAGGTAGCAGATTTGTTGGGACAGAACCCCATTTTGTGAGGCTGGTGGGAATCTTTGACAAAATTCTTTCAGGGTGGTTTTAAATTTCATCCACAGTTATTGAGTTCATTAATTTTCCCACAATTGAGGTTAGGATGATTGATCTGTAAGTAAAGCTAAGGACCTAACTCCCACTTTGTAACTTAGTATCACATTTGCCATTTCCTACATATTCTATCTAGCATAGTACCAGTTTGTAGTGATTTACTGAGGAGACGAGCTAATGATTTACTAATATTTTCTTCTCTGATACTGGGTCACCTTAACATGGTGGTGGGGTTTGAATTGGTTGTACCTAAAGGCTTCTTCTCTGGAAAGAGGATAACCCTCTTCCAACAAGAGGCCTGCCCAACTAAGAACTCCAGCATATATTTTGGCTTAAATGGTGGGGATACTGCTGTTTGCATCTAACTTTGCTGACAGTTATAGGTGATAATGAGCAGCTGATTTTGGACTGTGGAATGTGAAGAATGGTTTGAATAGTTTTCCTTCCTTTGTGATCAATTTATGTACTATAAGTGAAATGGTGGTAGGATTGCTGGTGTCCTTTTTTCTGTCTAGTAAACTTGTAAGATTTCAGGTATGTCTTGCTACTTACGCTTAGGTCACACTACACGTACATGTACAAGCATATATATACACACCCCTCTGGGTTTTCTATTTTCTTTCTAGTTCTTATTCTTGTTTATTTCCTCTTATCTCCATGGGGAAGTGGAACAGAATTCTTCCTCCGTAAGCCATGCATGTTGTAAGAGGCGACCAAAATGCTGGGGGCAAGGGGCTAGTAACCCCTTCTCTTGTGTAAATTACTAAATTTAAAAAGAGGAACTTTCGTTTTTCTTTTGGGGCCACCCTGCCTTGGTGGGATACGGCCAGTTTGTTTAGAGAAAAAAAGTGAAATGGTCACAATAGCCAGTTGTTTATTATTATTTTTTTTTTTTTTATCACACTGGCCAATTCCCACCAAGGCAGGGTGGCCCGAAAAAGAAAAACTTCACCATCATTCACTCCATCACTGTCTTGCCAGAAGGGTGCTTTACACTACAGTTTTTAAACTGCAACATTAACACCCCTCCTTCAGAGTGCAGGCACTGTACTTCCCATCTCCAGGACTCAAGTCCGGCCTGCCGGTTTCCCTGAACCCCTTCATAAATGTTACTTTGCTCACACTCCAACAGCACATCAAGTATTAAAAACCATTCGTCTCCATTCACTCCTATCAAACACGCTCACGCACGCCTGCTGGAAGTCCAAGCCCCTCGCACACAAAACCTCCTTTACCCCCTCTCTCCAACCTTTCCTAGGCCGACCCCTACCCTGCCTTCCTTCCACTACAGACTGATACACTCTTGAAGTCATTCTGTTTTGCTCCATTCTCTCTACATGTCCGAACCACCTCAACAACCCTTCCTCAGCCCTCTGGACAACAGTTTTGGTAATCCCGCACCTCCTCCTAACTTCCAAACTACGAATTCTCTGCATTATATTCACACCACACATTGCCCTCAGACATGACATCTCCACTGCCTCCAGCCTTCTCCTTGCTGCAACATTCATCACCCATGCTTCACACCCATATAAGAGCGTTGGTAAAACTATACTCTCATACATTCCCCTCTTTGCCTCCAAGGACAAAGTTCTTTGTCTCCACAGACTCCTAAGTGCACCACTCACCCTTTTCCCCTCATCAATTCTATGATTCACCTCATCCTTCATAGACCCATCCGCTGGCACGTCCACTCCCAAATATCTGAATACATTCACCTCCTCCATACTCTCTCCCTCCAATCTGATATCCAATCTTTCATCACCTAATCTTTTTGTTATCCTCATAACCTTACTCTTTCCTGTATTCACTTTTAATTTTCTTCTTTTGCACACCCTACCAAATTCATCCACCAATCTCTGCAACTTCTCTTCAGAATCTCCCAAGAGCACAGTGTCATCAGCAAAGAGCAACTGTGACAACTCCCACTTTGTGTGATTCTTTATCTTTTAACTCCACGCCTCTTGTCTAGACCCTCGCATTTACTTCTCTTACAACCCCATCTATAAATATATTAAACAACCACGGTGACATCACACATCCTTGTCTAAGGCCTACTTTTACTGGGAAATAATTTCCCTCTTTCCTATGTACTCTAACTTGAGCCTCACTATCATCGTAAAAACTCTTCACTGCTTTCAGTAACCTACCTCCTACACCATACACCTGCAACATCTGCCACATTGCCCCCCTATCCACCCTGTCATATGCCTTTTCCAAATTCATAGATGCCACAAAGACCTTTAGCCTTATCTAAATACTGTTCACTTATGTTTCACTATAAACACCTGGTCCACACACCCCCTACCTTTCCTAAAGCCTCCTTGTTCATCTGCTATCCTATTCCCAGTCTTACTTTTAATTCTTTCAATAATAACTCTACCATACACTTTACCAGGTATACTCAACAGACTTATCCCCCTATAATTTTTGCACTCTTTTGTCCCCTTTGCCTTTATACAAAGGAACTATGCATGCTCTCTGCCAATCCCTAGGTACCTTACCCTCTTCCATACATTTATTAAATAATTGCACCAACCACTCCAAAACTATATCCCCACCTGCTTTTAACATTTCTATCTTTATCCCATCAATCCCGGCTGCCTTACCCCCTTTCATTTTACCTACTGCCTCACGAACTTCCCACACACTCACAACTGGCTCTTCCTCACTCCTACAAGATGTTATTCCTCCTTGCCCTATACACGAAATCACAGCTTCCCTATCTTCATCAACATTTAACAATTCCTCAAAATATTCCCTCCATCTTCCCAATACCTCTAACTCTCCATTTAAAAACTCTCCTCTCCTATTTTTAACTGACAAATCCATTTGTTCTCTAGGCTTCCTTAACTTGTTAATCTCACTCCAAAACTTTCTTATTTTCAACAAAATTTGTTGATAACATCTCACCCACTCTCTCATTTGCTCTCTTTTTACATTGCTTCACCACTCTCTTAACCTCTCTTTTTCTCCATATACTCTTCCCTCCTTGCATCACTTCTACTTTGTAAAAACTTCTCATATGCTAACTTTTTCTCCCTTACTACTCTTTACATCATCATTCCACCAATCGCTCCTCTTCCCTCCCGCACCCACTTTCCTGTAACCACAAACTTCTGCTGAACACTCTAACAATACATTTTTAAACCTACCCCGTACCTCTTCGACCCCATTGCCTATGCTCTCATTAGCCCATCTATCCTCCAATAGCTGTTTATATCTTTCCCTAACTGCCTCCTCTTTTAGTTTATAAACCTTCACCTCTCTCTTCCCTGATGCTTCTATTCTCCTTGTATCCCATCTACCTTTTACTCTGTGTAGCTACAACTAGAAAGTTATCTGATATATCTGTGGCCCCTCTATAAACATGTACATCCTGAAGTCTACTCAACAGTCTTTTATCAACCAATACATAATCCAACAAACTACTGTCATTTCGCCCTACATCATATCTTGTATACTTATTTATCCTCTTTCTTAAAATATGTATTACCTATAACTAAACCCCTTTCTATACAAAGTTCAATCAAAGGGCTCCCATTATCATTTACACCTGGCACCCCAAACTTACCTACCACACCCTCTCTAAAAGTTTCTCCTACTTTAGCATTCAGGTCCCCTACCACAATTACTCTCACTTGGTTCAAAGGCTCCTATACATTCACTTAACATCTCCCAAAATCTCTCTCTCTCTCTCTCTCTCTCTCTGCATTCCTCTCTTCTCCAGGTCCATACACGCTTATTATGACCCATTTCTCGCATCCAACCTTTACTTTAATCCACATAATTCTTGCATTTACACTTTCATATTCTCTTTTCTCCTTCCATAACTGATCATTCAACATTACTGCTACCCCTTCCTTTGCTCTAACTCTCTCAGATACTCCAGATTTAATCCCATTTATTTCCCCCCACCGAAACTCCCCTACCCCCTTCAGCTTTGTTTTGCTTAGGGCCAGGACATCCAACTTCTTTTCATTCATAACATCAGCAATCGTCTGTTTCTTGTCATCTGCACTACATCCACGCACATTCAAGCATCCCAGTTTTATAAAGTTTTTCTTCTCTTTTTTAGTAAATGTCTACAGAAGGGGTTACTAGCCCATTGCTCCCGGCATTTTAGTCGCCTCATACGACACGCATGGCTTACGGAGGAAAGATTCTTTTCCACTTCCCCATGGACAATAGAAGAAATAAAGAAGAACAAGAGCTATTTAGAAAAAGGAGAAAAACCTAGATGTATGTATATATATATATATATGCATGTGCATGTCTGTCTGTGAAGTGTGACCAAAGTGTAAGTTGGAGTAGCAAGATATCCCTGTTATCTAGCGTGTTTATGAGACAGAAAGACACCAGCAATCCTACCATCATGCAAAACGCTTACAGGTTTCTGTTTCACAGTCATCTGGCAGGACGGTAGTACTTCCCTGGGTGGTTGCTGTCTACCAACCTACTACCTTATAATTATATCTGTTGTAAATTTGAGAGAAACTAAATGTTTAAATGTTTAAAATTCTTCCTCCATTCCTTCAGACCTCTTGAAAATAGTTTCAGGCCTTGAGTTAGTTTGGTTTTAATCCATCTGCTCATCTATGATTATGATTTGGTATAATTTATCTTCATCCCATCTTACACAATTATTAATTACTGTGAAATTATTTTTCTTTTGCCAGTACAGAAGAAATAAGTGTTAGAAATGGTAAACATTTATTTTCTCTACCTTTTTATCTTTGTATTCATATATGGTAAGCAATTATGAAGTTTCCCTGTATGGTATAAATTTTTTTGTAAATGCGATTGGAAAAGTGCATCCAAAATTGAATAATGCAATCTGTGAAGGCCTTTCCACATGCTATTCAGTTTTGTATGCCCTTTTTCAATCATACGTACAAAAAAGTTGCGCTATGTAAAGGAGCTTTGTAACAGATTACTGTATGTACATTAGTATTTATATTGTTAGATGTTTAGATATGCAGTACCGAATATATTGTATAGGTATTGTGTGTGTATTTCAGGCATCAGCAGTATTTGCAGCAGATGCTGTGGCACGCATGTCAGGGACTGTAGGAGTAGCAGCAGTGACAGCTGGGCCAGGCCTGACCAACACTATCACAGCTGTTAAGAATGCTCAGATGGCTGAAAGTCCAGTACTAATTATAGGTAAGAAAGACTTAAGAATCATTATTTTAGAGAAATAATTATCTTTAGATACTGTAACCATAAACTGATTTTTACATGAGCATTGTAGCTGTTTTCTGTCAACAGGTGGTGCTACAGCTACAATTTTGAAGGGCCGTGGAGCTCTGCAAGATATAGACCACATGTCTCTCTTCAAGCCCCTCTGCAAGTTTAGTGCATCTGTCACCTGTGTAAGAGATATAGTCCCAGTTGCTCGTCAGGCCTTTCAGGTTGCACAGTCGGGGACACCAGGTCAGTGCTAATTACAGAATTTTTATTCTTGGAATTAGGAATTTTAGCTTGGGCTACTAATAGATGAAGTACAGCTCCAGTGACAAAGTAAATCTCACATGGATGGTATATAAAACCTCATGAAAAGGGATGTTTATATTTTGGCCTAGGTTCAGTTTCAGCAGTTATCTACATAACTAGATAGTAGTAGGTTGGTAGTTGGTAGTTAGACAGCACCTTCCCAGGGAGGTCCTACTGTCCTGCCAAGTGAGTGTAAAATGGAAGCCTGTAATTGTTTCACATGATAGGATTGCTGGGGCCTCTTTTCTGTCTCAAACATGCAAGATTTCAGGTACATCTTGCTACTTCTACTTACACTTAGGTCACACTACTACACATGCATGTATATTTATGTATACGTGCTCGTCTGAGTTTTCTTGGAATTTTTCTTAATAGTTCTTTTTCTTATTAATTTTCCTTTCATGTCCATGGGGAAGTGGAATAAGAATCTTTCCTCCGTAAGCCATGCGTGCTATAAAAGTTGACTAAAATGCCGGGAGCAATTGGCTGGTAACCCTTTCCCATATAGCTTACTAAAAATAAGAAGCCTAAACTGTCATATCTGAGTGCCTCTGCAAATACAATGATTGTGTGCGAGTGATGGTGAAAGTGTTGAATGATAATGAAAGTTTTTTTTTTTTTAGGGTCGCCCTGCCTTGGTGGGAAACAGTTGACGCGTAAAAAAAAAAAAAATTGTACATATGGTAGGGCCCCGCTTTTTGGCGTTTCGCCTTACGGCATTCCACTAATACAGCGATCTCGAATTATGACCAAAACTTTCTATACGGCAAGCGGTCTTTCAAATATGGCGCGTGCCACCTGGTTTGTTTACATTCTCCATGAGCACATCTATGCAATAATCACTCTTGGGCACATTAAATGTCTGAAGATTGAGAAACTTGCGCAACATATAGCAATCTTTATTAAGGAAATGTTTCGCCACACAGTGGCTTCATCAGTCCAATACAAATCGGAAGGGTGTAAGGAGAGGAGGAGTTTAAGGTAATCAGTCCCTCAGCCTGGAGTCGGTGTTCAGTCCATCAATCTTGTAGAAAGTACAGCATAGGGCCGTAGACATGGCTTTTATACTGTAGTAAAGTGAAGCGAAGCAGGAAGAGGCGGGGTCATAGTGGTACTATCCACTAGTCAAAGTAGGTCTTCGTCCAAAGGTTGGACAAGATTGTATTGGACTGATGAAGCCACTGTGGCGAAACGTTTCCTTAATAAAGATTCCCATATGTTGCATAAGTGTCTCAATCTTTAACTTGTCAGATTTTTAAAGCATTTATCGCACATTAAATGTCCAATTTAATTTTGTCAATACATGTATAGGCATTTTCATTAATCGATCTGAGGTGTGGTAGCCGGGCAGAGGGAAAACATTACGTCACTCCCCTTAATACATGATGTTTTTTTTTTACAACTCTCGGCATGAATTATTGATTACTTATGGTATGTCTATGGTAATATGGCTCTGGGCCACATTAAATATTGTTTAGCTATGTATGTAGGTAAGTGTAGATATGTAGCCCAGGCAGACTAAAATTTTTTTCTCTCTCGATCTCTCTCTCGATCTCTCTCTCGATCTCTCTCTCGATCTCTCTCTCGATCTCTCTCTCGATCTCTCTCTCGATCTCTCTCTCGATCTCTCTCTCGATCTCTCTCTCGATCTCTCTCTCGATCTCTCTCTCGATCTCTCTCTCGATCTCTCTCTCGATCTCTCTCTCGATCTCTCTCTCGATCTCTCTCTCGATCTCTCTCTCGATCTCTCTCTCGATCTCTCTCTCGATCTCTCTCTCGATCTCTCTCTCGATCTCTCTCTCGATCTCTCTCTCGATCTCTCTCTCGATCTCTCTCTCGATCTCTCTCTCGATCTCTCTCTCGATCTCTCGATCTCGATCTCTCTCGATCTCGATCTCTCTCGATCTCGATCTCTCTCGATCTCGATCTCTCTCGATCTCTCTCGATCTCGATCTCTCTCGATCTCGATCTCTCTCGATCTCGATCTCTCTCGATCTCGATCTCTCTCTCGATCTCGATCTCTCTCTCTCTCTCTCTCGATCTCTCTCGATCTCTCTCTCTCTCTCGATCTCTCTCTCGATCTCGATCTCTCTCGATCTCTCTCGATCTCTCTCGATCTCTCTCGATCTCGATCTATCTCGATCTCTCTCGATCTATCTCGATCTCTCTCGATCTCTCTCGATCTCGATCTCTCTCGATCTCTCTCTCTCTCGATCTCTCTCTCTCGATCTCTCTCTCTCGATCTCTCTCGATCTCTCTCTCTCGATCTCTCTCTCGATCTCTCTCGATCTCTCTCTCTCGATCTCTCTCGATCTCGATCTCTCGATCTCGATCTCTCGATCTCGATCTCTCGATCTCGATCTCTCTCTCGATCTCTCTCTCGATCTCTCTCGATCTCTCTCTCTCGATCTCTCTCTCGATCTCTCTCTCGATCTCTCGATCTCTCTCTCGATCTCTCTCTCGATCTTTCTCTCGATCTCTCGATCTCGATCTCTCTCTCGATCTCTCTCTCGATCTCTCTCTCTCGATCTCTCTCTCTCGATCTCGATCTCTCTCTCGATCTCTCTCTCGATCTCTCTCTCTCGATCTCTCTCTCGATCTCTCTCTCGATCTCTCTCTCGATCTCTCTCTCGATCTCTCTCTCGATCTCTCTCTCGATCTCTCTCTCGATCTCTCTCTCGATCTCTCTCTCGATCTCTCTCTCGATCTCTCTCTCGATCTCTCTCTCGATCTCTCTCTCGATTCTCTCTCAAAACAAGTCGGCCGTCTCCCATCGAGGCAGGATGACCCAAAACAGAAAGAAAATCCCCAAAAACAAAATACTTTCATCATCATCATTCAACACTTTTGCCTCACTCACACAATATCACTGTTTTTGCAGAGGTCCCCAGAATAAAACAGTTTAGAAGTATACACCTACCATCCGACTTACGACCGAGCTTGGTTCTGGCAAACTGGTCGTAAGTCAAAATGGAAGAAAGTCGAACCTTGCTACTGAATATCAACATCACATTTTTTATAATGACTTTATTTTATTGTTTTATTCTGGTATTTCATATTTTACTTTAATTTTTATGCTGTTAGTACTGTATTTTATACTGTAAGGTTTAGGATAAACACTGTGTACAACACAAACACTTGTTTATTTCCCAGAAATTTGGCATACAAAACACGGTCGTAAGTTAAGTGGTCGTATGTCGAGCAGGTCGTAAGTCGGATGGTAGGTGTATACGTATAAAAATACACAATATATCCCTCCAAACTGCCAATATCCCAAACCCCTCCTTTAGAGTGCAGGCATTGTACTTCCTATTTCCAGGACTTGAGTTTGGTCATATAAAATAGCCAGTTTCTCTGAATCCCTTCACTAAATATTACCCTGCTCACACTCCAACAGCTCGTCAGGTCCCAAATACCATTTGTCTCCATTCACTCCTAACTAACACTCACGCACGCTTGCTGGAAGTCCAAACCCCTCACCCACGACACCTTAACACCTTACCCCCTCCCTCCAACCTTTTCGAGGACGACCCCTACCCTGTCTTCCTTCCCCTACAGATTTATACGCTCTCCATGTAATTCTACTTTGATCCATTCTCTCTAAATGACCAAACCACCTCAACAAACCCTCTTCAGCCCTCTGACTAATACCTTTATTAACTCCACACCTTCTAATTTCCACACTTCGAATTTTCTGCATAATATTTACACCACACATTGCCCTTAGACAGGACATCTCCACTGCCTCCAACCGCCTCCTCGCTGCAGCATTTACAACCCAAGCTTCACACCCATATAAGAGTGTTGATACTACCATACTTTCATACATTCCCTTCTTTGCCTCCATAGATAACATTTTTTGCCTCCACATATACCTCAATGCACCACTCTCCTTTTTTCCTTCATCAATTCTATGATTAACTTCATCCTTCATAAATCCATCTGCTGACACGTCAACTCCCAAATGTCTGAAAACATTCACTTCCATACTCCTCCCCAATTTGATATCCAATTTTTCTTTATTTAAATCATTTGATACTCTCATAACCTTACTCTTTTCTATGTTCACTTTCAACTTTCTACCTTTACACACACACCCAAATTTGTCCACTAATCTTAGCAATTTTTCTTTAGTCTCCCATAAGCACAGTATCATCAGCAAAAAGTAACTGTCACTTCCCATTTTGTACTTAATTTCCCATAATTTAATCCCACCCCTCTCCCGAACACCCTAGCATTTACTTCTTTTACAACCCCATCTTTCTTTCAACGCACCAGCCGTATCCCACTGAGGTGGGGTGGCCCAAAAGAAAAAATGAAAGTTTCTCCTTTTACATTTAGTAATATATGCAGGAGAAGGGGTTACTAGCCCCTTGTTGCTGGCATTTTAGTCACCTCTTACAACACGCATGGCTTACGGAGGGAGAATTCTGTTGCACTTCCCCATGGAGGTAAGAGGAAATAAAAAAGAACCAGTAAGAAAATAGAAGAAAAACCCAGAGGGGTGTGTGTATATATATACTTATACATGTATGTGTAGTGTGACCCAAGTGTAAGTAGAAGTAGCAAGACGTACATGAAACCTTGCATGTTTATGAGACGGAAAAATGGACACCAGCAATCCTATCATGTAAAACAATTATAGGTTTTCGTTTTACTCGCTTCACAGGACGGTAGTACCTCCCTGGGCGGTTGCTGTCTACCAACCTACTACCTAGGACAACCCCATCTATAAATATATTAAACAACCATGGTGACATTACACATCCCTGTCTAAGACCTACTTTTACCGGGAAGTAGCCTCCCTCTCTTCTACACACCCTAACCTGAGCCTCGCTATCCTCATAAAAACTCTTTACAGCATTTAGTAACTTACCACCTATTCCATATACGTACTTGCAACATCTGCCACACTGCTCCCCTATCCACTATCATATGCCTTTTCTAAATCCATAAATGCAATAAAAACTTCCCTACCTTTATCTAAATACTGCTCGCATATATGCTTCAATGTAAACACTTTATCTACACATCCCCTACCCACTCTAAAACCTCCTTGCTCATCCACAATTCTACATTCTGTCTTGCCTCTAATTCTTTCAATAATAACCCTACCATACACTTTTCCTGGTATACTCAGTAAACTTATTCCTCTATAATTTTTACAATCTCTTTTGTCCCCCTTCCCTTTATATAAAGGGACTATACATGCTCTCTTCCAATCCCTAGGTACCTTCCCCTCTTTGATACATTTATTTTTTTTATTTTTTTTTATTATCACACTGGCCGATTCCCACCAAGGCAGGGTGGCCCGAAAAAGAAAAACTTTCACCATCATTCACTCCATCACTGTCTTGCCAGAAGGGTGCTTTACACTACAGTTTTTAAACTGCAACATTAACACCCCTCCTTCAGAGTGCAGGCACTGTACTTCCCATCTCCAGGACTCGAGTCCGGCCTGCCGGTTTCCCTGAATCCCTTCATAAATGTTACTTTGCTCACACTCCAACAGCACGTCAAGTATTAAAAACCATTTGTCTCCATTCACTCCTATCAAACACGCTCACGCATGCCTGCTGGAAGTCCCAGCCCCTCGCACACAAAACCTCCTTTACCCCCTTTTGATACATTTATTAAACAAAAATACCAACCACTCCAACACTGTCCCCCCCTGCTTTTAATATTTGTCATGATCCCATCAGTTCCAGCTGCTTTACCCCCTTTCATTTTACGTAATGCCTCGCGCACCTCCCCCACACTCACATCCTGCTCTTCACTCCTAAAAGATGGTATACCTCCCTGGCCAGGGCATGAAATTACCGCCTCCCTTTCTTCGACATTTAAAAGTTCCTTAAAATATTCTCTCCATTTGCCCAAAACCTCCATCTCCCCATCTACTAACTCCCCTACTGTTTTTAACTGACAAATCAATTTGTTACCTAGTTAACTTGTTTAACTCACTCCAAAATTTTTTCTTATTTTCATTAAACTTTCTTGACATTACCTCTCCCACTCTATCATCCACTCTCCTTTTACACTCTCTCACCACCCTCTTCACCTTTCTTTTACTCTCCATATACTCTACTCTTCTTATAACACTTCTGCTTTGTAAATACCTCTCATAAGCTACCTTTTTCTTTTATCACACCCTTTATTTCATCATTCCACCAATCACTCCTCCTTCCTCCCCTGCACCCACCCTCCTATAACCACAAACTTCTGCCCCACATCCTAATACTGCATTTTTAAAAATATTCGAACCCTCTTCAACCCCCCTACTACTCATACTTGCACTAGCCCACCTTTCTGCCAATACAGTGGACCCCCGGTTTTCTATCAGCTCCCAATGCGACCAATTTTATAATTGTATTTATGTAAGTGTATGTTTGGGGGTCTGAAATGGACTAATCTAATTCACAATATTCCTTATGGGAACAAATTCAGTCAGTAATGGCACCTGAACATACTTCTGGAATGAAATAATATCGTAAACCGGGGGTCCACTGTAGTTGCTTACATCTCACCCGAACTTTCTCCTCCCTTAGTTTATACACTTTCACCTCCCTCTTACTTGTTGTTGCCATTTTCCTCTTGTCCCATCTACCTCTTACTCTAACTGTAGCTACAACTAAATTAATGATCCAATATTTCAGTTGCCCCTCTATAAACGTGTACATCCTGGAGCCTACCCATCCTTTTATCCACCACTACATAATCTAACAAACTACTTTCATGCCTTGTATATTTATTTATCCTCTTTTTCATAAAATATGTATTACTTTATACCAAACCTCTTTCTACACATAGCTCAATTGAAGGCTCCTCATTTTCATTTACCCCTGGCACCCCAAATTTACCTACTACCTCCACAACATTTTTACCCACTTTAGCATGAAAATCCCCAACCACAAGTACTCACACTTGGTTCACAACTCCCCATGCATTCACTCAACATTTCCCAAAATCTCTCACTCTCCTCTATACTTCTCTTCCCCAGATGCATATACGCTTACTATAACCCACTTCTCACATCCGACCTTTATTTTACCCCACATAATCCTTGAATTAATACATTTATAGTCCCTCTTTTCCTGCAATAGCTTATCCTTCAACATTATTGCTACTCCTTCTTTAGCTCTAACTTTATTAGAAACCCCCTGACCTAATCCCATTTATTCCTCTCCCCTGAATCTCGCCCATCCCCTTCAGCTTTGTTTCACTTAAAACCAGGACATCCAGCTTCTTCTCATTCATAACATCCACAGTCGTGTCTTATCATTCGCATAACATCCACGCACATTCAGACTTCCCACTTTGACAATTTTCTTATTCTTTTTAGTAATTACTACAGGAAACTGGGTTACTAGCCCATTGTTCCCGGCATTTTAGTTGACTTTTACAACACGCATGGCTTGCGGAGGAAAGATTCTTATTCCACTTCTCCATGGATATAAAAGGAAAAGTACTAAGAACAAGAAAACTCAGACGAGCGTGTATAAATAAACGTGTACATGTATGATTAGTGTGACCTATGTGTAAGAAGTACTACATAGAAGACTACATTTTTTTTTTCCAACAAGTCGGCTTACATACCTACATTATTATTATTATACCTAACTGATAATTATACTTGTGTGTATCTTTACCTAAGTATGCCTTCACTCAGGGCATCATTTCTTCTAAAAATGGCGTTACATGAGAATCAGAGTGTTTCTGTTTATTGTATCAACGTGGAGACAAGTTACACACAATGTAAAGTGACGAAAAAGAAACCTATTCGCCTGGTTTGTTTACATTGTGTGGGTGGGGTGGGGAGGGCTTCCCTGACTGGATTCCATACTTCCCAAACCTACAAATAAGTCGCCTCTCGCCCTACATTAAGACTACAAATATTTTAAGGTAAGTAATGGGTGTACTGTGTGTGTGTATTTTACTTTTTATTGTTTTTAATGCCTACTTCTATTGCTAATGTAATATGTTAGTGTAAAATTGTTACCTGGCATTTATATGCATTTATAAGTGGGAAAAAATGGCGTTATGCTTTCCTGCGATGTCTGCTTTCTGGCAGTAGCCTAGAACCTATCGTGCCATGTAAGTAGGGCCCTACTGTATACTACATATATTCTGGAGAGATGAGTAGAAAGTCACTGAGGCATTGACATAGAAATGAAATGGTCTCATATGGTTAAGTAGGCCTACTTAAGTCAAGGTTTTTGTTGCACATGTCCCCTTAAGGAAGGTTCCTTGATAAAAAAAAAAAAACTCCAATGCCTTCCTGCATACCTAACACGTTACACACAATTTATGGACATACTGCGATCAACATTGAAAATTAGCATTAAACATACAATTTACCCAGCAAAATTTTGCCTGTTATTTCAAGGTCCACTGTATTAAGGTGCATTATCGAGGTCCTTTGTATTGAGGGTTTACTCTTAGACTTCATTTTCTTTAGAAATAGAGTAAGACTCCAGCTTAAGGCAGAGGGTACTCTTGAGCATGAAGGGGTTATAGTCTTCTTTTTCTCCTTGGAGAAAAAGGGGGATGTGGGACACTTCAGAAGAGGCACCCATCCAAATCACATGCGAGCTAAACTTTTTTTTAGTAGTGATGTATGAGCTTTTCTTAACCACTTGCCTTATGTTTACATAATTGTTAAAAGCAAAATGCAAAATATCTTGGCAGATTTTGATGGCAGAGGTTGCCGAGTTAAACCATTATTTAAGAAGAATGAAATTGTATAATGAAAACATACTATACTTTAATTGCACAGGCATTAGGTGTGTAATTTGTCAATTCCCATTTGTTTTCAAAAAGATTAGTGTCTATCCACAACTCTCATTTAGCACAAGGATGTCGGGTGGGTGCCTGAAAAATGTTCATATCCTAGAAAATGAACTGGCAGATACTGAGGTGATGGTTTCTATGAAAAATTTGTTCTGTAACAGTTGTCTGCCTTGCAAGGGTGTGGGCCATATACATAGGTATGCCCTTGGAGATAGGTAAGCCTGGAGGAAACGATTAGAAAGCAAAGAGTTTTGAAGTGTTTGGAGGCTAGTCTTAAGCCCTCGTTCTATAACAAGAACTGTCACTGTGAGTGCTCTCTGTAGATTGAAGATCAGGAGCACACCTTGCAAAGAGCCATCTGCTTGCAGGCACTTCTACTCCTCTTTGACTGCTGGTGACTGTGAAACATATTTTAAGTGAGGTAATGGCTTCAGACTTTTAAAGTTGTGTATGATGAATACAAAAGGGTGCCTGTAGTGAACCTGAAGAACTTTGAGGGGCTTTCGAAATCAATATTTAAAGTTTTTTAAACTGATGCAAGTTTTCTTTAATTTTCTGTATTTTGATGCAATATAGTTTGTGTTGGCTCTTGCTAGCAATTTTTGTTTCAGAAAATTTTATCTTAGGTGGTTTTTGTGCATATTTGTTTTAAATTTTGCCTGTAGTTTAAGTGAGATCATGTATCACACATGCTCTTTGAATATCCCTGTTTTTACTTTTTCCCCAAACCCCTCCTTTAAAGTGCAGGCATTGTACTTCCCATTTCCAGGACTCGAGTCCAGCTATCTGACATGCTCACACATGCTTGATGAAAGTCCAAGCCCTTTACCCCCTCCCTTCAACTTTTTCGAGGACGACCCCTACCCTGTCTTCCTTTCCCTACAGATTTATACACTCCCATTAGCACAGTATCAACAAAAACTGTCAACTCCCATTTTGTATTCCCCATAATTTAATCTGACTCCTCTCCCCAACACCTTAGCATTTACTTTTACAAACCCCATTGTTACTGGCATTTTAGTTTTCTTTTACAACACACATGGCTTACTGAGGAAAGATTCTTATTCTACTTCCCCTTGGATGTGAAAGGAAAAGCAATAAGAACAAGAACTATTAAGATCAAATCAGAAAACTCAGGCGAGCATGTATACATAAACGTGTACATGTACGTATGTGTAGTGTGACCTAAGTAGAAGTAGCAAGATGTATCTGAACTCTTGCATGTTTGAGACAGAAAAAAAACACCAGCACTTCCCCCCCCCCCCATCCCCAACAAACCGGCCATATCCCACCAAGGCAGGGTGGCCCAAAAAGAAAAACTAAAGTTTCTCTTTATAATTTTAGTAATTTATACGGGAGAAGGGGTTACTGGCCCCTTGCTCCGGGCATTTTAGTCGCCTCTTACAACACGCATGGCTTATGGAGAAAGAATTCTGTTCCACTTCTCCATGGAGATAAGAGGAAATAAACAAGAACAAGAACTAGAAAGAAAATAGAAGAAAACCCAGAGGGGTGTGTGTATATATATATGCTTGTACATGTATGTGTAGTGTGACCTAAGTTTAAGTAGAAGCAGCAAGACTTGCCTGAAATCTTGCATGTTTGAGACATAAAAAAAAGGACACCAGCAATCATACCATCATGTAAAACAAATACAGGCTTCCTTTTTGCACTCGCTTTGTATGAAGGTATTACTTCCTCAAATGGTTGCTGTCTACCAACCTAGAACCTACTACTCGTGCTGCCCACAAAACATTTTCCTCTGTACAGTGGACCCCCGCATAACGATGGCATCACATAGCGATTATTCCGCATACCGCTTACTTTAATCGCAAAATTTTTGCCGCGCATACCGATTAAAAACCCGCTCACCGATTTTCGTCCGAGACGCGTCCAATGTGCGCCCTCAGCCAGCCTCACATGTGCCGCCCGTGCCATTGTTTACCAGCCAGCCTCCGCGGTAACATCCAAGCATACACTCGGAATATTTCGTATTATTACAGTGTTTTCGGTGCTGTTTCTGGAAAATAAGTGACCATGGGCCCCAAGAAAGCTTCTAGTGCCAACCCTGTGGTAAAAAGGGTGAGAATTAGTATGGAAATTAAGAAAGATTTTGAAGGGTTTGGGGCTAACCCTGAGAAGCCTATGCCAGTTGTGGAATCCATTGTGCCTACTTCAAAAATTAAGGAAATGTGTGCACAGTGGGTTGAACTGCAAACCTTTATGGATGAAAATCACCCTGACACAGCTGTTGCAAGCCGTGCTGGTGACTATTTCAATGACAATGTTGTGGCCCATTTTAGACAAATCGTAAAGGAACGGGAGGTACAGAGCTCTATGGACAGATTTGTTGTGCGACAGAGGTCCAGTGACTCTCAAGCTGGTCCTAGTGGCATTAAAAGAAGAAGGGAAGTAACCCCGGAAAAGGACTTCCTACCTCAAGTCCTAATGGAAGGGGATTCCCCTTCTAAACAATAAGTTCGACACTCTCCCCTCCTCCCATCCCATCAATCATCACCAGATCTTCAATAAAAGTAAGTGTCATGTAAGTGTGCATGCCTTTTTCAGTTTGTGTGTATTAAAATTAACATTTCATGTGGTAAAAAATTTTTTTTTCATACTTTTGGGTGTCTTGCACGGATTAATTTTATTTCCATTATTTCTTATGGGGAAAATTCATTCACATAACGATTATTTCGCATAACAATTACCCCTCTTGCACGGATTAAAATCGTTAACCGGGGGTCCACTGTATTTGACTGATGAAACCTACCATGTAGGCAAATTGTTTCAACAGTAGATACCCAACTGTTGCAGATGTACTTAACTCTTTTTCATGCATATACAGTGGAACCTCAGATCTCATCCGGTGAGGATATCGTACACTTCGGATTTCAACCACTTTTTTTGGGTGAAATTTTACCCCAGGTTTCATACCTCCGCTCGGAAATCGTCCGTATCGGATGTGTTCGCCCACCTGGGATGCAGCCACTCAAACGTACGAGACTCAGTCTGCCTGTTACTCATTCAGTGAGGAATACTCGACACGTTCATCCAAAACATTAACATTTCATAATAATCCATTGTTTTTTGTGCTTGAGTGCTACTGTGAAATAAGCCACCATGGGACCAAAGAAAGTTCCTAGTGCCAGCCCTTTGGTAAAGGTGAGAAACACAACAAAATTCAAGGAAGAGCTTCTAGCAAAATACGGAAGTGGCATACGTGTGGGACACCAGAAACAGCTCTCTGAACAGATTTTTTGTGCAACAGGGGTCCAGTGACTCGAGCTGGTTCTAGTGCCAGTAAAAGACAAAGAAGGGAAGTAACCCCAGATAGGGTTTTGATACCTTAAGTCCTTATGGAGGGATGATTGCCCTTCCAAACAATAACTTCTCCCTCTCCCCTCTTCGCCTTCTTCCATATGCCAACAAGTCTTCAATAAAGGTATGTAATAGTGATTAAATGTTCATTTATCCATTAAAATTAGTCATTTATATTTATTTCTCATTGTTTTCTGTATGTAAAACTATAGTTATTCTCTCTCAAATGCATTTTTTTGCTAATATTTTTGGGTGTCTGGAACGGATTAGTTGGATTTATATAATTTCTTACGGGAAATATTACTTCGGTTTTTGTCCATTTCAGATTGACTGACCACCTGGAACGGATTAAGGACAAAAACCAGGGTTCCACTGTATTACATAGCATGATTTTATATACAGCACCAATTTCAGGAACAAACTGCTGTTATGAGAGATCTTGCTGTATCATTATAAATGAATTTGTTTATATTTCAGGTCCAGTGTTCATAGAGTTCCCAATTGATGTTTTATACCCATATGATATGGTGTCAAAAGAACTAGGTGTGAAAGAGGAAGGCAAATCATTGATGCAAAGAATCATTAACTGGTAAGTTTTGTAAGACAGTGTAACACCCACTGCTAATTGTTGATTTGTCTTTCACTATTTTTTTTCTTTTTTTCATGTATGTAGTACCTATGACGTGGAAAGTTACAGGAAGACATTTAAAATAAATGATCCTTGACAGGGTAGGGGAATTGATGAATTACAGGAACAACGCTCAAATCAGGCTTTCTTCCATTTCAGTATGATTTTTGGAATTGTATTTCTGCAGCCTGGTATTGAATCAGGCCTCCATGTTGTCTTCATCAGTCAGGCTATAGTGCTAGTTGGAGACAATAAAAGTACCACAATCTGTCTGATTAGAAAGTGCCAGGAAAGATTTATAAAGTTCTCCCTTGATAAAAAGTATTGTTAATTTCCATTATTTTTGAAAAGGGTGTTGAAAAATCTGATCCTTGGCTTTAACATTATGGTTTTCTGTATTTCATTGTTTTCAGGAGTAAATAAAATTGGGTACCATATCATAGGTCCAGTTCCCTGAATTTCCAATTTAGTGGCTGTGTGAACAGTATAGGAAAATGATAGACTGGATAATTGAACATTGAAGATGAAAGTGGCTAAAGTAATGGAATATTCTTTTAAGGCAAGCAAAAAATTGCAGAGCTATAAAATGTACAGAATGTCACTGCTCATATCTATGTTCAACCAAGTGCTCTGTAGTAGAGATGTATTGGATGTGAAAATTTAGGTATCAGTGTATGTGGATGTGTACGAGGATGTTTTACTTATTTTGTGGATGCGGATGTCTGTTTACAGTAAAATGCAGATGCGAATGCAAGAAATTGTGCGGATGTTCTGCGGATGCAGATATCTGATGCATCTCTACTCTGTACCATTATTACTGGGAATGCTTGAAGCCCCCCTCAAACTGAACTTCCTTTAGCATAGGCAAGAAAGATGCATCAAAATCCACAGTTGGAAAATTGTGGAGAGATTGGTCCTTAACCTACACACTAAAATCACTCCATATGAAAGCAAGAGACTTGGCAGATAGTGCAAAATACCTCCAATGTAAAATGGAATGTACTAAAATGTAAGTAAATCAAGGCTCATCACCCTCTCTTCAAGAGTTATGGGAATTGCCAACAAACCCTGGTTGTCTTCAAGAGGAAACTTATAAGTTCTCAAAGTTGGCTCCTGATCAGCCAGGCTATGGTCCATGCACTGGTCTACAAAAGGCTAATGCCAACAGCTCGGTAGATCAGGCGTGGTCTGCAACCAGGCCATGGGGGTGGTGCCCTCCCATTGTAACTTGCAGGTAATATTGTCTTCTCTTCCTTCCAGTTTTCCCCTCCCCCTTCCTCCTTTCTGGTGTTCTCCCCATCTTCCTCAGTCTTCTCCCTGTTATTCTCTTCCCCTATCCCTGTCTTCCTAGTCTTCTCCCCACTTAACACTGCAGTCCTTGCTCACATGATTTGATGGGCAGAGGGAAAGGGATATAAAAATTGGCTTGAGGCCTGCCTAGTGGTGTTTTGGTTGTTTCAGTACTTACTGGTATCTTAAGTTTACATTAGGTAGGGGGATGCAAAACCCAATAAGGTATTTCAAACTTGTCATGGTTTTGCAGGGATTGCCTTAAATTTAATTTTATTGAAATCTACTTAGTGTATTGTCAGGGATTTCCTTGATTTGAGACTTTGCACTTGAAAAAAAAAAAGGTAAATTAAATGCTGATAAAGGGTCAGTTGGTTTGCATTCATAATTCAACAATATTTTTTTTTTTTCTCTCTTCTCTCCCCCCCCCCCCCAACAAGTTGGCAGAATATTTTACACATTATTCTATAAATTTATAATAGTTTTGTTACTGGCTTATCTTATTTCTTTAGTACAGTATGACCCCCCCCCCCTATATCTGGGGGTTTGGTATCTGCTGTTTATCTGTTTACTGTGGCCCAAAAATAACCCTAATGCTGGAAGTTCTTCAAAGCCTAAGAGAAGCCATGAATGGCTTCCCGTCAGTGAAAGTGATAGTTCTTTACTTATTGTGTGTAATAGGTATGTATGTAAATGAAAAATGATATGTACATAGGATTGCTACTCCATAGTTTCGGTGTCTGCGGCAGGTCCTTGGAACATAATCCCCGTGGATCTGGGGGTCCTACTATAAAGCTATTTCATATTTTTGTAATTAATGCACTTACATATACTATCTATTTTCTGGAAACCTTGGAAAGTTTTTTGCCAACAATTTTCTGCTTTAGGAACTCTGTCAAGTTTTTATATAAACTTGAATTTTTCCACAACATTCATTAATTTTTCTGGGTAGGTACCTTGGAAACTATTTGGACAATCTTTATGCTGGTGCGTGGGAACCTCAAGACACCAAGCCCCTTAAAGTCATCATTCCCTTTGCCTCCAGTGATTTAGGTTTGTATTGCAGATGGCTCTTGCATTATTTTAGTTTGTTGGAACATTTCTTAATGAATAATTTATAATCTTTTATCATGCATTTCTAATGATATTTATAAATTGTAGCAAATTTGTTTTATAGTGAATAGGTGTGCAGAAGTAGTGTCCCGGTCAAAGAAGCCTGTGATTCTCTTGGGTAGTCAGGCAACTCTTCCTCCAACTCCTGTAGAAGATCTGCGTCGCTCGCTAGAGACTCTGGGCATTCCCTGTTTCCTTGGAGGAATGTCTCGAGGCTTGCTTGGTTAGTGTGAACTTTCCACTCTGATATATTTTATTGTAGAGGGAAAGGAGCTACTATTACTTGATAGTTTTAATACAGTTCAAAAAATTATTTAGTGCTTTATAGATTTACATTCCATACTTGGAAACTTTGTAGTGCTGTGATTGTATTTTTAATTTTAGGATATAAAAGTTTAAATGGCAGAGTAATAATTTTGAATATTTAACACCTTTTACTGATTTGTTATTTAAAAAATTTTGTAATGAATTTAGTAAAAATCACCTGATATTTGGTAGTATAATCTATTTAATGTATTGTAATTTGCAAATTTTTCTTGTACTAGATTATCTAATTTCATGCCAACCTTTCTCTTTTTGTAGATTTTCTCCTTCAGTCTTGTGAATGAGTGGGGTTACCTAGTTGTCATGTTGTTCACTGATGAAAATTTAAAAAGATTACTATTAAAGCAGTACTTAACTCGAGAACTTCTCGAGAGGCAGTCAGATTCTTTTGTAGAATGGTCGGGACATATAATGCACCTGTGCAATTTAATGATTATAGTGCATGTTTGGGGTTCATGTTCTCTCCAGATCAAACTCACATTTAACATTATCTATGGAGGCAAAGAAGGGAATGTATGAAAGTATAATGGTACCAACACTCTTACATGGGTGTGAAGCTTGGGTTGTGAATGCTGCAGCAAGGAGATGGTTGGAGGTGGTGGAGATGTCCTGTCTAAGGGCAGTGTGTGGTGTAAATATTATGCAGAGAATTCGGAGTGTGGAAATTAGGAGAAGGTGTGGAGTTAATGAAAGTGTTAGACAGAGGGCTGAAGAGGGGTTGAGATGGTTTGGTCATTTAGAGAGAATGGATCAAAGTAGAATGACATGGAGAGCCCATAAATCTGTATGGGAAGGAAGGCAGGCAGGCAGGCAGGCAGGCAGGCAGGAAGGAGGGAGAGGGTAAAGGAGGTTTTGTGGACGAGGGGTTTGGACTTCCAGCAAGCATGTGTGAGCATATTAGATAGGAGTGAATGGAGACTAATAATTTTTGGGACCTGATGACGAGCTATTGGACCATGAGCAGGGTAATATTTTGTGAAGGGATTCAGGGAAATTGGTTAGTTGGACTTGTCCTGGAAATGGGAAGTACATTGCCTGCATTTGAAAGGAGGGGTTTGGGATATTGGCAGTTTGGAGGGACATCTAAGCTGTTGTATCTAAGTGCCTCTGCCAAGACTGATTATGTATGATTATTGGTGAAGTGTAGAATTTTGAATTTTTTTTTTTTTTTTTTTTTTTTTTTTTTGGGGGGGGGGGGGGGGGGTTGTCACCCTGCCTCGGTGGGAAATGGCTGATGTGTTTAAAGTGTATATAATTTTTTTTTTTTTTTTTTTTTTTTTTTTTTTTTTTAGCCCTACTGCTTTTTTTGAAAATCTCGCAGGGCGAAAAAGTGCTATTCAAATGCGCCAACAACGTCGTGATGCCCTTAAAGAAGCTGATGTCATTATCCTGGCTGGTGCAGTTTGCGACTTCAGACTCTCCTATGGCCGAGGAATGGGACGGAAGGCCAAGATCATCGCTGTCAATAGGAACAAGGACCAGCTGTACAAAGTATCACTTTTTTTTTTTTTTTTTTTTGTACGTGCGCATGCATGAGAGATTAATTGGACATTTTATGTTCCACAGTACTTTATCCTAATCTTTTCTAATATTTATACTGTACTGCCTATTTAAACTCGCTGGCAAAGCCAGTGAGTTTAAATAATTCTTGTCCTCAGTGGTCAGTTTTCACCAAGGTAGGGCAACTTGAAGAAAACTCATTCACTCGCTGTTTTGCCAGAATAGCCAAGTAGTGTTTAGGTGTGCCTATGAATCACTTCTCATATGTGGAGTAAAACAGAAGTGACTAGGATGCTTACTTTCAGTGTATAACTTCAGTGGCTGATTATTGCCATATGAAAAATGCATACACACACACACACACACACACATGTATGTATGTACATGCGCATCCCCCCCTCCACACCAACATTTGCATACATAGTTTTGTGCAATAAAATCACATACACGAGATAATTTAATATGTAGTTTGGCCACAATGCATAAATAAATTTAGTGTTTGTAATGTATTAATCACATTCTCAAAAAAACTCGGTTGTTTGAGTGATTGGTAAACCACGAAAACTCGTGACTTGTTTGCCTTGCAGTGTTGTTGACCCTTTCAGGATCGGTGCCGTACTAGTACACGTAAATTCTAGTGCCTTCAAATCCAGCAAGAGAGCTGGTAGGCCTACATATGAAATAATGGGTCTGTGGTCAGTGTGCACAGTATAAGAAAAATCCTGCAGCACACAGTGCATAATAATAAAAAAAAACTAACCATGTTTTTGGTTTAAAACAGCGATTTTTGCAGTGTATTTTTGAATGGTATTTATGGTTGTATTCTAGTTTTCCTGGTCTTATTTTATAGAATGGAAGACATATTACAGAAATTGAGATGATTTTCATTGGTTTCACAATGAAAAGTACCTTGATATTGAGCTCAAAGTAGCAGAAATGTTCGATTTTTGCCAAAGTTCAAAAGTAAACAAATCGTGCCGTGCGTTCAATACACACCAACTGGTGAGTCTAATGCTCTTTTATAAGTGTGCTGATATTATTTATACCATTTCTACACTAATGAAGTAGTCTGCATAACAGTAAATCTGTTTTGTGAGAATGAAAATTCCAAGTGGAAAGCCAAAGAAATGCAAGAGGGGCCTGGGGACGTGACTAATGAACAGAGAAAATGTTATTTTAGTGCCAGGAATGTCTCTTGTTTATTCTGGACCCTATTTGGAAATTGGCATTTTCTGAAATTTGTGTGAAATTGGCAAAATTGCCAATTTCTGACCACTTTATTGGATAGTTGAAATTGGTAAATGGGTGGTTTCTTGTACTCGTTTGATAGAAAAAGTGGAGTTGTAGCGAAGTAATGATTTTTGTCGACTGTACATTGGAATTGGCCGAAAATAGGGCTCAGTGGGCGAAATCGCCGATGCTTAAACATTGTCGAGACTGCTAACTTTGCAAGAGCATAATTTCGTATGTTTTCCATCAAATTTCACACTTTTGGTGTCATTATGATCGGAAAAAGATTATCTATAATTTCATTATATATATATATATATATATATATATATATATATATATATATATATATATATATATATATATATATTTTTTTTTTTTTTTTTTTTTTTCAACAAGTCGGCCGTCTCCCACCGAGGCAGGGTGACCCAAAAAAGAAAGAAAATCCCCAAAAAGAAAATACTTTCATCATCATTCAACACTTTCACCACACTCGCACATTATCACTGTTTTTGCAGAGGTGCTCAGAATACAACAGTCTAGAAGCATAAACATATAAAGATACACAACATATCCCTCCAAACTGCCAATATCCCAAACCCCTCCTTTAAAGTGCAGGCATTGTACTTCCCATTTCCAGGACTCAAGTCCGACTATATGAAAATAACCGGTTTCCCTGAATCCCTTCACTAAATATTACCCTGCTCACACTCCAACAGATCGTCAGGTCCCAAGTACCATTCGTCTCCATTCACTCCTATCTAACACGCTCACGCACGCTTGCTGGAAGTCCAAGCCCCTTACCCACAAAACCTCCTTTACCCCCTCTCTCCAACCCTTTCGAGGACGACCCCTACCCCGCCTTCCTTCCCCTATAGATTTATATGCTTTCCATGTCATTCTACTTTGATCCATTCTCTCTAAATGACCAAACCACCTCAACAACCCCTCTTCTGCCCTCTGACTAATACTTTTATTAACTCCACACCTTCTCCTAATTTCCACACTCCGAATTTTCTGCATAATATTTACACCACACATTGCCCTTAAACAGGACATCTCCACTGCCTCCAACCGTCTCCTCGCTGCTGCATTTACCACCCAAGCTTCACACCCATATAAGAGTGTTGGTACTACTATACTTTCATACATTCCCTTCTTTGCCTCCATAGATAACGTTTTTTGACTCCACATATACCTCAACGCACCACTCACCTTTTTTCCCTCATCAATTCTATGATTAACCTCATCCTTCATAAATCCATCCGCCGACACGTCAACTCCCAAGTATCTGAAAACATTCACTTCTTCCATACTCCTCCTCCCCAATTTGATATCCAATTTTTCTTTATCTAAATCATTTGACACCCTCATCACCTTACTCTTTTCTATGTTCACTTTCAACTTTCTACCTTTACACACATTCCCAAACTCATCCACTAACCTTTGCAATTTTTCTTTAGAATCTCCCATAAGCACAGTATCATCAGCAAAAAGTAACTGTGTCAATTCCCATTTTGAATTTGATTCCCCATAATTTAATCCCACCCCTCTCCCAAACACCCTAGCATTTACTTCCTTAACAACCCCATCTATAAATATATTAAACAACCATGGTGACATTACACATCCCTGTCTAAGACCTACTTTTACCGGGAAATAGTCTCCCTCTCTTCTACACACCCTAACCTGAGCCTCACTATCTTCATAAAAACTCTTTACAGCATTTAATAACTTACCACCTATTCCATATACTTGCAACATCTGCCACATTGCTCCTCTATCCACTCTATCATATGCCTTTTCTAAATCCATAAATGCAATAAAAACTTCCCTACCTTTATCTAAATACTGTTC